>NC_062296.1:84922861-85223808 GCF_902655055.1 Lutra lutra | reverse complement strand
CAAAAACAAAAACGGGGCGCCTGGGTGGCTCAGTTGCTTAAGCCTCTGCCTTCAGCTCAGGTCATGATCCCAGAGTCTGGAGATGGAGTCCCACATCAGGCTCGCTGCTCAGTGGGGAGTCTGCTTCTCCCTCTGCCCTTCCCTCTGGTCCTGCTCTCTATCCCCCTTCCCAAAAAATAAATAAAATCTTTTAAAATAAGTAAATAAAGTTGGAATTGCAAGTAGGAGGTGTTATCCACCAATCAAACCCCGAGAAAACTCCACTATATTTAGGTAACTAGGAGACTATCAGCGATGTCTGGCTTTTTTCTTTTAACATTTTATTTATTTGATAGAAAAAGAGATCACAAGTAGGCAGAAAGGCAGGCAGAGAGACAGAGGGGGAAGCAGGCTCCCTGCTGAGCAGAGAGCCCAATGATGCTGAGTTGGATCCCAGGAAGCTGAGATCATGACCTAAGCCGAAGGCAGAGGCTTAAGCAACTGAGCCACCCAGGCGCCCTTCTTTTTAATTTTTTTTTTAGGAAAAACTAATCTATAGTTCCGGAAGCCAGAATAGTAGTTACTCTTGGGAGAAGGGATACTGAGTGGGGACATGAGAAGAACTTCGGAGGTTCTGGAAATATCTTGTGTATTGATCTGGGTCGTGGTAGCACAAGTGTAGACACAAGTAAAAATTAACCAAGCTGTACACTACAGATTTGTGCACTCTATGTATGTTATATCTCAATTTAAAAAAATTTTAGGAGCACCTGCATGACTCAGTGGGTTAAAGCATCTGCCTTCGGCTCAGGTCATGATCCCAGGGTCCGGGGATCGAGCCCTACATCGGGCTCTCTGCTCGTTGGGGAGCCTGCTTCCCCCTCTCTCTGCTTCTCTGCCTATTTGTGATCTCTCTCTCTCTGTCAACTAAATAAATAAAATCTTTAAAAAAAATTTTATAACATTCATTTCAACACTGTATGTTAACTATACTGGAATTAAAGTGAAACAATCAGAGATGCCTGCATGGCTCAGTGGGTTAAGCATCTGCCTTCTGCTCAGGGCATGATCTTAGGGTCCTGGGATCGAGCCCCGAGTTGGGCTCTCTGCTCGGAAGGAAGCCTGCTTCCCCCCTCTCTGCCTGCCCTTCTGCCTACTTGTGTTCTCGGTCTGTCAAATAAATAAATAAAATCTTTTTTTTAAAGATTTTATTTATTTATTTGACAGAAAGAGAGACAGCAAGAGAGGGAACACAAGCAGTGGGAGTGGGAGGGGGAAGCAGACTCCCCGCTGAGCGAGGAGCCTGATGCGGGGCTGGATCACAGGACCTTGGGATCAGATGCTTAATGACTAAGCCACCAAGGCTCCCCAATAAACAAAATCTTAAAAAAAAAAAAAGATTTATTTATTGGGGCACATGGGTGGCTTAGTTGGTTGGGTGTCTGCCTTCGGCTCTGGTCATGATCTCAGGATCCTAGGATCAGGGGCCAGGTCAGGCTCCCTGCTCCGTGGAGCATCTGCTTCTCCCTCTCCCTCTTCCTCCTCCCCCCACTAGTGCGCGCTTTCTCTCTCTCTCTCTCACTCTGCTCTCTCAAATAACTAAATACATTCTTTAAAATTTTTATTTATTTATTTATTTGAGAGACAGAGAGCATGGTGGGGAAGGGGCAGAGAGAGAGGGAGAAAGAATCTCTAACAGACTCCTGCTGAGCACAGAGCCCAATGCTGGGCTACATCTCATGACCCTGAGATCATGACCTGAACGGAAATCGAGTCAGTTGCCCAACCGATTGAGCCACCCAGGTGCCCCAGAATCAGGTGAAAATTTAAGAGGAATCAAGGGGGGTAAACAGGGCACTTTTTGCTGCTTTTGCCCTAAACAGAAAAGCATTCTGCAAAACATCAAGTTGCAGAATCAGAATTTCATTTTGAAAACCAAAGGTGAGGAATCCAGTAGGACACCCTGGCCACATTAAACTGGGACAAAAGAACCAACAGTAAACCTGCCACCACTTTTACCTCCAAGAGTGTGTAGTGATGCTTGCCTTGACTCAAGAAAGAACAGGAAGAAAAAAGGAGTAGAAAACTTGATAAGAAAGTTTCATCCACAGGTTGACCCATGCAGGAAATTGCAGCCCAAATTCACATCGCTGGGCTGTCCACAAAAACGTCACGTCATGAATACAGGTTTTGACCATCAGATACTAGACTCCGAATGCCCTTAAGCCCCAGACAAAAGAAAAGCAAATTCTCACTGCAGGGAGTTTCTGTTGTCTTAGACTGTCAGGGAATCCTGACACATAAATATTCAGAGGCACCAACCAATGTCCAGTCAAAGATAATCAAGGACACAAGAAAATAAGAATCATGAACAAAAAACAGCAGAAACCAACTTCAGATGTGTGGTCATCTAGTGCATATTAAACCAACCAACCAACAAACAAACCTGTGTTTACTTTCTTTAAAAAAAAAAAAACAGATAAATTTTAAATTATCTCCAGAAAAAAAGAGATTAAAAAATGAATAGCAGATAATAAAAAATCCTCTAGAAATGAAAATATAGTAACTGAAATTAAAAGCTCAAATTGGACAGTGATTGGACATAGTAAAAAAAAAAAAAAAGACTTTTTGGATAAAACAGCGGTTGGCAAACTATGGTCTGTGGGTAAAATCTGGCCTGCCTGTGTTTATAAATAAAACACAGAGCCATACCTATATCTTTAATTATAGTCTATGGCTGGACAGAGGGAGAAGTTGTGACAGACCCTGCATGGCCTATTAAGTCTAAAATATTTACTCTTTGATCCTTTATAGAAAAAGTTGGCCAACTCCTGGGCTAGAAGAAACATCAGAAGAATTTAACCAGAATTTAGCACAGAGAGACAAAAAGATGGAAATATATAGAAGAAAAATTAAGAGAGGTAGAGGATAGAGTAAGAAGATTCCATACATTTAATTATAGCTCTTAACAGAAAGAAAAAAGAATGGGGTAAAGGTATTATTTAAAGAGATATTGGTATATACAATGGAATATTACACAGCCATCAAAAAATGAAATCTTGGCATTTGCAACAACATGGATGGAACTAGAAGGTACTATGCTAAGCAAAATAAGTCAATCAGAGAAAGACAATTAGCATACAATCTCACTGATATGTGGAATTTAAGAAACAAGGCAAAGGATCATAGAAGAAGGGAGGGAAAAATGAACAAGGTGAAACCAGAGAGGAGACAAACCATAAGAGAGTCTTAATCTTAGGAAACAAGCTGAGGGTTCCTGGAGGGGAGGGGCTAAGAGGATGTGGTGGCTGGGTGATGGACATTAGGGAGGGTATGTGCTATGGTGAGTGCTGTGTATTGTGTAAGCTTGATGAATCACAGACCTGTACCCCTGAAACAAATAATACATTATATGTTAATTTAATTTTTTTTCTAAAAATAAATAAATAAATAAATAAAGAGGAACTGGCTAAATATCTTTTGGACCTGTTGAAAGATAACAACCCATAGATTCTAAAACCTTGGTGAATCCTAAGCAAGATAAATGGAAAGAAATTCAAAGCAGTCACATCATAGCAAAACTGCAGAAAACCAAAAAGACAGAGAAAATCTGAAAAGCAGCAAAGAAAATGAGATATAGACCATTTCAATGGAGTACTAGCTAGACTGACAGGTGAACTTTCAACAAACAAACAAAAACCTGGAAGGCAGACCTTTTCAATCTGCTGAAATAAAATATTGGCCAACCTAAAATTCTACGTCCACTGAAAATATTCTTCAAGATTGAAGACAAACAGAAACCGAGAAAAAGAGCTTCTGGAAGACCTGCACTAAAGTAAATACTAAAGTGAATTCTCTGGGGATACCTGGGTGGCTCAGTTGGTTAAGCATCTGCCCTCGGCTCAGGTCATGATCCCAGGCCCAGGATTGAGTCCCGCATCGGGCTCCCTGCTCAGCAGGGAGTCTGCTTCCATGTCTCCCTCTGCTGCCTGTGCTTGCTTGTGCTCTCTCTCTTTTCGTCAAATAAATAAAATCTTAAAAATAAATAAATAAATAAATAAAGTGAATTCTCTGGACAGAGGGAAAATGATTGGCAGCTGGCAGCTGACTGGCTCAATGGGTAGAGCGTGTCACTCTTAATCTCAGGGTTGTGAGTTTGAGCCCTGCAGTGGCCTCCCTAGTGACCCCAGATGGAAAAGCAGAGATACAAAAAGGACTGAAGGCTGATGAAATGGTAAATAGATGGGGAAATCTAAATGAATATTGACTGCATGAAACAATATAATAATGTCCTATGGGACATATGTATCTGTACTACTTAGCTTGGGCTGTCGTAATAAAATACCACAGAGTCGGTGGCTTAAACTACAAAAATTTCTTTCTCACAGTTCTGGAGGCTGGAAGCCTGAGATCCGGAGGCCGGCATAGCTGGGTTCTGGTGAGGGCCCTCTTCCTGGTTTGCAGAGAGCCTCCCTCTTGCTATGTGCTCACATGGCAGAGAAGCAGCTCTGGTGTCTCTTCCTCTTCTTAAAACGGTAATAATCACATCATGGGGGGGGTCCACCCTTATGACCTCATTTAAACCTAATTACTTCCCAAAGGTACCATCTCCTGATGCCATCATCCTGCAGTATCAGGCTTCCACTTCTGAATTTTGGGAGAACACAAAACATTCAGTATATGTGTATACGTACACACGCCCGTGGAGAGAGGGATAGAGAGACAGAAATAAAGAGGATAAAAATATACAAAACAAAGACATATAAGTGGGATGACCAGATTATTTTATATACAGCCCAGGACAGTTTGAGAGTGAAAGGAGGGGAGATACTAATTATGACAGGGGGACAGCAGATGTAAACCAGGGCTTGGCTGGGTGGACTAGAGGCTATAGTCATCCCAAAAAAAGGAAGAAGTAGGTAAGTAGGATTAAAGTGTCCTAAGGTTGGGGCGCCTGAGTGGCTCAGCGGGTTAAGCCTCTGCCTTCCGCTCAGGTCATGATCTCAGGGTCCTGGGATCGAGCCCCGCATCGGGCTCTCCGCTCAGCAGAGAGGCTGCTTCCCCTCTCTCTATGCCTGTCTCTCTGCCTACTTGTGATCTCTCTCGGCCAAATAAATGAATAAAATCTTTAAAAAAAAATAATAAAAAAAATAAAGTGTCCTAAGGTCTGTGAACTTCCAGGAAAAAGGAAAAAATATGATCGATTTTTGTTGGCGTTGTGAACGGTATATTTACTTAAATTTCACTTTCTGATTTTGTTTTTAAATATACTAAACAGTCATTAACTTCATTAGCTATCAGGGAAATACAAATTAAAATCACAGTGGGAGACCTCTACAAACCCTCCAAATTGGCAAAAAAATTAATTTGCAGTCTTTTCAAAAGAAAGTCAATTAGACATCCAAAAATATGACAAGATGAGATTGTGATAATAATGTGGACCATAGGAAGTCTCATACACTGCTGGTGGGATTATAAATTGCTATAAGTGCTTTAGAAAAGAGCTTGGCATTACCTAATAAACTTGAAGACAAATAGAGCCTGAGGCCAGTAGCTCTTTCACGTATACTCTTGGGAAAAACATACATGCACGTTGTAAACAAGATAAATGTTTAAGAATGTACATGGCGAGGCGCTGGGTGGCTCAGTCAGTTAAATGTCTGCCTTCAGCTCAGGTCATGATCCCCGGGGCCTGGGATCGAGCCCCACATCAGGCTCCCTGCTCAGCAGGAAGCCTGCTTCTCCCTCTCCCGCCCCCCTGCTTGTGTTCCCGCTCTGTGTCTCTCTCTGTCAAATAAATAAATAAAGTCTTTAAAAATAAAAAGAATGTTCATGGCAACATGCCTTGTAACAGCCCCCAGATGAAAACCCCAAGTGCAACTATAGTAAAATGGAAAAATATATTGTGGCATATTTATTCAATAGAATTAATACGCTTGAGCCATGAAAATACACAGCTACACACTGTGACATAAATGAAATCTCAAAAACAAAACATTAAGCAATAGAAGAGAAAGAGCAAGGTGTGTGAGAGCAAGAGAACCCACAGGGCATGATTCCATTCAGCCAATACACAGATCCAGGATGCATACCAACAGGTAAAACAAAACAAAACAAAAAAACAAAGGAATGGGAAAAACAGGGACTTGATTATCAGGAGTTAGGAGGTACTTCTGGGGAGAAGATTGAGGGTCATAGTCACGGAAGTTGCATGTGGAAAACGTCCATAAGGTTCTGTTTTATTGACCTGGATCAGTCACACTATATTTGTTTGTCTTTTTTTTTTTTTTTAAACTTTAAAATAGAAAGTACAGGGCACCTGGGTGGCTCAGGCAGTTAGGCATCCAACTCTTTTTTTTTTTTTTTAAGATTTTATTTATTTACCTGACAGAGATCACAAGTAGGCAGAGAGGCAGGCAGAGGGGTGGGGGGTGGGGAGCAGGCTCCCCGCTGAGCAGAGATCCTGACACGGGGCTGGATCACCAGGACCCGGAGATCATGACCTGAGCTGAAGGCAAAGGCTTAATCCACGGAGCCACCCAGGTGCCCCTAGGCGTCTGACTCTTGGTCTCATCCCAGGTCTTGATCACAGGGTCATGGGTTCGAGCCCCACATTGGGCTCCACACTAGGCATGGAACCTACTTAAAAATAATTTAAAAAATAAATGAATAGGGGCACCTGGGTGGCTCAGTTGGTTAAGCGGCTGCCTTCGGCTCAGCTCACAATCCCGGGGTCCTGGGATCAAGCCCTGCATCTGGCTCCCTGCTCTGTGGAGAGCCTTCTCCTTCTCCCTCTACTTGCTACTCTGTCTAGTTGTGCTCTCCCTGTATCTCTCTGTCAAATAAATAAATAAGTAAATCTTTAAAAAAAATAATAATATAAATTACTAATATAAATAAATAAAATAGAAAGTACATAGGTATGAGATACATTTTTGTATATAGGTTATATTTCATTATTTTGATGAAGTAAATATGAGAAAGTACAGAAAAGAGGGAAATATTATGTATAATCCACCTCTTGGGAATACACATAGTTGGCATTTTTTTTTTTTAAGATTTTTTTATTTATTATTTATTTGACAGAGAGAGAGATCACAAGTAGACAGGCAGGCAGAGAGAGAGAGAGAGAGAGAGAGGGAAGCAGGCTCCCTGCTGAGCAGAGAGCCCGATGTGGGACTCGATCCCAGGACCCTGAGATCATGACCTGAGCTGAAGGCAGCGGCTTAACCCACTGAGCCACCCAGGCGCCCGATAGTTGGCATTTTAATAGATTTCTTTCCTGTTCTTTTTCTCTTTTCCTGGACATAAATACCCTTTCTGTTTTGTGTGTTCTTACAAAATTGATATTATACTATAGAATTTATAAAATCAAGATTAAAGTTGGTTTTTTTCTCTTTATTAAGTTTTTAAACCAAATCGATTTATTTATTTTAAAGTTTTGTTTAGGGGCGCCTGGGTGGCTCATTGGTTTTGGCCTCTGCCTTCGGCTCAGGTCATGGTCTCAGGGTCCTGGAATCGAGCCCCACAACAGGCTCTCTGCTCAGTGGGGAGCCTGCTTCCCTTCCTCTCTCTCTCTGCCTACCTCTCTGCCTACTTGTGATCTCTGTCTGTCAAATAAATAAATAAAATCCTTAAAAAAAACAAAGTTTTGTTTATTTAAGTAAAATCTACACCTAACATGGGGCTCGAACACACATCCCCAAGATCAAGAGTTAACATACTCTTCCTACTGAGCCACCTAGGCACCCCTCTCTTTAATATTTTACCCTGATCTGATTGTAGTTCTTTCCAAAGCCAATGTCCCGTAGTGGTAAAGCTGGAAGACATTGTGTGGGAGGTCGTTTGGACAATTAGCAAGGTACTGGGAAATCAATTTACTTTGCTTTTTCAGGAAGCTTAGAATACCAGGGGTGCCTGGTTGGCTCAGTCACTTAAGCCTCTGCCTTTGGCTCAGGTCATGATCTCAGGGTCCTGGGATCAAGCCCCACATCAGGCTGTCTGCTCAGTAGGGAGCCTACTTTCCCCTCACCCTCTGCCTGCCTCTCTGCCTACTTGTGATCTCTCTCTCTCTTTCTCTGTCAAATAAATAAATAATTAATCTAAAAAAAAAAGAAGTCAAATATCTTTTGGAATGAGTAGGACTAACACATAATGTGTATTTGAATTAAGTAGGACTTTGTGGGCAGATCTAATCACTGACCCAGATAAATATGCTGAAACCTGGTACCTTTGTAGAACACTGAAAAATTGAGAGTGGAGCACTGGACATGTAGGAAGTGGCAGAAAATTAAAGATTGTATTTATTTATTTGACAGAGATCACAAGTAGGCAGAGAGGCAGGCAGGTTGGTGGGGTGGGGGGGGGGGAAGCAGGCTCCCTGCTGAGCAGAGAGCCCGATGCAGGGCTTGATCCCAGGACCCTGAGATTGTGACCCGAGCCAAAGGCAGAGGCTTAACCCACTGAGCCACCCAGGCACCCCGGAAGTGGCAGAAAATTAGTATGAAGTAGTAGATGGGGCCAGATTGTGAAGGGTCTTCCAATGCCAGTAATACTGGATTTGAATTTCTCCTAAAGGTAAGAGGTGGCCAGGAGAGGTTTTTGGGGGTTTTTTTGGTTTTTTTTGTGTGTTTTTTTTTCCTTTTTAAAAAAATTTAAGGGATACCTGTCTGGCTCCATTAGTGGACCGTGTGACTCTTGATCTCAGGGTTGTAAGTTCGAGCCCCACATTGAGTGTAGAGATTACTTAAAAATAAAATCTTGGGGCGCCTGGGTGGCTCAGTCGGTTAAGCCTCTGTCTTCAGCTCAAGTATGATCCCAAGGGTCCTGGGTTGGAGCCCCACGTCAGGCTCCCTGCTCAGTGGGGAGTCAGCTTCTCCCTCTCCCTCTGCCTGCCTCTCTGCCTATTTGTGCTCTCTCTCTGTGTCAAGTAAATAAATTTAAAGAAAAATCTTAAAAAAAATAAAATCTCTAAAAAATAGATGTTAAAAAAATTAAAACTTTCATTTTAGAATAGTTTCAGATCTATATAAAAGTTGTGAAGATAGGGGCTCCTGGCTGACTCAGCCACTAGAGCATGTGACTCTTGATCTCAGGGTTGTAGGTTCAAGCCCCATGGTAGGCATGGAGCCTACTTTTTAAAAAGTTGTGAAGGGGCACCTGGGTGGCTCAGTCGTTAAAGCGTCCACCTTCAGCTCAGGTCATGATCCTGGGGTCCTGGGATCAAGCCCCACATAGGGCTCCCTGCTTGGTTGGGAGCCTGGTTTTCTCTTTCCACTCCCACTGCTCGTGTTCCCTCTGTCACTGTGTGTCTCTCTGTCAAATGAATAAATAAAATCTTGCAAAAAATTAATTAAATAAAAAATTTTAAAAAGTTGTGAAGATAGTAGAGCGTTTTCCCCATTGCTGACATGTTACATTGCCTTAGTACATTTGTCACAACTAAGGAACCAATATTGATACATTAGTTTGTTCGGATTTCCAGAGTTCTTACCCAACGTCTTTTTCCAGTTTCACAGCTCCACCCAAAATACCATATTAGACTTAGTCATCATGTCTCCTAAGGGTGTGATTGTCTATGACAGTTGCTCAGACTTTCTGTGTTTTTGAAAACTTTAACAGTTTTGAGGAGGACTGGTCAGGTATTTTGTAGAATGCCTCTCTATTGAAATTTGCCTTGTGTTTTTCTCATAAATAGACGGATGTTATGCATTTCTGTGAAGAAGATCATAGAGGTAAAATACCATTTTTTTTCTCATTAAACTTTTGTTTTAGTGGGTCTCAAAATTCTGTGACAGATTTTTGGTCAAGTTGTTGCCACTAAAAAGTACTGATTTTTAAAAACTAATAACTTAAAACTGCCACACACACACACACACACACACACACCCCCCAAATGGTCCACAAAACTTTCTCCTCTCCTTCTGAAGGTTTTTATGATGCATTGTTATCATTAGCCAGTCTTTTACTATTCAACTTACACGGCCAATTGACGCAAACAGTTCTTGTTAGCTCCAGCTGCCTCCTTGTCCCCTGCTTTGATGACACCGACAGCAACTGTCTCGTGTCACGAACAGCAAAACGGCCCAGAGGAAGATAATCAGAGAAGCTCTCAACACACAGAGGCTTGCCAGGAACCATATCAATAATGGCAGCATCACCAGATTTCAAGAACTTGAGACCATCTTCCAGTTTTTTTTCCAGAACGATGATCTATCTTCTCCTTCAGCTCAGCAAACTTGCAAGCAGTGTGAGCTGTGTGACAGTGCAGCACAGATGCATATCCAACACTGATGGGCCTGGATGGTTCAGGATAATCACCTGAGCTGTGAAGCCAGCTGCTTCCATGGGTCGGTCATTTTTGCTGTCACCAGCCACACTGCCACGATGAACAACTTTGACGGATATGTTCTTGACATTGAAGCCTACATTGTCCCCAGGAAGAGCCTCACTCAAAGCTTCATGGTGCATTTCAACAGACTTGACTTCATTTGTCACAATAACCGGAGTAGAGGTGACCGCCATGCCAGGTTTAAGAACACATCTCCTCTGGGCCCACAGGGACAGTACCAATACCACCAATTTCAGAGATGTCCTGGAGAGGCAGACGCAAGGGCTTGTCAATTGGACGAGATGGCTGCAGAAAGCAATCCAGAGCTTCAAGCCGTGTAGTTCCACTGGTGTTCCCATCTTTACAGGTGACTTTCCATCCCTTGAACCAAGGCACGTTAGCACTTGGCTCCAGCATCTTATCACCATTCCAACCAGAAATTGGCACAAATGCTTCTATGTCGGGGTTGTAGCCCATTTATGTAGGTGCTGATTTCCTTAATGATTTCCTCGTATCTCTTCTGGCTGCAGGGTGGCTCAGTGGAATGTATTTTGTTAACACCAACAGTTAGTTGTTTCACACCCAGTGTGTAAGCCAGAACGGCATGCTCATGGGTCTGTCCATTCTTGGAGACCCAACAAATTCAAATTCAAATTCACCAACACCAGCAGCTACAATCAGGACAGCACAGTCAACCTGAGATGTGCATATAATCATGTTTTTGATAAAGTCTCTGTGTCCTGGGGCATCAGTGATGGTCACATAATACTTGCTGGTCTCGAATTTCCACAGGGAGGTATCAATGGTGATACCACGTTCACGGTCAGCTTTTAGTTTATCCAAGACCCAGGCACACTTGGAGCCCTTTCCCACCCCCACCCCAGCCTCCTTCTCAAATGTTTCCATGGTTCTTTTGTCGATCCCATCGCATTTGTAGATCAGATGACCAGTAGTGGTAGACTTGCCCGAACCTACAATGACCAATGACGACGATGTTGACGTGCATCTTTTCCTTTCCCATTTTGGTTTAGGTTGAGCGGTGGTTTTCACGACACCTGTATTCTGGCGGCAAACCTGTTGAGGAAAAAAAAAAAAAAAGAAGTTAAAATACCATTATTGTTACATCATATTAGGGGAACATGATATCAATATGGCTTATCACTGGTGATGTTGACCTTGATCACCTGGCCGAGATAGTGTTTGCCAGGTTTCTCCACTATCAAGTTACTCCCCTCACCCTTGATGCCCAGTTTCTATACTCTTCTCTTTGGAAAGAATTAAGGGCAGCCCACCCTCAAGAAGGGGGTGTGTGTGTGTGTGTGTTTGTGTGTGTGTGTACTAAGCTTCACCTCCTTAAGGCTGGAGTAGCTACCTAAATTATTTGGGATTCTGCCTGGGGGATTTGTCTCTTCTCCAAGGAAGGTTTGTAATCAAGGAAATTAGACTGCTAGATTTGGTTTGGGGAGGGAAACTCTGACATCAGTGTGAAGAATGAGCTACAGAAGCGACCAAAAGATCAGATAAGATGTTCTGAGACAAACTAGGCCCGAGATAAAGACCTGGACAAGCTAGTAGCCCTGGGCATAGAGAAGAAGATCCTACAGGATTTGTGGGGAGGGTGGGAGGGAGAAGATAGAATGTCAGTGCGGGAGGAAATAATGAATCCATGTTCACTTTATTGAGACCTCAAGGGAAAGATATAAGTATGCTGAGAGAATTTTTCCTGAAGAGCTTTGATCACAGCTGGAGTTAAAATGTTGACAGTTCTACACTTGATCTTAGCCAAAAGGCCGAGAAGCGATTAAAATGTTGACAGTTCTAAACAGACACCTGAAAGGTGAAGCCATCGGAGGGGCTGAGATTATCCAAGGAGAACACGTAGTTGAAGAAGAAAGGAGGAATAAGGGAAGAAATTCTGGGAACACCAATTATGTGGAACAATATATGCCAAGTTCCAAATTAATAGATGAATCATTTTGGAACGTTCTGCGTTTGCCTGCACCAGTTCAAGAACCACCTAATAATCAAGGAAAGCTTTCTCTCTTCATGTAATTTAGTAAACTTTTCCACATAGATATTACAAAGGGACATGGTTTATCCAAAAATGAGGCATGCCAGTGTAATTTTTATATGTATTTTCAGAGGACCAGTAAAAAAAAAAAAAAAGCAAGTTTTATTTTTTCAATTTAAAACAAACACTATTGTTCAGAGCAAGAATTTTTAAAAATTCAAAATTGGAGATTTAAGAGTAGACTTTGTTTTTTAAACCATTCTTTTAATAAATTTTAAATTGTACGATATTTAAGACATTCAAGAATGATGACTTAGAATTGATAAGTGGGTTCCGGGGTGGCTCAGTCATTAAGCATCTACCTTTGGCTCAGATCATGATCCCAGGGTCCTGGAACGGAGCCCCAAATCAGGCTCCCTGCTCAGTGGGGAGTCTGCTTCTCCCTCTCCCTCTGCCTCTCCTCCTTGCTCTTGGTCTCTCTATCTCTCTCAAATTAATAAATAAAAAAATTTTTAAAAGATTTTATTTATTTATTTGACAGAGAGAGACACAGCGAGAGAGGGAACACAAGCAGGGGAGCAGCAGAGGGAGAAGGAGAAGTAGGCTTCCTGCCGAGCAGAGAACCCAACACAGGGCTCGATCCCAGGACCCTAGGATCATGACCTGAGCCAAAGGGAGATGCTTAATAACTGAGCCACCCAGGCGCCCCAATAAATAAATTTTTTAAAAAAGATGCTATTTGCTTTCAATTTGTTTTTGTAGTGTAACTAAACTAAATCTCTAGAGAATAGAAGATATTAGAGAAAAAGTGTCAAATCATGGGGAAAAAAAACATTAGTCATCAGAAAACCCAGGATCCATTTCTGATTCTCTTACTTACTGGGCAGTCTTATGGCACTTGGCATTTCTGGGTCTCTCTTTCCTCATTGGTCAAAATAGGGGTGATGGAAGACCTGCCCCCAAAAGATAGGTGAAGGGCTGAAAAGAAATAGATGAATGAAACTACTTAAACATGAGAAACACTGGGAAAAACAAGATGTTGTTATTATTGAAAAAAATTCTGAGTATATTAAGAAAAAGAATAAGGACTGGAATATTAAGAAGAGAAAGATAAGAAAATCTCAGCTTTTAAGATTTCTTCATTCATTCAATTTATTGAGCACACCTATAATTATGGTGGAATATTGTTTGGTGCTAAGGAACTCAGAGTTGCTTTTTTTTTTTTTAATTTAAGGTTTTATTTATTTATTTGACACACAGAGATCACCAATGGGCAGAAAGGCAGACAGAGAGAGGTGGGGAAGCAGACTCCCTGAGGAGCAGAGAGCCCGATGCAGGACTCGATCCCAGGACCCTGAGATCATGACCTGAGCTGAAGACAGAAGCTTAACCCACTGAGCCACCCAGGAACTCAGAGTCTTGAAAGGAAGGTAAGTGATTAAATGGATACATAGAGAGGGAACTATACTATGAGAAAAGTGAGTAATTCTGCCTAGGAAAGGAGAAGTTGGCTTCTCAGAAGAGGTGACATTTGAACTGGATCTTCGTAGATGAATTGGAGTTTGCAGGCGAGAAAATTTCAGGCAAGAGACAAAGAAGTCGCTAGAGCCCCAAGAAAGGACTGTGAGGGGGGAAAATGTACAAACACATCACAGGAAGGGCAAGATGAGTTTGGGAACTTGTGAGGCATTCAATGAACATGCAAATTACTTGTCTCATTAGTATGTAAATGAGTGCTTTCCTTAAAAAAGCTCCTTTTGTAAAATGAAGTCTCATTAGTTTCAAAATTCTGTCCATGCGGCAGACTCCAGGCCTGAAGGATTACTGACAAAGGCTATTTGTACAAGTAATTTCTGTTGTAGTTTTTCTCATTTTAAAAAATCCTTACACTGGTTACAATGATAAGGATTTTTGATGAATGGTGAAAACTTAATAGTCACACCTTGATTAGATTAATACTGTGCTATTGTTTTTTTCAAGTTAAAAGACACTACATTTCATTTTCCCAGTTTAAAAAAAAATGCATTAGGCAAGTCATAGCAAGTAAGCCACCCCTCCTTTTCTAGCTACAAAGTTAGCGTCACACAAAGCTTTCACTCATACAGATAGCATTCCTAATGGTCTGAAGGCACTGAAAAACTTGTCTAAAAGCATCCCAAAAGTTGCTTAAGAGTCAGACTTTGTCCTCTGTGCTCTTTTGTTCCTTAAATTCTAACAGTGAGGAAGAGTTTGCCTACCTGTCAGAATAAAAACAAAGCTAACATATGATTACATTCAATTAAATACAAAAAGTCTGAGATAGCTCAGTTCCCCAGTCTAAAGGAGGTATTTACTGGGTGGCTAGAGATTAGTCAAAATTAGCATGGAAAGGGGCACCTGGCTGGCTCACTTGGAACAGCATAAGATTCTCGATCTCAGGGTTGTGAGTTCGAACCCCATACTGGGGGTAGAGATTAATAAAATAAACAAATAAATAAACTTTAAAAAAGTAAAAAGGGGCACCTGGCTGGTTCAGTTAGTGGAGCACACGACTCTTGATCTTGTGGTTATAGGTTGGAGCCCCCACATTGGATATTGAAATTACTCAAAAATAAATTCTTAAAAAACAAAAACAAACAAAACAAAATGAACATGGAAAGACTCCCAAAACCAAACTCAAGAAAAAAGAAAGAAGTACTATTAGAAATTCACCAGAATGTAGACCCCATTGAAAGTGTTGGCTGGCAGAATATGTCCCAGGGTCCACCAGCATGGTGCGATGTTTTTTTAAAAGATTTTATTTATTTTTGGAAGACAGAGAGACAAAAAGTGCACATGAGTAGAGGGGAGGGGCAGAGTGAGAAGCAGACTGCTCACTGAGCAGGAAGCCTGATAGGGACTCCATCCTAGGACCCTGGGATCATAACCTGAGCTGAAGGCAGTCACTTAACCGACTGAGCCACCTAGGTGCCCAGCAGCATGGTGTGATTTGACACAGACTGATTTTTTTTTTTTCAAGATTTTATTTATTTGAGAGAGAGACACACACAGTAAGAGAGGGAGCACAAGCAGGGAGAGTGGGAGAAGGAGAAGCATGCCTCCCACTGAGCAGGGAGCCCGATATGGGGCTTGAACCCAGGACCCTGGGATCATGACCTGAGCTGAAGGCAGACACTTAACAACTGAGCCACCCAGGCACCCCTGATTGTTTTTTTAAGATAATCTCTGTACCCAATGTGGGCCTTGAACAGATTGAGCCAACCAGGCACCCAAGACAGACTGATTTTAATGATTACCATCTTCTCTCAACCTAAATTGTATAGAAAAATTTCTGCTAAACCCGGGAACTATAAGGTGTACATTGAGATACTGTAAATGACAAACACAAGCAGAGAGTGGACCTTAGTGACTCTTTAACAAAAGAGGAGGGTTGAATCTCAAAACTAGAACTTAGTGATACCAGTTAGAGATTTATACTAAGACACATTTTTCAGTTTGGGGTTTACCGGTTACACACGAGACCCGTGGGTCCTTGTTATTTCCCCAGATGTGTGGGACTTGGTTCCACAAGCTGCAGCAGTAGGGGACTCCATTGGTACTCTTCCCAAACAATGGGTATTCAAGGAAGAAGCCAATTAGGTCTTAAGGGTAACGCAGAGGAGGAGTTACTGAAAACTTACTTGAGGGATTAAAAAAAAAAAAAAAGATCTTAGTAATACCAGTTAGAGATAATACTTCACCAGATATCAAAATGTTCTTTTTTTTTTAAGACTTTATTTATTTGATACACGGAGTGAGAGAGAGAGAGCGAGCACAAGCAGGAGGAGTAGGAGAGGGAGAAGAAGGGTCCCCACCCAGCAGGGAGCCTGATGCGGGACCGGATCCCAAGACCCTGGCATCACAACCAGAGCAGAAGGCAGACCCTTAACTGACTGAGCCAGCCAGGCGCCCAAATTGTCCTTTAAAACTATAAAAATAACGGGTGCTTGGGTGGCTCAGTCGGTTATACATCTGCTTTCAGCTCAGGTCATGATCCCCGGGTCCTGGGATCGAGCCCCGTGTAGGGCTCCCTGCTCGGGAGAAAACCTACTTCTCCCTCTGCCTCCCCCTTGTTTGTGCTCTCTCTCTCAAATAAATAAATCAATAAATAAAATCTTTTTTAAAAAACAATATATATAAAATAGTATGGTACTGATGAAGAAACCAAAGTGATGAAACTGAATGGGGAGTTGGAAAATAGACTCATATATATGAGAAGTTAATGTATGATAAAGTTAGTATTTCAAATCAGTGGACAAAGAACAGCTTGGTCAGTGAGAAGAGTTAGAAAAATTGGCTATCCATTAGGGAAAAAAGACCCATACTTCATGATAAACAACAAGGATGAATTAAGGGTGTAACTGTAAAAAAAAAAAAAAAAAGCTCTTAAAATATTAAAAGACCTATATGGGATTGTGTTTATAAGCCTGCTGGGAGGGGGGGCGCCTGGATGGCTCAGTCAATTAGGCATCTGACTCTCCATTTCTGCACAGGTCATGATCTCCGGGTCATGAGATCGAGCCCTGCAGAGGGCTCCCAGCTCAGCGGGGAGTCTGCTTCTCTCCTTTTTCCTCTCCCTCTGCCCCTCTGCAGACACATTCTCTTTTTTTCTGTAATAAAAGTAAATAAAATCTTTAAAAAATAAAAATTAAAAAAAAAAACAAAAAACAAAAAACCAGGG
Organism: Lutra lutra; assembly: GCF_902655055.1. Taxonomy (NCBI): domain Eukaryota; kingdom Metazoa; phylum Chordata; class Mammalia; order Carnivora; family Mustelidae; genus Lutra; species Lutra lutra. The sequence goes on along the minus strand of NC_062296.1, from coordinate 85,206,789 downwards.
ACACCTGGGTGGCTCAGTGGGTTGGGCCTCTGCCTTCAGCTCAGGTCATGATCTCAGGGTCCTGGGATCGAGCCCCACATCGGGCTCTCTGCTCAGGGGAGAGCCTGCTTCCCCCTCTCTCTCTGCTTGCCTCTCTGCCTACTTGTGATCTCTCTCTCTCTGTCACATAAATAAATGAAACCTTAAAAAAAAAAAAAAAAACCCTGCTGCAGAGTCAATCATCTTAAGCAAGAAAAAAGTTCACAAACCGTCAAGGGAAATATTGATAATCTTTTTGAAAGATTTTTTATTTATTTATTTGACAGACAGAGATCACAAGTAGGCAGAGAGGCAGGCAGAGAGAGGGGGGGAAGCAGGCTCCCCGCTGAGCAGAGAGCCCGATGCAGGGCTCGATCCCAGGACCCTGAGACCGTGACCTGAGCCGAAGGCAGAGGCTTTAACCCACTGAGCCACCCAGGCGCCCCTGAAATATTGATAATTTTAACTAAGTAAAAATTTGGGCGCCTGGGTGGCTCAGTGGGTTAAGCCGCTGCCTTCGGCTCAGGTCATGATCTCAGAGTCCTGGGATCGAGTCCCGCATCGGGCTCTCTGCTCAGCAGGGAGCCTGCTTCCTCCTGTCTCTCTGCCTGCCTCTCTGCCTGCTTGTGATCTCTCTCTGTCAAATAAATAAATAAAATCTTCAAAAAAAAAAATTTAACTAAGTAAAAATTTAAACCTGCTGTCCCATTTTAAAAGACACTACAAGTTTGGGGCGCCTGGGTGGCTCAGTGGTTAAGCCGCTGCCTTCGGCTCAGGTCATGATCTCAGGGTCCTGGGATCGAGCCCCGCATCGGGCTCTCTGCTCGGCAGGGAGCCTGCTTCCTCCTCTCTCTCTACCTGCCTCTCTGCCTGCTTGTGATCTCTCTCTGTCAAATAAATAAATAAAAATCTTAAAAAAAATAAAAATAAAAATAAAAGACACTACAAGTTTAAAGACAGGCAGTAGAGCAGTCGAAAAATCTGTGTGACGTATTTTCCAGTCAAGGAATTAATATCCATAATTTATAAAGAACCAGAGTGTAAGAACAAAGAGAGAAGCACCTGGGTGGCTCAATTGGTTAAGCCTCTGCCTTCAGTCCCTGCCCAGCAAGGGATCTGTTTCTCCTTCTGCCTGCCGTTCCCCCTGTTTGTGTGCTCTCACTCTCTCTCAAATAAATAAAATCTTAAAAAAAAAAAAAAAAGAATTCAGTTGGTGAATGAGGTAGACATTTCACATCACAGAACTGATTTAATTTTGCAAGTCTATCCTATGAAGATTGGTTACATTCTCTGTGGCCATAAGTCATTCATTTTGGTGTCTGTTAACAGATGTCCAGTGGTTAAGCCACTCCGATGTACACAAGTGAGAGGGGCACACAAAGCCCACATTTCCACTTGCCTGATTTGAAAGAGCAAAATAATTTTTTAAAAGAATGGTACAAAAGGATGTCTTGATGATTCCTCTTTGAAAGGTGTTTCCGGTCCCATCATGACCATCTGCCACTGCCCGAAACTAGTCCATCATTGTCTTGCCCCTGGCCTATGACAGCAGCCCACCAGCTGGTCTCTCAACCTCCAGTTTCCTCCCCAGTGATCCATTTTCCATATGGCAGCCAGAATACACTTCTAGAATGCAAATGTAATTATGTCACTCCTCGGCTTAAGGGGCTCTCTGTTGCTCTTTAGAGAAATCCTCAACTGCTTAATAAGCTTGGAAACCTCTTCAAGACTTTGTTCTCTCTCTCCGACCTCCTCTTTCCCCATTTCGTCCTTCTCTCCCCCAACTTCAACTCGGACGCTCTAGACATCCTGAACTTTCAGGTCCTCAAAGAAGTTCTCTTTCCCTCACCTCTGAGCCTTTGAACTGCCCTTCCCGCTGCCTGGATGGCTCTTCCCACCCCTTTCCCAGGCTTTCTCCTGGCTCATCCTTCAGTTGTCAACTTAAATGTTGTTTTCTCTGGTTGTCTGGATTGTGCTTTTGGAGTATCCTCTGTTTAGCATTTACGCTGCCTGATTGCCATTTCCTGCTAAATTGCCATAAGCTTCTCAAAGGCAGGGTCAGTCTCACATCGGTTGTATCCTCAGCATCTGGTACAATGACCAGGGAGTAGTAACAACTTAGGAAGCATATGTCAGATGAAGGAAGGAACCAACGTGCTATGAAAACAGCCCCCCACAACTTACCTGATTCCACCTTCTTCTCCTAGACGCCTCTTTCTGAAACACCACTGTGGTCATGCTAGAAACACTTCATTTCTCTCTGTTTGTTGTAGATCAAGATAGAAGTTCTCAAGGAGTACTTTTTCCTATGCCATCTAACTTTGTATTATGAGGAAGATCGTTTTTTTTTGTTTTGTTTTGTTTTGGGGGGGCGGTTTGCAAGAAAAGACTTAGATCTCCCAGGGGTCCCTACCAGTTTTCATTTGCAAGGAGTGTCAGGGGCAAGGTGGGCATGGAGCCCAGGGTTTTTCAACTGTTCTAGAGAAACCCAGAATAACTGACGTGGGGAGAACAGAAGTCCTAGTGGCCACTTTCGCCTGGGAGACTAGACAACGGAGTGCAGTGGAAGAGAAAGGGAAGAGCTGGAGCTGCTACCATAATGGTTGGACACGCAGCTAAAATCTAGTTTCCATGACAGATGTTGGTGAGGATGGGGAGAAAGGGGAACCCTCCTACACTATTGGTGGGAATGCAAGCTGGTGCAGCCCCTGCAGAAAACAGGATGGAGGTTCCTCAAAAAGTTGAAAATAGAGCTACCCAATGACCCAGCGATCCCACTACTGGGTATTTACCCTAAAGATACAAATGTAGTAAGCTGAAGGGGCACATGCACCCCAATGTTTATAGCAGCAATGTCCACAATAGCCCAACTATGAGAAGAGCCCAGATGTCCATCAAGAGATGAATGGATAAAGAAGATGCGGCTTATATATACAATGGAATATTATGCAGCCATCAAAAAACCGAAATCTTGCCATTTGCAACAACATGGATGGAATTGGAGGGTATTATGCTAAGTGAAATAAGCCAATCAGACAAAGACAATTGTCATATGATGTCTCTGATATGAAGAATTTGAGAGGCAGGGCGAGTGGTTGTAGGGGAAAGGGAAGGAAAAAATGAAACAAGATGGGACCGGGGAGGGAGACAAACCATTAGAGACTCTTAATCTCAGGAAACAAACTGAGGGTTGCTGTAGGGCGTGGGGAGGGATAGGGTGGCTGGATTAGGGACATTGGGGAGGGTATGTGCTATGGTGAGTGCTGTGAATTGTGTAAGACTGATGATTCACAGCCCTGTACCCCTGGGACAAATAATACATTCTATATTAATAAAAAAATAGTTATGTTGAATCACAATGGTGGATATAAAATCATTCATTATATTAATCTCAAAATGCATGTTTAAAATTTTTAATAATAATTTTTTAGCTGAATTTTTAAAAAAATCTAGCTTCCCTGGCAACAATGGCCTCTTTGCATCACCAGGCCCAATGGATCCCAGATCTTGGGTGCATAAAACTTCACCTCTTGGTGGCACCGAAGCAGCAGGAAGGTGGCTGTCCCCTCACTTCCAACGGGGTAAGGTAGTTTTTAGCTTTTTAACACCTGTGGTACAGGACAGGCCCAAGCAGGAGGTTGAAATGTGATGCCAGGTGCCAGCTGATGGTACCAGGCAAACTGGGGTGGGACAAATAGATGGCAGAAGTAGAAGCTCACAGTGGCAGCAGCAGCAGCCAGTTGCCAATGACTTTGAACCTTCCTTGTACTCATGAAAGAAACTGCTCAAGTCTATTACACTAAACTGATCGTCACCAGATGATGTCTATTTCCATCACTGAGGCTTTTGAGCCTCTGTTTACTAACTCGTAAAACGACATGGTTAGACTAGACTTCTAATACTTTTACAAGGAGTCAAATTTAATAATTACAGTGAAATAAGAACAGCATATCCATCTGAGAACAGTAGGAATGTTATGATCTAAATCAAGTTTTCATGCTTTCAAAAATATATAGCCTCTATAATTGGACTAATAATGTATTATCCGGGAAACCAATTTTAGCAAACAGATAAAATTGTTTGCCGTCAGCACACTGATTTGGCATATCAAGTGTTTACATGTCGTGTGTAAATGGTTGCCTCTAAAGGGATTGAATATAGCCTTTCCACTCAGTAGTCTTGTCTACACAACTGATTTGTTTAACAAACTTTCATTATGGAAAATAGAAAGACAGGCTTCAGCTCAACCACAAAGTCAATGTTACTGGTATAGTCATTAAGGAAATTTAATTGTAATCATTGGATGTGGTAACAGCAGCAGTGATCATTTGAGAAAAAATTATAACACTGTAACAAACAACCTGCACTCTTGTATTGCCTTTTAATATTCTAGTGAGTAATAGGGTATGTAAGTAAATCAGTGGCCTGCCTTTTAGGCAGGCAGTGTGGATTTCTACAAGGATCTTGTTGGTTTCAGGGACCACCCTTTCCCCTACCACTCACCAAGTCTCTGACCTTGAGCAGTTATCTTTAAAGGTAATTTTATTTTCAGTTTAGAACACACTGTGCATGAACCCAAAGCAGAGTCAGCCACAGAAGATAAATAGCACACATTTGGCCACAGATGAGAAGTCGTGATAAAGCATCAGCATTCGTGAGATAAGAGCATCAAGACCCAGATGATCTGAACACTAAAAATCATCATGTATAATCTGATGTTTACAAGATCCCACATTCACACGCCCTCCTCCCCAGGAGCCTTAGCCTACCCTCCTCCCATGTAGGCTGTCTCTGTATTGGGCATACGGGCTGTAGTCCCCTCTTTTGCCTGCTGCTGTTTGGCAAGGCAAAAAAGTGTTGTTGTTTTTTTTGTCACTGTGTCACTTCCTTTGACACTATGTCACATGGGTATGCCAATTTTAAAGGAGCTCGATTGCTGGGAGACGGGGATTTTTAGGCTCCGCGAGTTTTGATGTTTGCGCCATCATTATGCCATTAGTGGGAAGCCACGAATGGAGAGGTAGAATCTGTTTCTATTTTTGGTATTCACACACAACAATTAAATCAGCAAGCAGCAGGAGCTCTTGTCTCTGTGGCTGTACCATCTGGGTTTTTGTCTGTACAACACCCAGGCATCGGTGTCCTGCAGGTCTAACATACTTCGTCCTAGCACCCAGGATAAGGTAGTTTTGAAGGTGGCTTGATGAGAACCACGACATTAAAGCTACCGACAGCCCATTGATGGGAGCACCATTTGCTGGAAACAGCCCCCCCCCCGCCATGGTATGAATTTTAAGAAACGAATTCTAATTTTCTACACCACAGCACTGCCTGCAAGTCTTCAGGGGAACAAAGATGGTGAACATTTCAAATAATCACTGCCAGGCTCACCTTAGGAATATTGGGGCATAAAGGGTTAGAGAAAGACCACAGACCAGGAATTTTAATTAGATGAAGCTTGTAATTAATATAACATTGAAGTGGAATCCACAAAAGAGACTGGCCAGCAGAGACTGTATCCAGTGAGAATTCAAGCTGCAATCATTGGTTTTAATTACATTCCTGAAATAGAAGCCTGCCAACAGGATTTGAATATATGGTTTAGATAAACCTTTGCTCCATTGACAAATTTTACTGGCAATATTCTCAGTCTACCAAGGTATTAAGGTGATAAGAAGTCGGTAAAGAAGCGTTCTAAAAAGGATTGTCAGAAGAGAGATCGAAGACTGATGTGTAAATTACATTTAAAGACTTTTTTTTTTCTTTTTTTAGGATGGTAAGGGCCTCAGAAGTTTATGCGATTGGTAGTAAGGAAGCCTAAGTCCCATTTTTAAAATTTTTTCCCCCTCTTTACACCTTTCAAGTCAAATTTTCTGCCAGTTCTTATCTCTTTGGCTTGCCAAGCAGAAGTGAGTAGCTGCATTTATGTAACTTACATATTCCATAAGAAAGTTCAGGAAGGGTCACCTGGGTGGCTCAGTCATTTAAGCGTCTGCCTTCAGCTCTGGTCATGATCCCCGGGTCCTGGGATAGAGTCCTGCATCAGGTTACCTGCTCTGTGGGGAGTCTGCTTCTCCCTCTCCCTCCCCCCTGCTTGTGTTCCCTCTCTTGCTATGTCTGTCTCTGTCAAATAAATAAAATCTTTTAAAAAAAAAAGAAAGGAAATTCAGGAATTGTGAAAACATCCAATTTCTAAACCACCCCCGTTTCTACTATTTTATATTGCCTGCCATGGACCGCACAGCCGCAGGTAACTTTTTAGATAACAATACTGGACTAGGGGGCAGGGGCAGAGAGAGAGGGAGAGGAAATCTTAAGTAGACTCCACACTCAGCGAGGAGCCCCATGCGGGGCTCAATCTCAGGACCCTGAGATCATGACCTGAACTGAAATCAAGAGTCTGATACTTAACTGACTGAGCCACCCAGGCGCAGGTCTTGAGTCCAGGAGCTTGAAGCCAGTTTTACTGGGCCCACATCAAGGTGTCAACAGGACACGCCATGATCCTCCAACGGCTCTAGAGGAGAATCTGTCTCCCACCGCTTCCCCACTTCTGGTGGCTGCCTGCATTCCTTGCCTCCTAGATGCATCCCTCCAACCTGTAACCTCTGCCTCTGTGATTGCATTGCCTTCCCTTCATCTCCTTTTCTCTCCTTCTCATAAGGACCCTTGTGATTCCAGTTAGGGTCAATCTGGATAACCCAGGCCTCAAATTCCTTAGCTTAATCACATCTACAACGTCTTTGCCATAGAAGGCAGTATTCCCAGGTTCCAGGGAATGGATCTGATACATTCAAGGTGCCTTACTTAGCCTCCTGTAAGTATAAATAACACTAACAGCAACATATATGGGTTTTCATCACCCAAATACGAGAAGTACTGGGCTAAGCACATACGTTCATTTCATCCTCTCCATCACCCCAAAAGGGGGGTACAGATGGGGAAGCTGAGACAGGTAACTGGCCAGTGATCCATCAGTTACATCATGTGTTCCCTTTAATGCCCATCCTCCAGTTACCCCTCCCCCCCTCCCAGGGTTTTGTTGTTGTTTAAGCAGGAAAATGGTTTCATTATAAATTCTGTGGGAGTTTGGGGCAAAAGCGATCCTGAATTTGTGCCCTCATGACTATGGGCCAAACCGAGTGGATAAGGAGGTGCTTCCCACACTGGGCACAAAACAGTTGGGGTTTTGCAGAATGGAGAATCCTGGCTCAAAACCACAGCTGATGCTATGGCCAGGGGGAGATCTTTCTGGTTGGTGCCCTGCTGCTGGTTGTGTGGCCTGTAAATGATCCTTCTAGAGCTGGTAACTTTCCAGACCCTGGAGGGAGAGACTTGGCTCCTCTCTAGTGCCTGACCACATGGCACTGAGGAGCCCCTAAGAGTTCTCGCTCTCCCAGCTCGGCTCCAGTAGCTCCCTCCAGCCCCACCTTATTTTGTGCTGCATTTTGTCTCACTCCAGCCCTAATTCCAAAAAGCTCTTGTTACATGTATGTCCCTGCAAAGGTCCAAACCCAGAGTTTTGCTCCTCAACTGACAATTCAAAAATATTGGTGGGGGGGCGCCTGGGTGGCTCAGTGGGTTGAGCCTCTGCCTTCGGCTCCGGTCATGATCTCAGGTTCCTTCATTCTCAGCAGGCAGCCTGCTTCTCTCTCTCTCTCTCTGCCTGCCTCTCTGTCTACTTGTGATCTCTCTCTGTCAAATAAATAAATAAAATCTTAAAAAAATATATATTGGTGGGATGAAAATCTTGAAGAGGAGTAGAATAGACCACTCAAAAAAAGCCTCTTTGGCCTGAGGATTATTTTGAGCTGGTTATTTTTAAGAAACAGCAGACATGGAAACGCTCTGAAAACCAAGAGCTAGAACTTACCCTTCTGTAAGAGGCACTTACGTGAATAAGGGAAATGTCCATTTGTAGGGGTGTCTCCCTCTCTGCACCAGGAAGAAGGGAATGACTCTCAAACTCTAGAAACTCTTAACCAAGGAGAAGGCAGTGCCCTAAATCCGCATCACAATCCTACCCTTGTTTCCTGAGCTTGGCCAGGTAACCCCCATAACTGACTCCCCACATCTTCGTTTGTCTTTAGCGGGAGATGACATTTAAGGTGGTGGCTTAGGCCATTCCGTGGAGTCACTCGGTTTTCCTGGGTCTCCGCCATGTCTGTAGGAGCTGTACCTGTTTTTAAACTTCTGTTGGTTTTTCTCCTGTTAATCTGACTCTTTCTCCTCCAACACCCTAATTAAATGAAAATATCATTTCTGACATCATCAAACAATAAAAATCAAAACTTTAGGCCATTCAAGTGCTCAAAGAAATTCTAAAATCCTTATTTCAGTGCTTCTAAAGAACTTTTAGGCTTTTAAAAATTTTAGCTACATAGAGCTGCAGAAGTTTATTCATGTTACAAAACAAAACAAACCATGGACAAAATAATCTTGGTTCCCTCTCAGAAAAGGAACTGCCCTGAGGGGTACCCAGTCGGTAGAACATGTGACCCTTAATCTCAGGGTCCGAGAGTTCAAGCCCCATATTGGGCGTGGAGTCTACTAAAAACAACGGCAACAACAACAAAAACACACAACCCCCCTCCGAATGGTTCATATCTTAGAGAAGGAACTGCTGTGATAAAATGCAGAAAGTAACTCTCAGGTGCCTGCCAGTTTCAGACAGTAGATGGCACTGTGGGACAATTATACACGATCATTTTTCTCTTTCCTCCCAGCAAGCCGAGGAAGCAAACAAAAACACAGTAATCGTACACAGGTTCTGGATCCATTTAAGATCTACTTCTCCAAGGAAGGTTGTCTACAAAAGTCCCCTGCTCAGGTGCGTGGGCTACTCTGGTCCATCTCCTTGCCACTCAAAAGTGTTCCTGGCACCAGCGGTGCCGGCATCACCCGAGAGCTTGTTCCAAATGCCCCATCTCAGACCCAGACCCGCTGAGACAGAAGCCACCACCTGGGCAATGTCTTCTTAGCCGACCGAAAGCTTTAGCAAAGTCCGTAGCGATGGAGAAGCACGGATGTTCATGAACGTTACAGAACAAAGCAAAGCAAACCAAAATGGTCCTTGTTCCCTTTAAGAAAAAAACCTGCTTTTGTAAAAATACACGCTAAAAGCGCCTGTGGTGCCTGTCGCTTTCAGGCAGCAGATGGCACTGTGGCACAACTTTAGCGACTCTTTCCTGTGGCTAAGACAAAGCCCGAGACACAGAAGGAAACAGAACCATCTTCCACTAGATCTGGATCTATTTAATATCTACATCTCCAAGTCCAGAAGATTAGGATCTCTTCTGGATGAGGGAAAATAAAAGAAGCTTATAGGAGAAGTGGTGAAAAAGACAAGGACTTTACCGAAGATGAGTAAGTTTCATTCATATGTGCTCAGTGTCACAAAGCTTCTCCGAAATTGTCTAACATCTATTGTTAGAACTCCAGCCCTTTGAATGACTGCTTAAGGCACGAATATCCCCAGGGGGCAACACCTTTCACCATCATTAATTGCCTTTCTGGGCATTAACTTGTCACCTGACTTTCTAACACACTCCTTGCTGCCACCCCACCCACCCACCCACTCCTAGGCCACATTCACCCATAGACAAGAGATTAAGTATGATGCTCAGGGATGTGAGTCCAGGTGGGACCCCAGAGTCCGACCTGTGCCCCCCCACCCTGGAGGTAGGGTGAGCCCGGTGGGGAAGGGGAGTCTGGAAGGGAAGGAAGCAGGATCCAAATGTGAACCCACTGGCCTCTTCAGAGGCTTTGGCCCATGGAGGGTGATGGGGAAAGCTGAATGTAAATATCCAGAGTCTGAGACAGGAACGGGCTCCTGAGCCTCCTCCGGGGACAGGCCTCTTTCTTCTGTCTTGCTCACCTGAGCCTGAGAGCCCTAGGTCTACTCTGTGAGGGCACAGCCTCCCCTACTGTCAAGCCCTATTAAAGGAAGACCCAACCCGGGTGGTGGGTGACTGGAAACTACAAGGAGGGGCACCTGAAGAGCATGAAACCAATTCAACCTACGTAATTTACAGAACCCAAACCACGTCGGAGACATTCTTTTAGAAAGGACAAAACCCCAACAGGAACTCCACTCCCCAGGTAAAGTTGCCTGATTTAACAACACCAGAAGCAAAACAGGACTCCCAGTTAAATTTTATTTTCAGATAAACAATGAATGATTGTTTTTGTATAAATAGGTCCCATGCACTATTCAGGACAAACTTAGACTAAAAAATTAATGTTTTACTGAGATGCCAGTGTAAGTGGGTATCCTATATTTGATTTGGCAACGCTGCCACCACCACTAAAATTCTCACACGCAGGGGCGCCTGGGTGGCTCAGTTGATTGTCTGCCTTGGCTTAGGTCATGATCCCAGCGTCCTGGGATCGAGCCCCACACCGAGCAGGGAGCCTGCTTCTCCCTCTCCCTTTGCAGCTCTCCTGTTTGTGCTCTCTCTCTCTCTCCCTAATAAATAAATAAAATCCTTTTAAAAAAGAAAGAAAGAAATTCTCACACACAGATCAAACAGGTGCACAGAGATGGCTGCCACGGCTCTGTTATATAATAGAGAGGACAGCAGAATCAACTTAACCAGGCTTATGGTGAGGAGAGAAACACAGTAATTTTCCCTCCACCCTTCTAGGATCTTGGCTGAGACCCTCCTGTAATAAAAGTCAGATTAACAGGAGAAAAACCAACAGAAGTTTAAAAACAGGTACAGCTCCTACAGACATGGCGGAGACCCAGGAAAACCGAGTGACTCCACGGAATGGCCTAAGCCACCACCTTAAATGTCATCTTCAGCTAAAGACAAACGAAGATGTGGGGAGTCAGTTATGGGGGTTACCTGGCCAAGCACAGGAAACAAGGGTAGGATTGTGATACGGATTCTCCTTGGTTAAGAGTTTCTAGAGTTTGAGAGTCATTCCCTTCTTCCTGGTGCAGAGAGGGAGACACCCCTACAAATGGACATTTCCCTTATTCACGTAAGTGCCTCTTACAGAAGGGTAAGTTCTAGCTCTTGGTTTTCAGAGCGTTTCCATGTCTGCTGTTTCTTAAAAATAACCAGCTCAAAATAATCCTCAGGCCAAAGAGGCTTATTTTGGGGTAGCAAATTCTGCTCCTTTTCATCAGTTGCAGCCAAACCACAGCCCGTCGGGGGGCGCGGGGGCAGGGAGAGTGGGACTCTCCTCTCCAGTCTGCTGTGTCTCCCACCTGAAAGCAAGAGGACCAGGAGGCCTGGAGTTTGCAGTCTTCAGAGGTCAGCCTCCAGGGGTGTGCTGGGGCCAATGGTGAGCCTCCCCTCCCAACTCCGTGATCCGTGATGCCACGTTGATAAGTTGAAATTGGCCCCGGGGGGAGTATCCACACCATAGAAATCAGCAAACCCTACAAATCAGGGTAATTTTTTTTTAAAGATTTTATTTATTTATTTGACAGAGAGAGATCACAAGTAGACGGAGAGGCAGTCAGAGAGAGAGAGAGAGGGAAGCAGGCTCCCTGCTGAGCAGAGCCCGATGCGGGATTCGATCCCAGGACCCTGAGATCATGACCTGAGCTGAAGGCAGCGGCTTAACCCACTGAACCACCCAGGCTCCCAGGGTAACTTTTTTTTTCCATGGTGTTTGTGTTAACCACTTACCAGCACCCCAACTGCTAGATTTCCAGTCACAGAGCAGGATGGGGAAGACGTACAAATGTGTTTAGAAAGGGAAGTAGAGACCACCTGCCATCAATGTTGTGTCATATTCCGTCCTATGAGAAATTGTCTATTTATGTCCCTGTTTCCCTAGTGGCAACCAATCTCCCCTAACTCTGTTTCTCACTGGCTTCCTTCCCTGTCTCCTCCTCTAGGCCCTGCAGGGTTATGAGCGATGACAGAGTATCGGTTTGGGGCCAATCAGAAGAGAGGAGCCACACAGTAGTTTAAACAGAGAAAGTTGACTATGAAGAGTTAGAACTTAAACAGGGAATTGGAGCCATGAGAGGTTGACTAGAAAGAAGTTAAGAGAACTCTGAAAAAAATGGGCATAAGTGACATGAGAGCAGCCACCACCCCTCCGGCTGCTATCCAGCACCCAAGCAAGGGTCCCTGCGCCCCCCCACCCCCAAGCTTGTAAGAGGGCCCGGTGCTGCCCTGGGCAAGCTCCTAGAAATCTGTGCTCTGGAACTTGCTGGGAATTGTCCCTCTAGGGCAGCAGACAAAGCTGCTCACAGGGAGAAATGTGACTGGAGCTGTAACCCCACGGGAGATGGGTGCCCGGGGCCCCTGCTGGTGGCTGGACACTGGGGAAGCTGTGAACGTGCAGGAGCCTGCAGAGCAGGAAGCCAAACCCTTTCCTCCTGCAGTGTCACACCCCAGCTCTACGCACAGCATGCCAGTTGGCCAACGCCAGACATTTAAAGGGCTCTGATCCATTGTCACAGAGCTAGCAATGCAGGATTTGGAGCCAAGCGCATCTGCTAGTCCCTAGGGCTTCACTATCCCTTGTTGGTTCCCTTAACCACCGCCCCCCAACTTCTAGAAAGAGTCCCTTCAGTGGACTCTTTCCAGTTCATGCTTTTGGATAAGGCCTCTCATAAGGATCCTGACTGATTCACCTGTTACAGCAAATGGCAGGTACGATGAATGAAGGTAGCCACAGGAATAAATCTCGAAAACATCACCTTAGGTGGAAAAAAAAAAAAAGCTACATCAGAACAGATAGCTGCGATATGGTATTTGCATAAAAATTTACAACACAATTAATAAAATCCTAAAAATTGTAAGCCACGATTATTGGTATTATTGACAAAAATGCAAGTATCTCGGGGTGCCTGGGTGGCTTAGTCGGTGAAGCGTCTGCCTTTGGCTCAGGTCATGATCTCAGGGTCCTGGGAGTGAGCCCCACATTGGGCTCTCTGCTCAGTGGGGAACCTGCTTCTCCCTCTCCTTCTGCCTCTCTCCCTGCTTGTGCATGCGCACTCTCTCTCTCTCTCTCTGTCAAATAAATAAAATCTTAAAAAAAAAAATGCAGTGATAGTAATAGAAGATGGATGCTCACACAAGAGGTATTAGACTACTTCAGAGACATTCACCAGAGGGAGGGGACACTAGGAGTGTCCTGGGAAAGGTCTGCAGAAGAGTAGGAATGGAATGGGGTCTTGATGCTGGCCAGGATCTGTCTAGTGGGCAGGAAGTGGGTTAGCACTCCCAACAGTGAAAACCCGAGAGTGTTGCAAAGTGCGGTGCTGACAGAGTGGGGCACCCTGGGTGGCCAGCAGAGCGTTGGGTGGGTCTGCACTTCTGGTCCAGGATGGTGAGCTGGTTGGAGCAGTACTCTGTTAAGCCTGAAGCTTCTCCCCATCTGGATCATTCTGCTCATGCCTCCAACTTCCAGGCAAAAAGCAGCCTGCAAAAGGCCTCGAACGTCCCTTGAGGAGTCTGGATCTTTCTTTGTGGAGCGTGGGCAGTCCTAGCTTTTCTTAGCTAAGCAGTGACAGGATCCAAGCTGTGATTTAGGCAAATCAGCTTGGCAACTCCACACAGGGTGGACTGAAGGGGAGAGACAGCTAGAGGCAAGAGAAATTGTTGAGAAGTCAAAATCATTGTTGAAAGATATGTGGAGGTAATGGCCTGAACCGGGACCGCAGCCGGAGGGAAAATGGGGAAAAAAAGGAAAAAGAAACTTGGAAATCACTGATAGAACCCTTTGCAATTGTTTCCAGAAGACTAAAGAGAAACTGAAGAGGGCTCCAAGGGTTGGGAGCATAGTGATGCTCTTAGAGGACAGTAAGTGGCATTGGGAGGGGCAAGCAGGTTTTGGAAGATTAGAAGTTCACATGTATACATTTTGAACCTAAAGTGGCATCTAAGTGGCCTGGGCATTCAGCAGGAGATTTAGGACTGGGGGGCGGGGGTGGTGGTGGTGTTGGAGGCAAGTCGAAGCTGCAGAGTCAGATTTAGTCACTGTCTTAGAAGCCATAGGATTGTATACGCTTGGATGCACCCAAGGCCTTTTCTTGGAGAATAAGGAGTAGGAAAATAAAGGAACCAGGGACAAAGAAAGTGGTTCAACCGTAGCAAAGGGAGAAGCAGATGAGGCTAAGGGTGTGGCCATGCTGACCCACAAAAGAGGAGAATCAGGTTGGCATTGGCTTTGGCAATTGTTTGCCCACCTAGCATCCTTTGGGCAGGACAGAACTGAGTCCAGAGGGATTCTAGTGGTCCCTAGCTTTCTGTCTGCTCTGGCAAGTGGCAGGCACCCAGGACCTTTGACTCTTGACCAATCTTTAATTCTCTCGGGAAATTATCATCTTATCAGCTCTCTCATTTCTCCCCTGTGTGGAAATGACACTAACGATTAAGCTGTAACCGCACAGCGCGATCCTTGCCCCTCTATTGGCCATCAGATAAATCCCTCTAAAGAAGATTCTAGAGTTACACACCTGGGGTTAAATCCCAGCTCCTTTGGTTACTATCCGTGACCTTAAGCCAATTGCTAAACCTGCCATATTTGATTCCATTTGTATTCTGGGGGCCTAACACAGTAACTAATGTAGTTAATATTTATTGAGTCGAATCAGATTTTTACATAACCTCTGGCTCCACGTGTCACTCCTACTTTGTCTCCAGAGTTTCATTCTGTCTGCACCGGGATATTTTCAGCAGAGAAGCAAGGAGGGTTGACTAGATGTTCAAGAAGCAGAGCAGTAGGGATCAGAGAGAAATGGGATGGTAACTAGAGGAAAGAGTGAGAGGCTTTTCCCGAATAGTGAAGAGCTTCTTGAAATTGAACAGCAGAGGAAAGAATTGATGTATGTTTCAAGAGCTGGAAGGGGAAGGAAACTTGCCGCACTCATAACCAAGAAGACGGTGGGAAGGATTGAAATCATGAGGGCCAAGGGAAGGAGTTTGCCTTTCTTTTATTAAGAACGTTTTTTTTTTTAGATTTTATTTATTTATTTGACAGAGATCACAAGGAGACAGAGGCAGGCAGAGAGAGAGGAGGAAGCAGGCTCCCCGCCAAGCAGAGAGCCGGATGTGGGGCTCGATCCCAGAAACCGGAGACCATGACCTGAACCAAAGGCAGAGGCTTAACCCACTGAGCCACCCAGGCGCCCCCAAAACAGTTTTTTTATTTCTTTGGAAGCACTAAAAATCTTCTTAAATAGCAATTAATGGTAATTAGTTGAGAAAGTCATCATGCCAAATATATTATTATTTAAACTGATCCTTTGCTGAATCCTTGAAGTTTTCATGCATAAACTGAAAAAGGTATATGCATTTGTATTGTCCTTGTATGCCTAAAAAAGGATTAAACAAATGCATTCAGCTCAAGTGATTCTATCGAGAAATTCTATTCCAGAAGAACTGCACGGAAGCTAAATGACTTACTGACCTCACCTGGAGTGGAGTCTGGTTCTTCTGTGTTTTCTTTAATTAAATTTTTATTTTGAAAAAAATTTCAAAACTATAAAAAAGTGTTGCGTAAATATTACAGTGAACTCCTGACTTCTTTTCCCCCAGATCCGGCCATTGTTAGCATGAGGCCCTATGTGTTTCATCTCTTTCTTCAAATATATGTATATATAAAACACTTAATAATACACACATTATACTTACTGACGTACATATATAAATATATATATATTTTTTGCTCAATGTTGGAGACTAAATGATAAACATCATCACCTTCTCCTCTCAATACATATGTATACTCTCCTAAAAACAGTAATTATTTCCTTCTGTAACCATATTACAATCATCAAATTCAGGAAATTTAATATTGACACAATGCCTTATCTAATGCATCGTTCAAATGTAAATTTCACTAATTGTCTTAACGGTGTTCTTTATAGCAAAGTGTTCTCTTTTTTTATTAACACATAATGTATTATTTGTTTCAGGGGTACAGGTCTATGATTCATCAGTCTTACACAATTCACAGCACTCACCATAGCACATACCCTCCCAGTGTCCATAATCCAGCCACCCCATCCCTCCCATCCCCCCTCCCCTCCAGCAACCCTCAGTTTGTTTCCCGAAATTAAGAGTCTGTTATGGTTTGTCTCCCTCCCTGGTCCCATCTTGTTTCATTTTTACCCTCCCTACCCCCCCATGACCCCCTGCCCTGCCTCTCAAATTCCTTATATCAGAGAGATCATATGACAGTTCTCTTTCTCTGATTGACTTATTTCGCTTAGCATAATACCCTCTAGTTCCATCCACGTCATTTCATTGCAAATGGTAGGATTTGGGAGCTTTTCATAGCTGCATAGTATTCCATTGTGTATATATATACCCGCAGTATTCCGCTGTATATATATATACACTACATCTTCTTTATCCATTCATCTGTTGATGGACATCTAGGTCCTTTCCATAAGCAAAGTGTTCTTTATAGTAGAGATACCCACATACAAGATCCAACCCAGGATCATGGATTATATTTCATTTTATGAGGGGTTTGCCTTTGTTTTAAAAAAATTTTTTTTTAAGATTTATTTGTTTACCGGGGCAGCTGGGTGGCTCAGTGGGTTAAAGCCTCTGCCTTCAGCTCAGGTCATGATCCCAGGGTCCTGGGATCGAGCCCCACATCAGGCTCCGTGTTCAGCAGGGAGCCTGCTTCCCCCACCCCCCGTCTGTCTCGCTGCCTACTTGTGATCTCTGTCAAATAAATAAATAAAATCTTAAAAAACAATATATATATATATTTATTTATTTGAGGGAAAGAGAGAGAGAGAAAGTGCATGTGGGCAGGGAGGGGCAGAGGGAAAGGGAGAGAATCCCAAGCAGATTCCCTGGGGAGCACAGAGCATGACGCAGGACTTGATCCCAGGACCCTGAGATCATGACCTGAGCTGAAACCAAGAGTCAGATGCTTAACTGACTAAGCCACCCAGGCTCCCCAAGGAGTTTTTCTTCATTTTGTTTATTTTAATTAATTTATTTCTTATTCTAAGTAGTGTCCAACTACTTGAGGCCCAACTTGAGGCTTAAACTCTCAATCCTGAGTTCAAGAGTTCCCTGATCTACCCACTGAGCTAGCCATGCACCCCAAGGGGTTTGCCTTTAAAAAGAGAACTGACACTTCTACTGAAACAGTAAAGAAGGAAGAAAGGGATATGTGTGCAGAAGGAGAAAATTAGTCCTATTGATGACCTGATGTCAGTAGAGGGGAGGACATGAGTTGGGGATAAGAGAGGGAAGTAGAACTGGGCGTTTGAAGCAAGAGGAAAGCTTTTGAAGAGATGTCTTTTTCTTTTCTTTTTAAAAGGTTCTAGGGGTGCCTGGGTGGCTCAGTGGGTTAAAGCCTCCGCCTTTGGCTCAGGTTGTGATCCCAGGGTTCTGGGATCTCCGGTTCTCTGCTCAGCAGGGAGCCTGCTTCCCTTCCTTTCTCTCTGCCTGCCTCTCAGCCTACTTGTGATCTCTGTCTGTCAAATAAATAAATAAAATCTTTTTTAAAATTTTAAAAATATATAAAAATAAAAAATAAAAGTAGGCTCTACAGGGGCGCCAGGGTGGCTCAGTGGGTTAGGCCTCTGCCTTTGGCTCGGGCCATGATCTCAGGGTCCTGGGATGGAGTCCCATATCAGGCTCTCTGCTCAGCAGGGAGCCTGCTTCCCCCCTTCTCTCTCTCTGCCTGCCTCTCTGCCTACTTGTGATCTCTCTCTGTCAAATAAATAAATAAAATCTTAAAAAAAAAAAAAAAAGATTTGTTTAAAAAAAAAATAGTCTCTACACCCAGCATGGGGCTTGAATTCATGAACCCGAGATCAAGGGTCACATGCTCTGCCAACTGAGCCAGCCAGGTGCCCCTTGAAGAGGTGTGTTAGTGTTGGAGACAGAGATAACTAGAAGACTACACAATAGCACTGAACACCCAGTAGAAGCTGATTACCCAGTGAAACACCTTAGTGTATTCTTTGCTAATACCTAAGCCTCATGCTGACCTTCTGCCGAGTCTATTGTTCTAAAGTTCCTGAATCTCTCTCTCTCTCTTTCTTTCTTTCTTTCATCCCAGTTCAGACTCCCTCTGATTCATAACTCTTAGCTTTCAAAACAATCTAGATCCTGTCTTGGCCTTTGGAACAACTGTCTTTATTTGATCTTTCCAGTGGAGTCTCCAGTGACTCTGACTACATTTGTCCCTCTGGCTCTCCATAACCCATGTTGTTCCAAACAGGAACCTGGGCCAGGTCCCAGACTCTCTAAACCTGTTTGCCCCCCTTGTACCCAGCCTCCCAAGGCCCCATACTTTACCTTCCACCTCAGTCGGGCTAAGCTGTCAGTGAACTGTATCCACCCGACCCCCCTTTCATATGTTGAAATCTTAACACCCCCCAACCTCAGAATGTGACCTTATTTGGAAATAGGGTCATTGCAGACAGAATTAGTTAAGATGAGATCATGGTGGAGTATGATGGGCCCCAATTCCAATGTGACTAGTGTCCTCATAAAAAGGGAAATTTGGACACACACACAGGGAGAGCGCCGTGTGAAGAAAGATTGGGATGACGCATCTGCAAACTAAGGAAAGCCAAAGACTGGCCAGCAACCCACCAGGAGCTAGGGAAGAGGGAGGGAACAGATTCTCCCTCACAGCTCTCAGAAAGAACAAAGCTGAGATGAGAAGAATCTCAGACTTCTAGACTCTAGAGCTGTCCAATGATACATTTCTGTGGTTCGAGCCTCTCAGTTTATGGTATTGTGTGGTGGCCCCGCTAGGAAGTACAGTGGGAGAGGCCGTATCTCTCTTGAAGGAACACAGTGTTGTAACTCCACGCACTGACGACTGAGTCTCATGGGAAGTGGTGTGAACATTTCTTTTTTTTAAAGATTTTATTTATTTATTTGACAGAGAGAGATCACAAGTAGACGGAGAGGCAGGCAGAGAGAGAGAGAGAGGGAAGCAGGCTCCCTGCTGAGCAGAGAGCCCGATGCGGGACTCGATCCCAGGACCCTGAGATCATGACCTGAGCCGAAGGCAGCGGCTTAACCCACTGAGCCACCCAGGTGCCCCAGTGTGAACATTTCTGTGATGAGAAGAGGCACGAGTGAGGAGACATGAAGTACACTGGACCCAGTCATAGGCACCAGCGGGCTGTGGCCAAAAGAGCCAGGTTTGGGTCACCTGGCTGGCTCAGTCAGCAGAGCATATGACTCTCGATCTCGGGGTCATGAATTCAAGCATTGGACATACATTGGCCATAGAGTTTATTAAAAAAAAAAAAAATTGAAGCGGAGAATGAGGGATTGAAATAAACCACGGGGAATGCCTGCCTGGCTCAGTCAGTTAAGTGTCTGCCTTCAGCTCAGGTTGTGATCTCAGGTCCTGGGTTGGAGCCTGGCATCGGGCGCCCAGCTCAGCAGGGAGCCTGCTTCTCCCTACGCCTCCACTCATGCTCTCTCTCGCTATCTCTCTCTCTCTCTTTTTTTAAAGATTTTATTTATTATTTATTTGACAGAGAGAGATCACAAGTAGGCAGAGAGGCAGACAGAGAGAGGAAGGGAAGCAGGCTCCCCGCTGAGCAGAGAGCCCGATGTGGGGCTCGATCCCACGACCCTGGGATCATGACCTGAGCCAAAGGCAGAGGCTTTAACCCACTGAGCCACCCAGGTGCCCCTATCTCTTTCTCTCTTTTGCTCTCTCTCAAATAAATAAATAAAATATTTTTTAAAAAATGAAAGAAAGAATCCATGGCACTTGCATGATGGGAGAGATGTCGCAAATGATGGGGAGAAGAAAACTGGATTATAAGTATTGTGAGGGCTGCAAATTGGGCCTGATTTGTCATGTTCTAGGGACTCCAGTGAAGTCTAGTTACGTTTGGAGGCTGGGCTGTGCTGCTTTGAACGTCGTCACTCAGTGTGTAGACTGGATTGTACGGGGTGTTAACTTTTCTGTGGGTTAAAAAAGAAGCAAGGTGCGCAAAACTGGAAAGTGCGAGGTCAGGATTTTTTGCCTATGATTTCCACATTTTTATGACTTAGGTATTTGAGTAACAGACACCACTACAACTGGATGCTTTCAGCAGACAAAATGCAAAGAAAAAAAAAAAAGAAGAAAAAAAAAGAAATTAAACATTAAATAGAGACAGGATTTCCCAAATGGTGTCAGTCTGGCACCACTGCTCCCTCAAATTGTTTAACTATGACTAATTCTTTTCCCCAATTTGACATATTTAATCTGAAATAGAGGCAAAGAAATCTTTTTCAGTTGCTGAGTTAATACAGGCCTGCTTGCTGTCATTTCACTGGCAGTCGCATTATGGTAATAAAGCCTGACACTTTTCTTTTTAGGTTTATTTATTTTTCAGTTATCACCGCACCCAACGTGGGGCTAGAACTCATGGCCCTGAGATCAAGAGTCAAGTCCATCGACGGGGCCAGGCAGGTGTCCCATAACCTGATATTTTCTGAACTGTAACTAATCCGAGGAAGGTGAAATTATGAGGAAAGCAAGATTTAGGGACACTTGGGGTGGCTCAGTCGGTTAAGCACCTGAGTCTTGGTTTCAGCTCAGGTCATGATCTCAGGGTCATGAGATCGAGCCCCACCTCAGGCTCTGGGCTCAGTGGGGAGTCTGCTTGAGGATTTCTCTCCTTCTGCCTCTCCCCCAGCTCATACTCCCTCTCTGTCAAATAAATGAACAAATCTTAAAAAAAAAAAAAATGAGGAAAGCCAGACTTAAAGAAGTGAAATCACTTGTCCGGCTGGTGAGCTGCAGAGCTCAGAGCAGGCTGGGGGCACGGGGGTGTCCCGTGAGCACGGTGCCACAAGGGTGGCACACAGCTTTCCTTCATTGTACATTCTCTCAGTCTGTAGGAATTTATAGCAACTTAATGAATGGATAAAAGAATTTAATTTGTATTATCTGAAACTCATATTTTTAGAAACTTGCAAGGGTTATAACCTTTGATTAATGCTTAATATACATAAATGTGTGTGTGAGAGAAAGAGGAGGAGAAAGAGAAGGAGAGGCTTCATCTCACAAAGATTTTCTCCCAAAGTTTATTTATTTATTTTTTATTCTTTGAAGATTTTACTTATTTATTTGTCAGAGAGCACAAGCAAGGGGGAGCAGCAGGTAGAGGGAGAAGCAGACTCTGCTCCTGGGCAGGGAGCCTGATGAGGGGCTCAATCCCAGGACCCCAAGATCATGACCTGAGCCGAAGGCAGACCCTTAGCCCACTGAGCCATCCAGGCGCCCATAACTGTGTATTTTTTTTTAAGTAAGCTCTGTGCCCAGCGTGGGGTTTGAACTCCCAACCCTGAGATCCAGAGTTGCATGCTTTATGGACTGAGCCACTCAGGCATCCCCAAATTTTATTTTTAAATCAATGGCATTTTCTCTCAGAGACAGAATTGTAGAGGTTGATTAAGGGCCCAGGTCAGGTTGGAAAAGCACATTTAATCAACGTTCCAGAAGCACAGTAGTATCATAGAACCCAAATACTGGTTTATGACAGCAGTGTGTCTGTGGAAAATGTGTTGAAGATTCCGACTTGGAATGCCAGGGGTTAATCTCCCTATAGATCCTCCTCTTCTCTCCTCCCCACTTGCAGGGCAGTGGAAATGGTCACTTTCCTAATATCAAGGTGCGGATGGAAGCTTCTGTGTCAGGAACAGAGGTGTGCAACAATAGTAAGTGGTCAGGGGCAGGCTGATAAATGGGGCTGGGACAGATCTGGGAACCTGGGAGACAGTGGGGAGTTGTGACCATGCACTTTATAGGGAGTGGGATGATCTGCCAATCCTTTTTTTTTTAAGATTTTATTTATTTATTTGACAGAGAGAGAGAGAGAGAGAGCGTGAGAGAGGGAACACAAACAGTGGGAGTGGGAGAGGGAGAAGCAGGCTTCCCACCTAGCAAGGAACCTGACGCGGGGCTCGATCCCGGGACCGCAGGATCACGACCCGAGCTGAAGGCATACATCTAACAACTGAGTCACACAAGCATCCCTCTAATCTTTATATAAACAAATATTTTTCCCCCATAGTTGAGTTCACGCTGCGCTTCTGAGAGGCAGCTGTGTGTTGTGATTAAAAACATGAACTCTTGTTTTGAATTCTGTCTCTGCTCCTTGTTAGTGAGGAAGCTTTCATTCCTTCAAAAAATAACTACTATGTAGCCCTGGGAATATGAGGGGGAAAAAGAAAATAAAGACTTTCCTTTGTGAACTCACATGTTCATGAAACTTAAACTTTCTTAAAGGCTTCACTTTCTCACCTGTGATATGAAGCTAATACCTGTCCCACAGGGTTTCTGTAAGAATTATTATGTTGCTAAATGAGGGATGCCTGGGTGGCTCAGTCATTAAGCATCCGTCTTGGGCTCAGGTCATGATGACCTGGTCCTGGGATTGAGATCAGCATCCAGCTTCCTGCTCAGCGGGGAGCCTACTTTTCCCTCTACCTCTGCCTGCTGCTCTCCCTGCTGTGCTCATGCTCTCTTTCTCTGTGTCAAATAAAATCTTTTTTAAAAATGTTGTGAAATGACATAATGTATGTAAAATGCCTATACATGGCAATCGCCCCCCAAATGGCCATTATTATTACCATCACATAAATTTTGCTTTTTTTCACCAAACATTACATCATAGTTTGCCCATGTCTTTTTTTTTTTTAAGATTTTATTTATTTATTTGAGAGATCACAAGTAGTGGGGAGGGGGGGAAGCAGGCTCCCCACTGAGCAAAGAACCCGGCAGCAGAGACCCCGAGGTGGGGCTCAATCCCAGGACCCTGGGATCATGACCCAAGCTGAAAGCAGAGGCTTTAACCCACTGAGCCACCCAGGCGCCCCTGCCCATGTCTTAAAAAAACAAAACAAAAAAAAAACCAAAAAAAAGCACCTTTGCTGGGGTTCCTGGGTGGCTCAGTTGGTTGATCCGTCTGTCTTTGGCTGGGGTCATGATCCCAGGGTCCGGGGATTGAGTCCCGAATCGGACTCCCTTTCCCTCTGCCTCTCTCCTGGCTTATGTTATCTCTCATTCACTCTCTCTCTCTCAAATAAATAAATAAATCTTAAAAAAGAAAAAAAATTCATTAGGTGTTTTTCCCAGAGCTACTTTTGAAAGGGAGAGGATAGGAGAATACACAGGGGTTATGAATCTGGGATGATGTGGAGCTTGGAAAAAGGAGCAGGAAAGGGAAGTTGGGGCCCCTAACACGAATGCAATTTCTTGATCTTACCTTGTGTAAATGCATTCATAATAGATAACGTTTCCAAAGGGGAGTGAGATATTGCAACCATTTAGTTGATATGTTTCATTAGGTACTCTTTTGCTTTTGCTTGGAAGCCAGTGAACAGACAAGACACCTTGTAATCTCCTCTCCACAAAGTTTTGAAGTTTTATCTTTTACATACACCTGTGAAACTGGTTAGTTAGAAAATAAACGAGTTTCGTTTTTATCTGGTTAGGCTATGCGATGTCTTCAGGAGTTGATTGCCTTGCTTATAAATCAGGAAAGTAACAGACTTTTCTATCTTTTCTCACAATTACTTTTTGATTAAGTCCGTGCTTATTAGCAGTTTGGAGGAGAAATAATAAAGAAAATATAGCTTATGATGATTGACTGCTCCATTTATGTAGTCCCACTGTGGTAAGTACAGTGTTTTCTATATCACAGACTCTCATTAATCTTTGTTGGATGGATGAACTCAAGCCAACCTGACCATTCGCTAGCAATTTTCACGAAAGAAAAAAAAAAAAAGGTTCCATATGTAAAAGACTAGCAAAATCGGTTTAAGTGAAATAGTTAGATTATTGATAGATGTCAGGTGGTTGCAATCTTTGCCTCCTACTGCTGTATAACGAGCTACCCCCAGATGCAGTGGCTTCCAATGACTTGTTTGGATTATCAGTCTCAATTTGAGTAGGGCTTGGTGTGGACTGGCTGTCACCTAGTTCAGGCAGAATCAGCTGGGTGAGCTGAAACTGGGCGTTAGTTCCTCTCCATCTCCGTAGGGTGGCTTGGGCTTTCCCACAACAGTGTAGCTGGATAAAAACAATAAACTCCCCAAAAGACTTCCTTTCAGGGCGCCTGGGTGGCTCAGTGGGTTAAAGCCTCTGTCTTCAGCTCAGGTTATGATCTCAGGGTCCTGGGATGGAGCCCTGCATCAGGCTCTCTGCTCAGGAGGGAGCCTGCTTCCCCCCTCTCTCTCTGCCTGCCTCTCTGCCTACTTGTGATCTCTGTCTCTCTGTCAAATAAATAAATAAAATCTTAAAAAAAAAAGTTTAAAAAAACCCAACAACTCCCCAAAAGAACCAGGCGGAAGCTATATTATGTTTTGAAACCTGGCCTCAGAAATCACACAGTGTCATTTTCACCACAATTACAAGCCAGCCAAGGTTCAAGGGAAGGGGACAGAGACCCCTCCCCAACCCCACTGACTTCTCTAAGGGAAGAGTGTCAAAGTCACGTTGCAAGAACAACATGTGGGATGAGTGGTAATGTAGCAGCCATCATCTTTGGAAAATACAGTTTGCCATAGGGGTCATTTATTATCCTTCATACCCTCAATTTCCCACATTTAAAGATTGTTTTCTATTTGTCTTCTCTCTTTTTGAGATTTTATTTTTGAGTAATGCCTGCACCCAATCTGGGGCTCAAATCCACAAGTCCGAGACCAAGAGTTGCACGCTCTACCAATGGAGCCAGCCAGGTGCCCCTCTATTTATCCTCATGATCTTTTTTTTCCCAACTACCCCCTTTAGACTTGGTAGCTATAACATCTCAGAAGCTAACATTTTTTTTTTTTTTTAAGTAAGGTCTTCTTCAAACAAGGGGCTTGAACTCCCAACCCAGAGATCAAGAGTCACATGCTCTACCAACTGAGCCAGCCTGGCACCCCTCAGAAGCTAACATTCTTTAAAATAACTTATGCATGGAAGATTGTTTTTCTGGTACCCTGAAGGCATATGCTGAGCAACTTTCTAGGATCGGAGTGTATCCAGCTAGGTTTACTCTTCCATATAATTTTTTTTAAAGGTTTTATTTATTTATTTGACAGAGAGAGAGATCACAAGTAGGTAGAGAGTCAGGCAGAGAGAGAGAGAAGCAGGCTCCCCGCTGAGCAAAGAGCCCGATGCGGGGCACGATCCCAGGACACTGAGATCATGACCTGAGCCGAAGGCAGCGGCTTAATCCACTGAGCCACCCAGGCGCCCCTCTTCCATATAATTCTTACTTCTGTCTGGTTTGCAGAAGACACTAACACACAGGTAGGCATAGCCCTAAATATAAGAAATAAAATAAATGAGAAGATCTATCTATCTATCTCACCTGGGGCAGCTTTAAGCCAATTTTTTTTTAAAAGATTTTATTTATTTGACAGAGAGAGATCACAAGTGGGCAGAGAGGCAGGCAGAGAGAGAGAGAGAGAGGAGGAAGCAGGCTCCCTGCAGAGCAGAGAGCCCGATGTGGGACTCGATCCCAGGACCCTGAGATCATGACCTGAGCCGAAGGCAGAGGCTTAAGCACTGAGCCACCCAGGTGCCCCTTTAAGCCAATTTTTGGAAGGTTTCGTAGTGCAGGTGATGGGTGGACTTAGCTGAAAATCCTACAGACATGTAGACATGTAGGTATCTATTTGGGGGGTTATCATCACAATGGAACTTAATGATTTATGTCGTGTGTGTGTGTGTGTGTGTGTTACTGGTCCTAGTTAAGCTGGAATACTAAGACTGGTTAGCAGTGATTTGGTCCTAACTTTGAGTGAAATACTGAACTAGAAATCATAGAGCAAAATACATATTTCCATCAAAGTAGTATTTTCCCTGACATTTAAAAAAAAAGATTTTATTTATTTTACAGTGCGAGAAAGAGAGAGAGAGCAAGAAGGGAGTGGGGCAGTTGAAGAGGGACAAAAAAATTCTGTGCCCAGCATGGAGTCCGACTTGGGGTTCGATCCCAGGACCCTGAGATCATGACCTATGCCAAAACCAAGAGTCGGACATTTAACCAACTGAGCCACACAGGTGCCCCTTCCCTGACATTTTTATCAAAACGCTCAAAATAAAAGTTGAAAGAATTACGCAGTGAACATTCCATCGCCCAGATTCTACAATTAGCGTTTTACTTTATTTGCTTCATCTCATATCTATCTATGCATCCATCCTTCTATTCCTCTACAAATCCACCTTTTTAAAAAAATGCTTTACAAAGTGACTGATGTCAGCACACATATTTTGAGTTCTGTTTAAAAATGTGGGCGATTTTCTTCTTATTTTAATATATCTTGTATTTAAAAAATATATAAAATCAGGTGGACCTGATCTTTTGTCACTGTCTTAAAAATGAAATCTATGAGAATTTAGTAGAGAAGTTGCTGGAGAAACAAAGTCTATAAAGATTGTGCTCTGCGATGCATATTATTTAATGCGCTTCAGATCATATCTTTGCCTTTGCTTGAGCATGTAATAAAAACTTATACATTTTGAACTGGATAATTGTGTCCCTTGATAGTGAAAAGGCTATCATTTTTCATTTTCTTTTCATTGTACCTTTTCATTTCCTTAAGCATGTTGGGAACCATATTGGATTCATATCTGTAAAGCTGGTCAAGAATTTCTTTTAGAGAAATGAAGTCAATGAAATTGACTTGAGACAATTGTGTAGGTAGATCAGGCTCACTCTACAGTGTCTGTACTTTTTTATTCCAACCTGCCTCTCCCAAATGGTATAGCATTCATTTGCCTACCACTTTTGTGTTCATCCTTCTTTTGTTTTTTAGGTAACTGTCTAAATCCTTAATTTTCCTCTATCAACACGGCACAAAATGATGTAGGAACTCATTGATCCATTCACTGATTTCATTCCTTCAATGAGCAAATGCTTTTTGAGCATCAGGTCCTGTCCTAAGGCATTGGCAAAACAAAAATGAATAAGACATAATGTTTGTTTTCAATGGAAAGCCATTAACGTGGTGCATTGATCAATACAGGTGACAAAACTGGGTAACTGAGGCCTGCTGGAAGATTCTCCCACCTTTCCCAGAAGAGCCGCTGTTGCTCCTGACCCACCCTCTGCTTTCTGTCATGTAGACACCAAATAAAATTAGACAGAGAAGACCAATGTTTGCCAATGACTCATTATTGTACTAGAACATTTTAAGAGAGTGAGAATTGTTTTACGGATTTGAGAAGAAGCAAGATCAATATGTTTTCTACTGTGTATGTTTTTACATAACTAGCCCAGAATTCCAAGGTACCTTATAGAAAGGCTGTAAAATTGCACTGAATTGGGTCCGATATTAAAGCTAGGAAATGAAAGGCACAGCCATTTTATTACTTCTTAATACTTAGACTCTATGAACTCATTTGTTTTCTTTACAAATTAAATGCTGTGTGTGTTTTTAATTTTTCCATTTTTAATTAAAATCTTGAGATAAATATTATATACTGCATATTACATATTAGTCTATCTGCATGTATTCAAGGAAAGGGCATCATTTGAGTTCATTTTATTTTATTTTTTAAGATTTTGTCTATTTATTTGAGAGAAAGAGAGAGAGCGTGCAAGCACAGGCAGGGGTGGGGCAGAGAGAGAGACAGACTCCCTGCTGATCAGAGAGCCCGATGGGGGGCTCAATCCCAGAACCCTGGGATCATGACCTGAGCTGAAGGCAGGAACTTAACCAACTTAACCAACTAAGCCACCCAGGCGCCCTGCTGTCATTTTAAATTTTCAAAACTTTTTGAGGGAAGGATATTACTAAAGTGCTTCTCAAGTCACCACACATTTGAGATAGGTAAGTAAGCAAAGGACGAAAATGAGGTGGATAGCAGAGCCGCTTCCCTCGCCTACCTTCATGCACATCTTTACCACTCAATTCACATAAGAAGATAGTAACTTTGCCTTCATGTCTGTGAAAAGCAGGAAAAAGTTTTTCCTGCAGAGCTGCTGTGGGAGTAAATGAGATAGTATAAGGAAAGTTCCTGGCACATAGCACCGTTACATAAATGGTTTCTAACGCTTAGAGCGTAGAGCTTAGTGGTTAAGGATTAGGTTTCTGGAATCTGTTGTCTGGTCTGCATATTGGTTCCACCGCTTACTGATTGAGGAAGCTTGGCCAAGTTACTGAAACTGTGTCTAAAAATGGAGATAAAATCCACTTGCATGAGTTACCCATTCCTGTGTAACAAATTACCCTAACACTTGGTGGCTTAAAACAAGAAACATTTGTTATCTCATAGTTTCTGTGGGTCAGGAATTCAGGAGTGACTTAGCCAGCTGGTTCTGGCTCTGGATCTCTCCGGATTGCAGTTACCTGAAGGCTTCGCTGGGGCTGGAGGAACGGCTTATCAGATGGCACCCTCACAGGGCAGTTGGCAGTTTCTCGCTGGCTGTTCATGGGAAGCTTCAGTTCCTCACCCCATGTTCTTTCTATAAGGAATCTTGAGACTGTCCCCACAGTATGTGGGCTTTCCCCCATAGTGAGTAATCCAAGAGAACAAGGAAGACACTGTAAAACCCTTTTTTGACTTGGTCTCAGGTCATAACCCTCTATGACCATCACTTCTGCCATATTTTATTTGTTAGGAGTGACTAAGTGTAGTCCACACACAAAGGGAGGGGAATTTAGCTTTACGTTTTGGGACGGGAGTAGGGGGAAATTTTATGAGGAGATCTTAAAACCGCTACATGACTTTATATGGATATTGTGAGGATTAAATGACAATCCATGTAAAATGCTCAATAAATGTTGACTAATGTTCTTCTTCTTCTTCTTCTTCTTCTTCTTCTTCGAGAGAGAGAGAGAGAGAGAGTGTGGGAGAGCCCAGGGGCAGGGAGAGAGAGAGAATCCCAAGCAGGCTCCATACTCAGCATGGAGCTCAACACGGGGCTTGATCTCATGACCTTGAGATCATGATCCAAGTTGAAATCAAGCATTGGTCGCCCAACTAACTGAGCCAACCAGGTTCCACTGATTAATATTATTTCTAAAGGAAGATGAATAAACTGTTGTTTAGCTAGGGAAATATGGTTTCATCTGGTTTAAGACACTAACGTATTCTCTCCTGGAAGGGGAGAAGGTTCTACATCATCTCCCAGCAGTTCCCAGCAAATCCTGTTGAGCTCCAGTCGCCCACAGTGCTAAGTGCCGTGCTAACACACCTCTTACTGGCTTCCTTTTCTTCCCTGTCTCACTAGCCCACTCATCTTCTGGTGTTTCTTGGGATCGACTCTCAAATAACACTACTTACACTCACATCACTGTCTCAGGGTCTGCCTTTGGGGAAACCCAAACTAAGACATCACTCATTGAGTCAATACGAGGATTAAAGGAGATGATATATACACAATGCCTGGTGTATAATGATAGCAATTAGCATTTATCGATCAGTTTCTTGAGCCAGAACTGCTTCAAGCGCCTTACATACATGAACTCATCTAACCCTACCTTAATCTTCATAAAAACTTGTTATTATTCCCCTACTCCAGGTGAGGAGACCAAGACACAGAGAGAGTAACTTCAAAGTCACACACTACTTGAACCAGTGAAACTGTTATTCAGATCCAGGCAGTAAACATGGAAACATGCTTTTAGGATGCTGGAGTCGTTCTTTGAGTTATTGGAACTCTCACTTTTATTTAGTTAACCTTGGGAGATTCTGGCTTGTTTTTGGTGTGTTGTTGACAAATGGGTAAAGTATCTTGAGAGAGATTTTTCCTGCTGCCTCCACTTAGGAGGGCTTCTGTTGGAGAAGTGACAGCTACAGTCTGTGGGTGGTGGTTCTGGGGATGGGAACTGGAAGGAGGATTTACACTTGTCATTCAGATGCCCTCTACACAAAGGTCAACTACAGCCAAGATGAGGGGCTAGAGGGAAATGCCTAGGGAAGGCATAGAGGGTCATGACCTGAGAAGGCGCCCTGGATTGATTTTTAATAGCAGAAAAAGACTGTAAAGTCAGAAAAACTGTGCAAGATGAGAAGGGACATGAAGGGCAAATTTGCCATAAAAACATGGTTCTTGGGGTGCCTGGGTGGCTCAGTGGGTTAAAGCCTCTGCCTTCGGCTCAGGTCATGATCCCAGGGTCCTGGGATCGAGCCCCGCATTGGGCTCTCTGCTCAGCGGGGAGCCTGCTTCCCTTCCTCTCTCTCTGCCTGCCTCTCTGCCTACTTGCGGTCTCTCTCTGTCAAATAAATAAATAAAATCTTAAAAAAAAAAAAAAACGAAAAAAACCCACAAAAAACAACCATGGTTCTTAGGTGAAATAGGTGAAGGGGATTAAGAGGTATAAACTTCCAGTTATAAAATAAATAAGTTATGGTGATGTCTTATACAGCATAGGAAATATATGTGAGGGTGTGTGTGTATCACAGTTAGTAATATTGTATTAACCGTACATTGACAGAGGGTAACTAGACTTATTGGGGTGATCATTTTACAGTGTATAAAAATATATCACTATGATGCACACCTGAAACTAATGGGATATTATATCTCATTTATACATAAAAAAATACATGGTTCGAAGTAGTGATTGAGAAAAGTAAACTGCTTCAGGTTTATACCACCCCCAGAACTGATACTGCTCAGTAACAGTTAATCCTTTTTTTCTTTTTAAAATATTTTATTTATTTATTTGACAGAGAGAGATAGAGTGATCACAAGTAAGCAGAGAGATAGGCAGAGAGAGAGGGGAAGCAGGCTCCCCCGCTGAGCAGAGAGCCCAATGCAGGGCTCGATCCCAGGACCTTGGGAATATGACCTGAGCCAAAGGCAGACGCTCAACCGCTCAACCGACTGAGCCAACCAGGCACCCCATGGTGAGAACTACTATTATCATCATCTACCCGTTTTATACAGGAAGAAACTGAGGCACAGAGAAGTTGAACAATTTGTCCAGGGACATAACGAGACCTGGCATTTAAATGCAGGCAATCTGGCTCCCAGGCCTATGGTTTTAGCCACTTAACTACACTGCTTTGCCAACCATCCACTTTCGTATGGTATTCTATTCTGGTGTGGTTTTCCCTCTTGGGTCTTTTGAGGCTGACATTTCTGTTCTTTCCACACTGTTTGTGGTTAAACTTAGTGCCTAGAGGATAAGGGAGAGGTTTTAATAGTTTAAAATAAGGTACTGGATTCGCGTTTCTAAAATGACATTTTCCCAAATGGCATGAACTTTAAATGAAAACATGTAAGATGTGACAGTCTGGTTTAAGCTCTGAGCAGGGCCAAGGAATAACTAAGGCTCACCTCTTCCTACAAAACCTACAAATTTACACAATGGGGGGCCTAGGTGGCTCAGTTGGTTAAGCATCTGCCTTCTGCTTGGGTCATGATCCCAGGGTCCTGGGATCAAGCCCCCCATCTGGCTCCCAGGGGCTCAGTGGGGAGCCTGCTTCTCCCTCTCCCACTATCCCTGCTTGTGCTCTCACTCTTTCTCTCCCTGTCAAAATAAATAAATAAAATCTTTAAAAAATTTACACATTGATTTGATTTTTAAGTTTTTCTCCTAGATCTTGATTGCATTATGAGGTCTAAGCCCAACAGGCATTTCACATATGATTCGTGTCACTGCCCCCCCCCCCCCCCCCCCCCCCCCCCCCCGCCCAGCACACCAACAGAAGTTGCAGTTGAGTTTCCCACATTTGGGGAAATCGCTGGGGTCAGAATGACCTGAGTGTAGTGGACAAGACTTGCCCCGAGAGAACCACCTCGTGATCTTGGTATCTTCCCTGCCAGGTAAGTATCAAAATAAATGCTTTTTGACAATGATTAGAAGTTTTATTTAGTCTTCCAGACCTGCCCAATGTGTAACCAGAATAACAATGTCTTACATCTTGATGGACATTTATTCATTTATTACTGAGACCAATAATGAGTAGCACACATGGGCTCTGTAGTGGGATAGTCTTGAGGCATCTAACAGAAACTTTGACTCAAACGGGTCTTAAATGCAAGGCAAGGGCAGAATTTGCTTAATTAAGCAACTCGGTGTTGTCATCAAGAACCCAGGTTTTTTGTTTGCTTCTTTTTTCTATTTTTCAACTCTGCCTTATGTAGTGACTTTGACCAAAGTTTGGTTTTCCAATCACAAAATGGCTGCCAGAGGCAACTCAGGTTCTTGCTTCCTTGTTCATCCAGCAGGGTAGAAAGGAAAATGTTTCCCTCAAATCATAGGATGTTAAGTCCTTTCCTTTAGTCTAATTGGGACTTAGTCACTGATTGACTGATAAACACTTTCCACCCTGGCTTCATCTAGAAAAAGGTGACCTAACAGAAGATATTTCAGAGAATCGTGAGCCTCAGAAATAATATATGTAGGGTTGCCAGATTTACCGAATAAAAAAATACAGGATTCCCAGTTAAATTTGAATTTCAGATAAAAAGCCAAAGATTTTTCAGTGTAAGTATGGGCACCTCTTTCTACAAACACTACACAGGGACACATTGATTTGGTTCTTAAGCTTTTCTCCCAGATCCCAATTTTGTTCTGAGGTCTGGGCCCAGAGGGGCAATTTCAAAAATGATTTTTTGGACAATGATTAGAAAGCTTATTTAGTCTTCTACCCTTGTTCCACATGTATCCAGGATAAAAATACATACTTACACTAAAAAGTTACTTACTGCTTATCTGAAATTCAAATTTAACAGACCTCCTGTATTTTATCTGGCAGCTCTAAATGTATGTAAAATTCTTGGCACAGAGCAGGCATTCATTCAGTGGTTAAGTATTAGTGTTCTTTCTACATAAGAAAAGAGCTCAGTTAAATGGCAGCCTGGTACTTTTTAACTCTTATTGGCCTAGAAAATATATACTTTTGATCAATATTGCCATGAACCGAACTGGATGTGGTTCCAAGAAACCCTTCATCAAGTCCTCAAAACCAGATCAAAGTAAATGTCCCTAAGTGGAAAGTCATGGTTACATATGGGGGGAGCACATTATAAAACATCTAATATCACCACTTAAAACTAAACTGGACCTGTATCAATGAATATTCAGTTATTGGTTTTTCTCAGTCTATACGGATAAACCATTCTTCATTTGATTCAGAAGTCATGCTCGAAGGTACTAACACACAGGGATGAAAATGGCATGATTGGCCCAGGAATTCTGGCTCCACTTGGGTGATGCTCTAGGTCACGGCTCTGTTACTTTGCATCAGGAGGAGGCAGGAGACTCCGCAGAGATCTGCTGTTGGCTCTGACTCCATTTTCCCCTCACTGCTAATTCACTGTTCCTACCTGAAAATTTTTCTAATATGCTTCCTGAAAAGCTGAAGGGAAAACAGGCACCTTCATTCCCTCATGAAATAGTCACCATGCTATGAAAAAGAAAACTCTAGTGTCTTGGCACCACAAGTGGCCAAACCCAGCATGTTGTTACATATTGTTACCAGATTCAGGACAGGAATAGATTAAGTGGATTTAATCCAAGGTATCTATTTCCCATTACTGCACAGTAGTGCTTATTTCTCATTTGGTGGCTGCTATGACCTCATAGACTGCTTTTCTGTGCTTTTCCCAAACCAGAAAAAAACCCATTTTCCCTCTTTGCTTTAAGCGGAAATTACTATGCAGCTTTACAGAGATTTGTCCACAATGCCTTTAAACAAGATGATTATTCTTCTTAATTTTCAAAAAGTGGCATTGGAAATGTATCTCTTTCCATTTCATCATCTCCTTATCCTCATTGGAAACCTGATCCTTGGTAGGTGTTAAGATCTTTACATTTCTGCTGGTGGGGTGGATGACTTCATTGCCAGCTGGGGAATCTTGTGTGGCGGAGCATTGGACCTGAACTGTGGGTTGATGCCTCTGCTGCAACAGCCTTTTGCATGCATCCAGCTGCTGTGTAAGGAATCCTCAGGCTACTAGTTCTTTGCTCCAAATTCACCCAAGGGACCGCAGGCTGATGGATGAGCTTATGTGTGAATGTGTGTGTATGTGCGCGTGTGAGTGTGCACGAACAGCTGCCAACAGTTGGGCAGAAGCTGCAATGGACTTCGATATCATTTTTACCAAAGACAGAGATAAACCGTCCTCCATCCTTTATTTCCAAGTAGTGCCTCGGCTCCCACCCCAAATGTGTTCTTTGCGCTCTTCCACGACCCACCCCTCCCGACCCCCCCGCACGTGTCCCTCTGGAGGGAGGCCAGGATAGCTGTGCCGCAGGCAGGATTCCCCTTTTTTTTTTCCGCAGTGAGAGGCGGATTCCCGGGCCTCTTTGGCCCTCCACCCCCCGCAGCCGCCCCTTTCTTAGTCACGATCTTCCCCGCCCCTCCCCCCCCCCCCCCCCCCCCCCCCCCCCCACCCTGCCCCCAAACCCCTCCCCGCGACCGCTCAAGTCTCGGGCCCCGCCCCTCCCAGCCTCCCAGCCCAGGTTGCTGGGGTCTGGCTGGACAACCAAACCTGGCCCGCGAGGAGATGCGGCGCGCGCGTGAGCGCGCGCGCGCGCGAGCTTATACAAGAAGCCAGCCTTCTTAGGCTTCTGGGGCCGAGCACGAGCGGCGCGGGCGGGGCGCGCGGGCCCGAGCTCGAGGACGAGCGCTCTTTCCGCATTGGTTTCTACCAGAAGTGGGCGGGGCAGGGGCGGGACCTGGCTGGGTGTTCGAAGCTTCTTTATTGGCCCGAACCGGACGGCCAGGGCGGGCCAGTTAGCAAATTAGGCTGCGCGTTCGCTTCGGCGAGAGGGCGGGGCCGGAGGTTTCCATTAGTTGTCCGTGCCACTGGGAAAGGTAAATCGGCGACGGCGGCTTCAGGAGCTGTGGGGTCCCCGGCTGGAGGTGGGGGACTCGGCTGGGTGAGTAGTTGAGCCGCCACCCGCCCATCAGGCCTTCGTGCCCCACGTCGGTTTCGCGCCACCCATCTTCTTCTGAGACAGGGGACCCACCCGGTCCCCCCGGGCAGACGTGAGAAGGGGCGGCGGCGCAGGTTCCCCCAGAACAGGGCGACGCGACGAGGGTGCTCCAGTTTGGAGTGGCCCCTCCTCAGCGCCCCATTGCGCCAGTGGAAGGGCTTCCCCGGCGAGAGTTTGGGTCTGAATTTTGGGGCGTGGGGAGACTAGAGGATATGAGGAGGGGCGGCGGGTCGCGGCAGCCAAGCGGGGCTCCCCTCAGCAGCGGGTCTGCGGCGTTCCCGCCCCGCCGCCCCCGCGGCGAGAGCTCCCCGGGGCTTGCGGCGAGGGAAGCCCCTTCCCGCCGGCGCCGAGGAGGAGCCTGTGCGGCGGAGCCCCCAGCCCGAGTTCGGAGGGAGTCCGGGACCCGCCGGGGGCTGCGAGCCGGGGCTGGAGCCCGGGCCCTGCTGACCTTGGCTGCCCGCGAGGGTGGGCGAAGGACCCACCGCCTGCCCCGCATCTCTTCCAGCCTCCTCCCAACAAGTTTCAGGCGTTGCTGTGAAGTTCCCGACTGGCATAGTGGGGAGAAGCAGAAATTGGCCGCTTCCCAGACCTTCGCAGCCTTTGGACCCTCATAGAAATGAAATCCTGGGGTTTGGAACCATTTCCAAACGAACAGGTCCTTCTCGCATTGACACGTTTTATGCCCACGTTGGGGGAAAAATAACCCGAACGTATTTTCGTGTAAAGGCAGATCTTCCTTGAGGGTTTTTTTTTTTTTTTCCTTCCTTTTTCTTTCTTCGCTTCACTTGAGTGTTAAAGCACTGATGCCTGACCTTAGTATCTCCACAGCAAGATTAGGCGGATGCTGTGATATTTAAGTAGTTGCAGGTCAGTGTTCTGTTAACACAATCTATTTTAATTGGCTGAAATTTAGGCTGATTTTAGAAAGTATTGCAGACACAGAATAATTTCCGTCTGTGAATCTGAACTAGGTTTGTTTGGACGTAATGGTTATGTAGTTAATGTAAGAGATTACACAAATTAATTTGTCTGAGAGCTTTTGGCTGGAACGGGAGACGTACATACGTATAGAATAGGATTGTCGTTTTAGGTAACATTTCCAGCTTGCGCCTTTCTTGCTGTTGGGTTACAAAAAAGGCATCTTTACGGAGGCTATTCGGAATTATATGTGAACGACATTTAGACGTAATTTTTTTTAACTTAAGTGTTTTAAAACATTTTATTCGTAAAATGTGAAGAACCTATGTTTACTTATGTGTTTAGTGTTGGGGGGGGTAGTATAATCTTACATTTAGCAACCCAATTACGGTTCATGAATAATACATATTTTAAAAAGGTGTGCCTCTTTTTGAGAACATGGTACTTGAGTATCTTAGCAATTTTTCTAATTTCTTTATTAAAAGTACTATTTTAGGTTTGAGCATTTTTGGCGTTCACGCTGGAACAGGAGTAAGGAAGCCTGCAGCAGTATTACCAGTTTGACACCACCAGTGGGTGTTTCTGTTGACAAATGCAGAGAAGAGAACATTTGGGAAGGAAATCTTTTTTTTCAGGGTGGGGGGTAGGGGGGGTTGGGTGAGGGGGGAAGGAACCAGAAGAAAGAGGCTGCAGAACTAAAGCTGCCAGCACAGTGTATGCTGAGCATTTCGCAAGTACAAGGAAACCTAAATAAGATGGAAGAAAAAAAATCGGTTTGGCTGTATTAAATAATAAAATTCCAAAAGAGGCATGCTAAATAAAGTTAATCATTCCGAGAGTGTTAAATAATCGACCATTTCAGAAGAGTTTGGAGGGTCTTCAACTGGAGTGTCAAATCTTGTTGTATTGTCTTGCCTTTTAAACATAATGCAGTGATTAATTTGATGCATGTGTGTGTGTATAAATATGTGCATCTTGTATTCTAGGTTTGCTGATGTGGCATGTTTCCTAAGATTAATTTTTTTAAAACAAAACTTGATATGTTAAAAAACATTAGAAATAAACATTCTTTCTCCAGAGAGAATTTCTTTTTTCCTGGTCAGATTTATAATTTAGTCATGATTTAGGGGCTTGTGGAAGGGTTTTTGTTTTTTACCCCTTATTTCAGGTTTTTGAGACTTATGCAAGTTCCCCAGACTAAATCTGCCATTATTTTCACTGCAATTTTCTTGCAGTCATTTAAATTGGAGTGTGGCATCTACAGTATTCCCCGGGGTTTTAGAAGAAAAGGCTCCCATGGAGGGAAATTGCAGGGCCATCTCGCATAGATGAGTAATAGAAGGTTGACTGATTGCGAATCAGTTGTATTCTGTTCCAGATATGTTGCATGGGGTTAAGGAAGTCATTTAACGAGAACCAGATTTTACATGGTATTTCTACTTTGAAGGTGCAGTATTGTTCCATTACAAACTAAAATACAGAAGTGAAGAAATTCCTTCAAGTATGCCTTTCCCCCCCCCAGCCTTGCTTCACCACTGTGTCCAAGAATCTGTGAGAGACTCAACAATAGTTGCATTGTTGGAAATGACAGTGGCTTCTGTTGCAGAAATTTAACCTTTCATTATGATTTGTGTTTCAGTTTACTTTGTGATAGAAAATTCAGCTATATCTAAGAATATGGGTGTAGGAAA
This sequence comes from Lutra lutra, assembly GCF_902655055.1. NCBI lineage: Eukaryota > Metazoa > Chordata > Mammalia > Carnivora > Mustelidae > Lutra > Lutra lutra. The sequence continues at coordinate 85,169,351 of NC_062296.1, read as the reverse complement.
TTTGTAAGGAAGTGAACCAAGAAAATAAACGTCTGTTAAAAGTTCACCTTTTTTTCCCTTCCATTTTGATAACTTTGGTAGTTATCTCTTTTATTTCTTCTAGGTTTGAGAAGGTATGTTAGCTTAGTGCTTTATTTTTGGCAGTAAATGTGCGGACAAGATTTTTTCATGTGATAAATTGATACCAAATAATAAGGCATTTAGAAGAAACCACCCACATACACAGACCCAGAATGTGAGGGAAATCTTTTAGATAACCCTTAACTTTGGTATGAGAATAGCAAAATTTTAAGTGTGGACTTGCTTTCTACATAGTAAAAGGCTGTTTACTCAGAATTTGATTGTTTTTGATTCCAAAGGTTGTTTTGTTTGTAGCATCAAATTCCTTGGTAGAGAAGGAGATAGAATCTCAAAGGTTCTTTATCATCTGATGTTGTCAATTGGGTCACATATTTCAACTTAGGAAAACACTGCAATTAAAAGACTAAGTTTAAACTTTCTGTTTGGGAGAGTTTTCCAATTGAATCTTAAACTCAACATTGGAAATGTTTTATTGACAATGCATCACTTTTGTGTTTGGATTTAAATTATTGATAATTTCTAGAATGTTTCCTTCATATACAGCAGCGCATGATGGCTAGATTACTCAAAGGTTTGGCCTCCTTTCTTATTCAAGTTTGTACATTTACTTCATGATACTGAGATATGAAGTTGGGTGCGTTCTTTCAGTGGGTATGAAAACTGAGCGAGGAGTTTCTACCTAAAGAACCTGATAACATTTAGACAATGAAGATTTTGGAATTAACAGAAAATTACTTACAAGGTTAAAATAAAGGACCTAGCCCATTCAGGTCTTTGAAATTGATTGTCAACATTTTGAATTAAGCTCTCAGAAACATTTGTGTTGGAAACAGTTCTAATTAAGGTCATGTTTTGGGAGTGGTCTCTCTTTTGGGTAGTCTTTATAATAATTAAGTTATAACGTAGTATTTACTGAGCCTTACTGAAGACCAGATGCTATAGTAAATAATTCATTTGCATGGATAGATGTGTGTGTGTGTGTGTGTTCTCACAATACCTGTGTGAGGTAGATATTTTCCTTATTTTCCTAAACATTTGATCAGATGGGCTCAGAGAGAAAATAATTTGCTCAGATTACCCAGCTAGGCTGTAGCAGAGGCAGTTTCATCCAAATCCGTCTGACTTGAACCTGTGTTCTTCAAAACATGCTTTCTGCTTCTCTTTAGGAATCTGATTGTGCAAACATATTTTGAGGTCCTACTGAAAAGTCACTTCTGGGGTGGTACTAGAGGTCTAAATATGCCTCCTGTATAGTTAACTACATCGGTAAGGCCGCCTGACCTTTAGTCATGTGGGAGGAGGCTGGACTCAGATCCATCAGCACTTATGGATAGGACAACTGGAAGTGTAGACTTCTTTTTTTTTAGATTTTATTTATTTATTTGACACAGAGAGATCACAAGTGGTCAGACAGGCAAGTGAGAGAGAGGGGGAAGCAGGCTCCCCGCCGAGCAGAGATCCCGATGCAGGTCTCGATCCCAGGACCCTGAGACCATGACCTGAGTCAAAGGCAGAGGCTTAACCCACTGAGCCACCCAGGTGCCCCTGGAAGGGTAGATTTTTATAATGGAGGGTCACTAATTCTGTTTCTTCATAAATGAAGGTTGTACATAATTATTTACACCCAAAATGATGTAGCTGTTTCTAATTAACTACTTGGTATTTCATGTTTCTGCATGTTCCACTGTAACTTTTGACTGACTTTGATTAAATTTGCTACACTAATAAAGATGGTGAAGATATTCCTTGAAATCAGTTTTGTGGTTTAGATGCACTCTAAATGGCAGCCACTACAATTTGCAGATGGGTATCTCTTCTGTAATTGTTATGACTTAAGTGAAATAAAACCTGGAGGTAAATGAAGTTTACAGAGACGTGTCATTGTTGCTTCTTAATACATATAAGTTGGACTCTGACAAAAATGTTTCTGCTTGAAAGTAGAATTTTCTGCCTCTTGAAGCCTCTTGTGATTATGTGTGTGTGTTACAAGACCCATCATTAAGAGAGCTAAACAGTTGCTTGTGGGATTTAGACACAACCTGCAAGGTACCGTAGCTACAGCTGTTTTCCTGCCTGCATCATTTTCTTTTTAGTTACCCTGAAAGAATAGGTGTGGGAGTGAAGCTACCTTGGGAACGACTTGTACAGCATGGGCTGATCTCCACGCTCCCAGTTGCTCACCTTTGCTCAATGTACTGCATGTGTAGATGGACATTGTTGATAGGATAGTTTAGGGATGTTGTTTTTTGGGTACACAGAATAGAAGAAGGCAATTTTTGGTTGGAAGTGTAAAGTGTTTTGGAAACAAACTTTCATTGCTTTTAGTTGAATGTTTCTCTATAGAAAGTGACCCTTACAAGTGCCAGGCAGGTAAATCAATAACTCCTTGAGTGGTAGATTTTGTCTGGATTTTTAATAACAAACAGATTGGACACAGCACTGCTCTGATAATAATGGTTTACTGTAAATTCAGTTATAACTGGTTTGAAGTAGGTTTACTTTTTGTTTTTGTTTTTTTTTTTAACTGTTTAACAGCTATGGCTGTATGATTCTGTTGTTACTTTGTATTCTTTGTAAGAGAAAGATCTAATGTCAAATAGTTACATAATGAAGTGCTTTCTGACAGTGTAACCTTTTTGATTAGAGGGAGATAGGCATTTTGAATGTGCCAACTTTAATTTCTGGAAGTTAAAAAACATAGATGAATATGTTATCTATTTATTTTTAAGGACTACCCCCCTTTTTTGTAAGTTGCAACTTTATTATTTTTTAAAGTTTATTTATTAGTGTAATCTCTACGCCCAGTGTGGGGCTCAAACTCACAATCCCTGAAATCAAGAATCGCATGTTCTTCCAGCTGAACCAGCCACAGGCCCTAGATAAGTTGCAATTTTTGATCTCAGTTTTATATTTGTCTTTTGTATTATGCCTGAAGATTAGGTTCTTGGCAGTGTAAGATCCTATCGTAATAATCAGATTAAGCACACATACATTCACTTAAGGAAGATATGGCAGATAAAAAATGGTGAATGGTGATAAGTAATAGTTGAAGCAGAGCTTACTGACTTGGGTTTGCCCAATCACTCTGATACTGGCTGGGTGGAAACTAGTTTCCTGATAGATAGAATTTTTCAGAGATTACAAAAGTTGGTTCATATCCTAGAATTTATCCACACACCCCATCTGGTTTGTTAGTCTCTCACAGAATGTATTAACTTTAATTACTAGTACTGTAATTTTTTTTTTTTTTTAAGTAGGTTCTGTGTCCAGTGTGGGCCTTAAACTCGGGACCCTGAGATCAAGAGTTGCATGCTGAACTGACTGAGTCAGCCAGGTGCCCTGCTAGTACTGTAATTGTTATTAGTAATATTACCACTAAAATTTTAAGATTAGTATTGCAAATGAAAAGGTTCCCCCCCCAAAAGAAGGTTTTGTTTTAATTGTTAATAATGGAAAACAGTTGAGATGGACAAAATCTAATTTTGTGCAAATTGGTATTTCATACTTTATCAATTATTTCTTTCTAAAATAACCTGTCCTACATCCTGTGGATCTGTCCTTCATTTAAGAAATACTATCTTCTGTGTACCAAACTGTGGTGGAAGATGGATAGGGTAATAGGTAAAAGATGAAGGCTTGCCCTTTCTTTCTTTTTTTCTTTTTTTTAATTAAAAAAATTTTTTAAAAAAAGATTTTATTTATTTATTTGACAGAGAGAGAGATCACAAGTAGGCAGGGAGGCAGGCAGAGAGAGAGAGAGAGAGAGAGAGAGAGAGAGAGAGAAGGAAGCAGGCTCCTTGCTGAACAGAGAGCCTGATGTGGGACTTGATTCCAGGACTCTGAGATCATGACCTGAGCCAAAGGCAGAGGCTTAACCCACTGAGCCTTCCAGGCGCCCTCTTTTAAAATTTTTTATTTATTTTTTTATTTTTAAAGATTTATTTATTAGAGGGGCGCCTGGGTGGCTCAGTGGGTTAAGCCTCTGCATTCAGCTCCGGTCATGATCTCAGGGTCCTGGGATCGAGCCCCGCGTCAGGCTCTCTGCTCAGCAGGGAGCCTGCTTTCCCCTCTCTATCTGTCTGCCTCTCTGCCTACTTGTGATCTCTGTCTGTCAAATAAATAAATAAAATCTTTAAAAAAAAAGATTTATTTATTAGAGCCATGTGCATGCTGGGGGAGGGGTCCGGGGGGAGGGAGGGAGAGAGAGAGAGAGAGAGAATCCAAGCAGACTCCATGCTGAACTTGGAGCCCTACTTGGGGCTCTATTCCATGACCCTGAGATTGTGAGATTATAACCTGAGTCAAAACCGAGAGTGGGATGCTCAACTGACTGAGCCACCAGTCCCCCCCCCCCCCACTTTTTTTAGGGAAGCCTTGCCCTTAAAGAATTTATAGTTTCAAGTTGAGTCAGAAGCAAAATACAAGGCGCTATGGGATTATGTAACAGGGTAGGGATTGGAATCTGTCCTTGCGGGGAGCAGGTAGGAAGGCTACATTGGGGAGTTAACATTTAAGTGAGACAGGAAGGATGAGAAGGGCCTGTCTAGTTAGGGAAATAAGTTTTCCAGGCCATCAGGTACAAATGCCCTCAGGCAGGGTGAGAGAGATAGAGGCTTTTGAAAAACAACCTTTTAAAGAACTGAAAATAAATCCAAAATGACTGGAAAGTAGAGAAGCAAGTGGTGAAGCAGAGTTAGGTAAGGACCAAGTCCTAAAAAGGCTTGGTAGGCCATCTACTCGGTTTTTGAGCTTGTCCAAAGTCCTCTGGCAAACTATTGAAGGTTTTAAGCAGGGGTGTGACAGGAAATGAAATGCTCCCTCCTCCTCCCCAAAACAAAACAAAACAAAACCCCAGAGTTTTAGCTCAATGGAACCTTGATAATTTACCAGAAAGGTCATAATCTGTGCGAGGTAAAATATTCTTCCCTCATCTCACTAAAATTTTTGCAACTGCTTTTTTGATTGATTGTCATCTGTGATAGTCTTTTCATTGTTTTTGTAGAAATTACCCTTGATTTTCTAAAGGCTCCTTTTATCCTTCACCATTCTGTTAACCTTATATAGGAATGTCATTTCTATTTATAACCGAGTTAATTTTTTTTCTAATAGTGTCAGCTCTTTTCCATATTTAAACTTAAAATTCCTCACTGCCACCCCCCCCCCCACTTTTAATCTGCTCAAGGTATTTAATGTTTTAATGAAATGTTTCATTAAATATCAGCATTAAATTTGCTTTATTCTTTTTTCCCCTCAAATATAATGTCTTAGGTCTAGTTTAATATTTTCAGCATTTATGCTATTTCATATGTTATGAAATCTCATTTGGGCACCTATAATGTTTTTAGAGAATTTTGTTAATACTGTGTAGGAATACGGATCTTTGGTCATTAAGTGCCATTTCCAAATCTGATTCACATTCTGTGACCTTATCTTTTATATTAAACTGGTCTCTGTGAGCTTTTTATGTTCAAGTGAGCTTATATGTATCAAAGTGCTACAAAGGTTTTATTTTATATATGCTGATTTGTTTCTTTCTCGTTCTACAGTATGTGTTCCTACATGCTCACTTCTTTTTGGAATTCATCAGCCATGCTAAATTTTTGCTTGCTTTTATTATCGAGTAATGAAGTCTTCTTTGATGTAAAGCTGTTTGTGCCTGTAGAGAATGCTGTTGCACGGTTTTGTCCTCCACATATATACAAAGAATAACTACAGCATCACCTCCTTCTTCAAGTATTTCTTTTGAAATCTATTTTGATGCAGCCTCTAACTTAGCTTACTTTGGCCTTGAGTTCTTAGGCTTTTTCTGGACCATTCTATACCTGCTCTGTATTCTCTCTGTGTTGCCTTAATCAACGCCCCCCCCCACCCCCCGCCCCTGTGCTGGTAACTTGAAGTGTGCAGTGGTTTTTGACATTACTTTTTTGCTTCCTATTCAGCCCAGGACTTTTATTTTATTTTGTTTTATTTTTTTAAAGGTTATTTATTTATTTGACAGACAGTGAGAGAGGGAACAGAAGCAGGGGGTGTGGGAGATGGAGAGGTTAGAAGCAGGCTTCCCGCTGAGCAGGGAGCCCAGATATGGGGATTGATCCCAGGACACTGGGATCATGACCTGAGCCGAAGACAGATGCCTAACAACTGAGCCACCCAGGCACCCCCAGAACATTTATTTTAGAAGAGTTGCCTCATTTTAGCTCTTTGAGTTTGACAGTGATGTTTTTGTGCTAGTTGTTTCTCTAGCATCCAGTGATTGTCCTTGATTTGGAGTTGTGCTCTTGAGTCTATCCTTCTGCCCAGGGTTGGGAAGGGAAGGCCTCATTTGTCTTTCTCTGACTTAAAGGGTGATGATTTGAAAATCTTGGTGTCAGCTTCATGGTAGGTGATGGAGATACAAAGCCAAGCTGTAGTGTTATGCCCTCATGGAGTTTGTAATCCTGCAGAAGAGGCAAAGAGCCGTGACTAAAGTGCAGGGTGATATGCATATTCAGATGGAAATACTGGGTGCTGGTACTCTAGGCCTGAAGTGGTTCACTTAATGCAGACTTAAGGGGACTGGGAAAGGCAGTGTGATTCTTGAGTGTCAGTGAAGAGTCTTAAAGGAGGCCCAGAATGTCAAGTGAAAGGAAGGGGCTTTCTAGCAGATAGTGTATTCAAAGACATGGGTCGAAGAATGAGCATGTAAAATTGGAAAAATAGCAAGAAGTAACATGGATTTATGTATTGCATGCCTTTTTTTTTTTTTAAATGAAGATTTTATTTATTCATGTGAGAGAGAGAGAGCACAAGCAGGGGGAGGAGCAGAGGGAGAGGGAGCTCCATCCTGGCACTCCTGGTACTCCTGGATCATGACCTGAACTGAAGGCAGATTCTTGACCAAACGAGCCACCCATGCTTTGTTTTGATGTTTTTATCTTTTCTTTCTTTATGACCATTTATTGGCTTTTTTTCTGTCCATTTTCACTTTCCTATGTTATACATAGATGTATACATAGGAAATACTGAAACTAGGAATTTAAATAGGGGTGGGCCTTTGGTAAAATGGATAAATGGCTAGTATCAGTTTTCTGCTGTAAGCTCCTGGAGGCATGGTGTTGACTGGTGCAGCCTCAGCATCTAGGGCGTTACCGGGCACATAGGAAATGCTCGACAAATACTTCTCTTATGAAAGGTGCATCTTTTCTGACCCCCTTCCCCATCTCCTTGTGTCAGTGCCTTCTTCCTTGTCTCGAGGCTTCTCCTTTCTGTCAGGTACCTATCTAGTGGATCTTCCTCTCTGCTAGCCCAACAGACATGCTTGTCTTGTATCTGGTCAGTGCTCTTGGACATAACTGTGTGTTGGATCCACACTGATGTGTAACTAGGTGCTAATGGCTCCCTGTAGCACCCCTGAAACTTTTCTACCACCATTTACAGTATGACAGATGAGGGGGAGGCCAAAATTCGCAACTAGAAGAGTGACATTTCTTCTAAGTATTTTCATGATTTATTGCATGAATTCATTGAAATGCTATGTTCTGCTTCATAACAAACTCGTGTATGCACGCATAGGTGTGCTTCTATATATCTGCATTGTACATTAAGCAAAAACTGACATTCTGTGAAGGTGTTTGCTTGTTTACCATAAGACTTCACACACCTCCAGATTACTGTTCATGTCCCTCAGATTGGGAGGCTGGTTTTATTTATTGATTTTTAAAAAAAGTAATCTCTAGGTCCAACATCGGGTTTAAATTCATGACCCGAAGACCCCAAGATCAAGAGTTGCTGCTCTGCTGACTGAGCCAGCCATGCACCCTGGGAGGCTGGTTTTATTTTATTTTTTAAAAATTTTTATTTTTTTACAACTTTTTTTTTTTTTTTAAGTATTTATTTGACAGAGAGAGATCACAAGCAGGCAGACAGAGATAGAGGAGGAAGCAGGCTCCCCGCTGAAAGGGAGTCCGATGCGGGACTCGATCCCAGGACCCTGAGATCACGACCTGAGCCGAAGGCAGAGGCTTAACCCACTGAGCCACCCCGGCACCCCCAAAATTTTTATTTTTTTTTTTTAAAGATTTTATTTATTTGGCACAGAGAGAGACAGTGAGAGAGGGAACGCAAGCAGAGGGCGTGGGAAGGAGAGAAGCAGGCTTCCCACCAAGCAGGGAGCCCAATGTGGGGGTCCATCCCAGGACACTGGGATCCTGATCGGAGCCAAAGGCAGATGCTTAACAACTTCGACACCCAGGCAGGCGCCCCCCCAACATTTTTTTTTAAAAAGATTTTATTTGGGAGGCTGGTTTTAAATGTGTTCCCATAGTGAGATAAAATATGTGCCTTGTAAAATGGCCTCTGCTGTGACTTCACTAAAGAATCCACTCTACAACATTAGTTGGTTAGATGAAAGTTTTTTTATTTTTGTTTTTTTTTTTTAAAGGTTTGTTTATTTATTTTAGAGGAGAGAGTGGAGGATAGCCAGAGGAGGAAGAGAGAGGGAGAAAAATCTCCAGTAGACTCCCCACTGAGCACGGAACCCGATTTCAACCTGAGTGGAGATCAAGACTCAGCTCCTTAACCAACTGAGCCACACAGGTGCCCCCATTTTTATTTTATTTTTAAAAAATATTTTATTTACTTATTTGAGAGAGAGAGTGAGAGAGAGCATGAGAGGGAAGGAGGTCAGAGGGAGAAGCAGACTCCCCATGGAGCTGGGAGCCTGATATGGGACTTGATCCTGGGATTCTGGGATCATGACCTGAGCTGAAGGCAGTCCCTTAACCAACTGAGCCCCCCAGGCCCCCCCCTCCCCCCGCCTTTTTAAAATTTTTTTAAAGATTTATTTACTGGGCGCCTAGGTGGCTGAGTTGTTTAAGTGTCTGCCTTTGGCTCAGGTCATGATCCTAGGTCCTGGGATCTAGCCCCTCTTGGGCTCCCTGCTCAGCTGCCTGCTTCTCCCTCTCTGTCTGTTCCTCTCCCTTGCTTGTGCTCTCTCTCTCTCTCTCTCAAATAAATAAATAAAATCTTTAAAAACAAAATAAAACAAAAAATATTTGAGAGAGTGAGAGTGTGCGGCAGTAGGGGAGGGGCAGAGGGAGAGGGAAAGAGAAACCCAAATCTGAGTGTGGAACCTGACCTGGGACTCAGTCTCATGACCTCAAGATCACAACCTGAGCCAAAAACAAGAGTTAAACACCCAGCTGACTATACCACCCAGGTGCCCCTTGTTTTTATTTAATCTTTAATTTTTTTGAACATGATTTTTTTTTTAAAGATTTTATTTATTTATTTGAGAAGGAGACAGTGAGACAGAGGATGAGAGGAGAGAAGGTCTGAGGGAGAAGCAGACTCCCTTTGGAGCTGGGAGCCTATGACTCAATCCCGGGACTCCAGGATCATGACCTGAGCCGAAGGCAGTTGCTTAACCGACTGAGCCACCCAGGCGCCCCGAACGTGATCTTTTTTAAAAAAATATTTTATTTATTTATTAGAGAGAGAGAATGTGCTCACACATGGGGTGGAGGGGAGTGAGGGGGAAATGAGAAGGAGAGAATCTTGAGCAGACTGTGCTGAGCACCAAGGCTCATGCAGGGCTCGATCTCACAACCCTGAGATTACAACCTGAGCTGAAACGAAGTGTTGGATGCTTAACTGACTGAGCCACCCAGGTGCCCCTAAACATAGCTTTTTAAAAAAAATTTACTTATTATTATTTTTTTTTATAATATGCTTTGAGTTTTTTTTTTTTTTTTTAGATTTTGTTTATTTATTTGACAGACAGAGATCACAAGTAGGCAGAGAGGCAGGCAGAGAGAGAGAGGAGGGGAAGCAGGCTCCCCGCTGAGCAGAGAGCCCAATGCGGGGCTCCATCCCAGGACCCTGGGATCATGACCTGAGCCGAAGGTAGAGGCTTTACCCACTGAGCCACCCAGGCACCCCAAAAGCTTACTTATTTTTAAGTAATTTGTACACCCAGGTGGGGCTCGCACCCAAAACCCTGAGATCAACTCACATGCTCTTCCGACTGAGCTAGTCATGTACCCCTGTTTTTGTTTTTATTTATTTATTAAAGATTTTTCTTTATTTAGAGAGAGTGCACGTGTGTGCACGTTGAGGGAGGGGCAGAGAGAGAGGGAGAGAGAATCTCAAGTAGGCTCTACACTGAGCGTGGAGTGCAAGGTGGGGCTCGATCTCACAACCCTGAGCTCAGGACCTGAGTCAAAATTGACTCTGATGATTAACTGACTGAGCCACCTAGGTGCCCCCTGTTTTTAAGCATGCTGTCCTAGACTTTTAAATATCTTCTCTACATTTTGGTAATTTCTCATATTATGGGTCCCACTTGCCCAGAAAACTCACATCCTCAATCTCTTAAAGCTAGGATGTAGGTTTGTGACCTAGGTTTCAACGGTCATTTACACAGAGTGAGACTTGTATATAGAGGAGAGCATTGTGAGGTGGCCATCATGTGTAGCTGAATTGATGACCTGGTGGTCATATTAACAGAGGTATTTTGATTTTTGTGTTTTTTTTTTTTTTTAAGTTTTATTTATTTGAGTAATCTCTATACTGAACATGGGGCTCAAACTCACGACCCTGAGATCAAGAGTCACACGTCTGGGTGGCTCAGTGGGTTAAAGCCTCTGCCTTTGGCTCAGGTCATGCTCTCGGGGTCCTGGGATCGAGTCCCGCATCGGGCTCTCTGCTCAGCGGGGAGCCTGCTTCCCCCGCAACCTGCCTGCCTCTCTGCCTACTTGTGATCTCTGTCAAATAAATAAATAAAATCTTAAAAAAAAAAAAAAAAGAGTCACATACTCTTGGAACTCAACTATCTGGTCCGCACTTGATTTTTTTTTTTTTTTTTTTAAATGAGTGGCAATGGCAGAGCTTGTGGAATTCAGCCTCAAGTGATGTTGGTGCTGAGTAGTGGCAATAAATTTTATGGGGTGAAGGGTGTTTGTCTTCCTATTTTCTGATCATTTGGGATTTGTGGTTAGGTATCTTATTAATTTTGGAATATTTCCAGGTATTATTTCTTCAAATATTTCTTTTGTCCCATTCTTCTATTTCTGTGGTTCCATTTATCAGTATGTTAGAACCTTTGACATTTTCCCATAGCTCTTGAATGTTTTTGTTTTGTTTTTCACTATGTTTTCTTGCAGTGTTTTGGTTGGGGTCATGCCTACTGGTCAATTTTCAAGTTCATGGATTCTTTGCTTGGCTGAGTTGAGTCTAGTGAAGAACCTGTTGAAGGAACTCTTCATTTCTCTTAACTGTGTTTTTCATTTTTAGCACTTTTATGTATGTATGTATGTTTGTTTATTTATTTATTTAAGTAGCCCAACATGGGACTTGAACTCGGGACCTTGAGACTGAGAGTTACATGCGCTACTAACTGAGCCAGCCACACAGCCCTCATTTTATTCTTACAGTTGGCATCTCTCTGCTGAATTATCCTTGATTTTGCATGTTCTTCTTTTAGTTTAGAGCTCTAGACATGTTACTCATAATATTTTAAATTTAATTGTAGATATTTCCAAAATCTGAGTCTGTGTACAGTTTTGATATGTTCTTTGTCTTTTTTTTTTTTTAAAGATTTTATTTATTTATTTTACTGACAGAGATCACAGAAAAGCAGGCAGAGAGAGAGGAGGAAGCAGGCTCCCCGCTGAGCAGAGAGCCCAATGTGAGCTCGATCCCAGGACCCTGGGATCATGACCTGAGCCAAAGGCAGAGGCTTTAACCCACTGAGCCACCCAGGCGCTCCCATTCTTTGTCTTTTCTGAGTGTTGTTTTTTCTTTGCCTTTTCTTATGTCTTGTGATTTTTTTCCTTGTTGCAAGGCTGACTTATTTTGTAGAATAGTAGAGACTGAGGTACATAATTTTTATGTCTGTAAATGGGCACATTTTTCCTTGTGCTACGCCTTTGGGCAAGGCTTTGAATTAGTCAGGGGTTGGGCTGGGTTTGAGTTTGGTTGTTGCTGTGGTTACCCTTAGTGTACCTCAGGCTTCAAATTCACGTAGAGATAGTTGTGATTGGGGTGGGAATTGGTTTATTTATTTAATTTATTCTTTTAAAAGATTTATTTGAGAGAGAGAAAGTGTGTGCATGTGCGCTTGTGTGAGCGGGGAGGCAGAGGGAGAGAAGCAGACTTCCAGGTGAGTGCAGAGCTTGATGTAAGGCTTGATCTCATGACCCCAGGATCATGACCTGAGCTGAAACCAAGAGTTGGATGCCTGATGGACTGAGTCACATATGCACCCCGGGGTTTGGTTTATTTTAAGTTTCAGGTGTTTCTTTTGAACTGTGGCACAGAGAGGGTCTCCTTATGTGATCTTGTTTTCTCCTGTTCCTCTGCCAGTAGTATTCTGCTGTTTACCTGAAGTTGGTTACTGGAAGCTGGTTAGCTTGGAGGTGGGGATTGATGGTGGGGAGTGTTGTTCTGGTTAAACCTCTCCTCGGGTTTAGGCCTCTTCAGTGTCCCAAAGCCTTGCCCCAACCCTGGCTTTTGTGGTGGGCTCAATGTGTAATCTGCCCTTCTCCTAGGAGTAGGGTGCCCATCCCTTTCCCCAGCTGCAATGAGTTTTTACCAGCGCTGTAAGGGTAGAAGCACTTACTGGCCTTGATGAGACTTTTCTTTTTTAGCTGAGATACGGAGAGAAGGATCTGACTTCTCTCGCTTCTGAGGCTTGGTTGCTGTTCCCTTCCCCTGTCCCACCACTGGGTCTGCATCACAATGGGCATCCTTAGAGCTCTTTCCTCTCTGTGAGTGTTTCGTGGGGTTGGTGGAGGAAGATCCTGCAGAAGGTTGGGGTCTCCCCAATTTCTCTGACCTCCCCAGTGGTTTCACTGTCCCTTCAGCAAAGCCATGTTGGGTTTTTATCAACTTGCCAATTATTGTAGCTGCACTCTTCTTTTCAGTGTCCAGCTGCAGTCTGCCCCAGGTGAGCGCAAGGCTGTCTCCTGTCTCCTTGCAGGCCTCCTCTCCTAAGATTTTGAACCAATTGGTTGTTCTGTGATGGGTTTAAAGAAAGTCATGAATTTGAAATCAGTCCAGCTCTTTTTCATTGTAAGTGTGGGCAGCTGTGTTCCTTTCAGCTTTCTTATTCCAGGGTGGAAGACAGAAGTTTGGTTACCCTTAAAATTTTAACACACACATTTAACGAAGTCTCAACTTAATATCTCTAACCTCCTGAATAAGGCAAAAGTTTTAGAGTGGTTTACCTTTTAACCCTCATCCCCTTTTCCATGTTAGTTATTTATGCTTTAGTTTTGTCTTATCTAAGGTACCTTAAGCCTATAAAAATAGTGCATGTTTACTCATCAACATGTTTTCCAAATTTCTTAGCTCACCATTCTTCATTCACTCAATTTCTCCATTTTGAGTTCAGTTTCCTTTTTTATAAAGAATGTTCTTAAGTAGTTCTTTCACTAAGGGCATTTTAGTAGTAAACTTGATCTTGGTATTTCTGAATGTCTTTACTTCATGTTTTCTCTTGAATCATTTTTCAGCTGGCTGCAGAATTTACGTTGACAATTATTTTCCCTCAGCAATTTCATAATATTATTCCCTTGTATTTTGACAACTCTGGTTAATGAAAAAAAAGTCTTGTTAATGAGAAGTCTTTCGCCAGTTCAGGCGTTATTTCTTTATGTGTAGGTAATTATTTTTTCCCTTGGGCTACCTTTAAGGTTTTTCTCTTTGTTTTTGATCTGCAGTTTATGATATCTCTAGATTTGTTTTTGTTTTGCTTTTACTTCGTATACTTTATCAGTCTGAAGACTCATGATGCCTATAGTTGTTAAAAAAAAATCTTAGCCATTATCTTTTGAAATATTGCTTCTCCATTTTCCAGTTCTGGAACTATTTAGATACGTATTTTAATCTTTTCATTGTGTCCTCCCTGTTGCTTAATATTTTCCATTTTTACTTATGGGTGATTTTCTGACACACATTTTACAGTTGACTAATTTCTCTTTAGTGGTGTCTAGTCATTTGGTTAAACCATTTATTGAGAATTTTCACTAAAAACACTTGGCTATTTTTTCAAATGTAAATTCTTTTAAAATTTAAGATTTATTTTTAAATTTATTTTACATATATATATGTATATATGTATATATACATATATATATATATATATATTTTATTTGACAGAGAGAGCACAGCAGGGGGAGCGGCAGAGAGAGAGAGAGAAGCAGCCTCCCCGCTGAGCAGGGAGCCAGTGCCAGGATGCTGGGATCATGACCTGAGCCAAAGGTAGACTCTTAGCCGACTGAGCCACCCAGGTTGCCCCTACATGTAAAAAAAAATTTTTTTTTTAGATTTTACTTATTTATTTGAGAGAGAGAGAGAGAGAGAGAGAGAGAGATCACGAACAGGGGATAAGGGTAGAGGGAGAACCAGACTCCCCAGTGAGCAGGGAGCCTGATGTGGGACTTGATCCCCAGGTCCTGGTATCATGACCTGAGCCGAAGGCAGAAGCTTAACAGACTGAGCCACCCAGGTGCCCAGTGTAAAACTTGATGTGTACAGATCTACTTTTAGATTTTCATAAGGGCATTTTCTTCTCATTTATTGAACATTAAAAATATAATTATGTTTGTTTCCTTTGGATTATTAGTTGTAGTTCTTGAGGAGGGAAATCTCTGATTTGTGGGCCCCTCCTTCCTTGCTCCAAGTTTTGCTTGTCAGGGTTTGTAACATGTAACAGTTTGGGAATTGTTTGCTTGTGCCTGGCTTGTGGGATGCTTCTTTGAATGGTTTTGCATTTTCCTCTAATGGGCCTCTGGATTCACTGTTCCTGACAGTTTTCAATCTATTTTTAGATGGATTTCTGATAACTGGAGAGTAGTGTGAGTTTGACTCCTTATCTATGGTAGAGGAAAGATGGGTTTTCCCTTTTGTTTTGGTCATTCCTTCAACACACAGAGCTGGGCTTCTGTGTGTGAATTTTCTTTTTTCTTATTCATCCAAGGACAGCCCTTTGTATCTCTTGGCTTTATGCTGGTGGTTCACTTCCAGCTTCTTTCCCTTGCAGAGACTTGAGGCAACATCTCTGCTTTCCTGTTCGAATAATCATTTGAGTTTGCAGCTGTTGGTTTAGACAGTAGGAGTGAGCAGGTCTTTGTCTTGTGATAAGGAAGAGGAAGGTCTTTGTCTTGTAACAAGGAAGAATCTCATTTAATAAGCCCTTGTCTTTGCAGCCACTCTTTTCTATTCTGTTCTTCCTGAATGTTGGTCAGGAAGTATTTCATCCAGTTAAGAACTAGGAAGTAATTGCAACCACAGGCATTCTTTAATTTGAATAGATTATTCACCAAAAGTTCATTTAGACATGGGTTGTGTAGAACACACAGTTCATATTATGTAATAGGAACTATGTATGTTATTTTAAAAAATGGGTTAGTTTCCCAGGTAATCCTTAGGATTCTGTTCTTTCCATGATGCAGTTGAAATTTGAATAGACTTGTGAGCTCTTTGGACTTGTGATTGGTATGTAGAAGGTGACTTCCACATATGGGGAGGTGCATTTTAACATTCTCAGTCAAAGAAGGGAGTCTGGCAGTTTCCAGCCTCATTTGGACTTTCCTGGTTGTGACCTGCCAGCTACCGGGCCCTATTAATTGTTAGAAAGTCAGGCCACTCTTCTCACACCTCTCAAACTGCCAGATCATCTGCTCTCATACTCAGCACACGACCTTGCCTTCATCCCTCTGAGAATATTGAGGGCCTTCTGGTGGATTTTCTGCAGCTTCTGGCTCCATCTGCAAATTTATCAGTCCCTCTCTCTCCAGAGCTGTTGTTTCTCTCCTGTCTCAGAAGCTGAGTTGCTTCTGCTGTTCCAGGCCAGTCCCTTGCCTGATGCCCTCAGCTTCAGTGATGCTTCCATCCGTTTTTCCATCCGTTATTCCCTCTTCCTCCTCATCTTGTATCCTGGTGGCCCTTCTGCC
This sequence comes from Lutra lutra, assembly GCF_902655055.1. Taxonomy (NCBI): domain Eukaryota; kingdom Metazoa; phylum Chordata; class Mammalia; order Carnivora; family Mustelidae; genus Lutra; species Lutra lutra. Next base: position 85,153,335 of record NC_062296.1, on the reverse strand, counting down.
CCCCGGGGACATTGTGCAGTCTCTGAAGACATGTTTGAAGGTCACAGCGTTGGGTGGCGGTATGTGTGCTCCTAGCATCTGGGGGAGGGAGGCCAGGGGCGCTGCTTAACATCTCACAGTGCACAGCACGGCTTCCCACAGCCAAGAATTTACCTGTTCTAAAATGTTGGTTGTGCTGAGGTTGAGTAACCTTGTTATATCCTTAGTCTTGCTTTGTGACTTCTTTTTTTTTTTCTCTGATCTTATTCCTAAGATTCTTGTCCTAGAAAACTTTCTCTAAGCCACTTGTTCACTCCTCTCCTAGCTTTCTAACCTTCTCCGCACTTCTGAGAGCGTGCTCTATATGTAGTCTAACCTTTTCTCATTCACTTCTCAAATGTCAGCTCTTGCTCTCTGACTTCCCATTCTCAAGGTTACTTATTTATTTATTAATAAAAATGATTTTATCTATTTATTTGACAGACATAGCAAGAGAGGGAACACAAGCAGGGGGAGTGGGAGAGGGAGAAGCAGGCTTCCCGCTGACCAGGGAGTCTGACGTGGGACTGGATCCCAGGACCCTGGGATCATGACCTAAGCTGAAGGCAGACGCTTAGCAACCGAGCCACCTAGGCTCCCCCCCGCCCCCCAATGCTATTTAAACTGTTTTTGCTGAGATCACCTGTGACCTCTTGTGTGCTGCAGTTAGTAGATTCATTCCGTTCTAATTTTACTTGACATTTCTGTCGCACCTGACACTGTTAATCACTATCTCCTTGAAACAGTGTGTGTGTTCCCTTGGCATCTTTGTTCTCCATGTCCTCCTCTCTCATTTCTTTATCGGCAACCGCTTTTGGCTTGCTGCGATCCACTTACTCCGTAAACACTGCTGTTACCTGGGTTTGACTTCTTGGCCAAGTGTTATCATAGGTCATTGTTTCAGTTACACCCAAAGGCTCAGTTCTATGCAGATGTTTTTCTAAATTTCAAAATTCTTCCCCATTTTTCCCTTCAAGCTTCAGACTCATTTTTTTCCTCCAAGACTCATTTTTTTTTTTTTTTTTAAGATTTTCTTTATGTATTTGACACAGAGAGAGAGTCCAAGCAGGGGGAACGGCAGGGAGAGGGAGAAGCAGGCTCCCACTGAGCAGAGAGCTGGACGTGAGCCCGATGTGGCGCTCTATCCCAGGACCCTAAGATCATGACCTGAGCCAAAGGCAGACGCTTAACTGATGGAGCCACCAAGGCGCCCCAGCCCCCAGTCTCATTCTTAATAACCTTCTGGAAATCTACACCTGAGTATTCTTACAAGTACCTTACAATGAGCATGTCTCATTGAAGTACAGCATCCTTTCCTCATACTTTGTCCTCCTTAATTGAAGAAAAAAGTCTCCTACTGGCTCTATCATCCACTTGGGCTCCTAAGGTAGATAGCTGGGTCTTGTTCAACTCCAGATACATTATCTACAGTTGCTAGCATGATATAAAATGTTATTTTGATCACATCACTGATTTGTCTGAAAGCCTACAGTTGTGTTCTCTTGTTGACAGGAGAAAGAGAAAGGATAAAGACTGAATTCCTTTATATGGCCTGTCAGGCTGTCTTTGGTACGTTCTCTATCTACCTCTCCAGCCTCCTATACTTTTCCTGTCAGCCTAAACACTATGCTTGGATATGTAGAATTCTGTATAAAATTCTGTTTCAAATATGCTGTCTTTTTTTTTTTTTAAAGAGATTTTATTTATTTAAAATTATTTATTTGACAGAGACAGTGAGAGAGGGAACTCAAGCAGGGGGAGTAGGAGAGGGAGAAGCAGGCTTCCTGCTGAGCAGGAGCCCAATACGGGGCTTGATCCCAGGACCTTGGGATCATGATCTGAGCCTAAGGCAGACACTTAGTGACTGAGCCACCCATGAGTCCCTTGATTTTATTATTTATTTTTGAGAGAGAGAGCGAGTGAGCACAGGCCGGGTTTGGGGGGAGGGTTAGAGAGAAGCAGACTCTGTGCTGAGTGGGGAACCCAACACGGGCTCTATCCCAGAACCACAGGATCATGACCTGAGCTGAAGGCAGTCACTTAACTGACTGAGCCATCCAGACATCCCAAATTTGCTGTCTTTGCTTATGCTCTCTCCTTTGCCTGGAATGCAATGTTTTTCTGTACAGTTGCTACCTCTTTAGGTGGTGGGGCTCCCTATTCCTCATGGAAGCTACAGTTTATTGACATCTTTTCCCACTTCTATGGCCTCAGTGCTATTGAGTATTCCTTTTCTGAACTGTGATTTTGAGCCAGGACGGGGTAGAAATGTTAGCAGTAGTCCTGTAGAAAGAGGGCAGGGAGTGGACATGGGTGAAGGTTGTTTTTGTTTGTTTGTTTGTTTGTTTGTTTTGTTTTTAATTTATTTGACAGAGATCACAAGTAGGCAGAGAGGCAGGCAGAGATAGAGGAAGCAGGCTCCCTGCTGAGCAGAGAGCCCGATATGGGGCTTGATCCCAGGACCCTGAGATCATGACCTGAGCCGAAGGCAGAGGCTTTAACCCACTGAGCCACCCAGGTGCCCCCCCTCCCTTTTTTTTTTTTTTTAAGATTTTTATTTATTTATTTGACAGAGATCACAAGTAGGCAGAGAGGCAGGCAGAGAGAGAGGGGGAAGCAGACTCCCCACCGAGCAGAGAGCCCGATGCGGGGCTCAATCCCAGGACCCTGGGATTATGACCTGAGCCGAAGGCAGAGGCTTAACCCACTGAGCTACCCAGGCGCCCCAAAATGTATTTTTTTTAAAGGAAGTAATTTTATTTTATTTTAAAGATTTATTTATTTATTTATTTGACAGAGATCACAAGTAGGCAGAGAGGCAGGCAGAGAGAGAGAGAGAGAGAGAGGAGGCAGCAGGCTCCCTGCTGAGCAGGGAGCCCGATACGGGGCTCGATCCCAGGACCCTGGGATCATGACCTGAACTGAAGGCAGAGGCTTTAACCCACTGAGCCACCCAGGCGCCCCCAAAAATGTGTTTTTTTTTAAGACATGAACAGACATTTTTTTTTAAAGATTTTATTTATTTATTTGACAGACAGATATCACAAGTAGGCAGAGAGGCAGGCAGAGAGAGAGAGAGGAGGAAGCAGGCTCCCCACTAAGCAGAGAGCCCGATGTGGGGCTTGATCCCAGGACCCTGGGATCATAACCTGAGCCGAAGGCAGAGGCTTTAACCCACTGAGCCACCCAGGTGCCCCCAAAAATGTATTTTTTGAGAGTGATCTCTTTCATTGGCCCACATGAAGATGTGGGTGTTTCGGCTCTACTTAGGTTTGCCACCCATAATTTTTTTTTTTTTTTTTAAGTAGGTTCCATGCCCAGTGTGGGGCTTGAACTCTCTACCTTGTGATTGAGTTGCATGCTCTGCAACTGAGCCAGCCGGGTGCCCCTGCTGCCCCTTCAGTCTTAATCTGCTTCATGGTTCCTTGGAGTTCCTCTCTGATCTGCCTGCTGTGGGTCGGGGGGGGGGGACACTTTGTGCATTCCCAGGACTGCTCTGGTTTTTAAAAATTTTTTATTTTATTTTATTTTATTTCTTTTTCTTTTCTTTTTAAGATTTTATTTTTATTTATTTATTTGACAGAGAGAGACACAGCGAGAGAGGGAACACAAGCAGGGGAAGTGGGAGAGGGAGAAGCAGGCTTCCCACTGAGCGGGGAGCCCGAAGTGTGGGGCTCAGTCCCAGGACCCTGGGATCATGACCTGAGCCGAAGGCAGAGGCTTTAACCCACTGAGCCACCCAGGCGCCCCTTTCTTTTTCTTTTTTAAAAGTAGGCTCCACACCCGGTGTGGAGCCCAGTGTGGGGCCAGAGCTCAGGACCCTAAGATCAAGACCTGAGCTGAGATCAAGAGTCACATGCCCAACTGACTGAGCCACCCAGGCACCCCTTTTTATAATTCTTTTGCTTATTTCATTGGGTTTTAGAAGGAAAGGTAAACACATATTTGGTCAGCCATTTTTTTTTTTTTTTAAAGATTTTATTTATTTATTTATTTTTTGTCATAGAGAGAGAAGCGAGAGTGAGCACAGGCAGACTGAGTGGCAGGCAGAGGCAGAGGGAGAAGCAGGCTCCCTGCCAAGCAAGGAGCCCGATGTGGGACTCGATCCCAGGACGCCGGGATCATGACCTGAGCCGAAGGCAGCTGCTTAACCAACTGAGCCACCCAGGCGTCCCTGGTCAGCCATTTTGAAGTAGAACTTCAGTGCTCTGTATCTCATGTAGGTTCTCCTTTTTTCCCTCTATTGTAAACTTCATGGCAAAAAATGTCTGTTCGTTTGTATGTTTGTATTGTAAAGATTGCCTTTTAAAGGGAATCCTTGCATATGTCTTTGATCATGTTTTTAGGATACTAGTCTTACATGCCCCTTGAGAATCACTGGGGGTAAGGATAGATGACACGAGATCGTGCCATGCCTGTGAAGGGTGTGAAGGAGACACCGCTAATTTACCTAAAGGAAAGCTTGACAGTTAAAAATGTCTACTATTTTGCCCAATGTGGCCAGTTTCTCTTTATTATTCATTGGATTAAAAAAATTACCTCTAAGATTGAATATTTACCAAATTTATTTATTGGCCATTTGTATTTTTTTTTTTGGTGCATTTTCTTTTCATGTTAAAGGCTTTTTTAAAAAAAATACTCCTTCCTAGGCTTCCCTCGGGTTCTTTTTTTTTTTTTTTAAAGATTTTATTTTTTTATTTGACAGAAAGAGAGAGCACAAGCAGGGGGAGCTGCAGAGGGAGAGGAAACAGGCATCCCACTGTGCAAGGAGCCCAATGTAGGGCTCCATCCCAGGACCCTGGGATCATGACCTCAGCTGAAGGTAGACCCTTAACTGACTGAGCCACCCACGCGCCCCTCAGTTCTTTCTTTTAACATGAAATAAGCAAATGCTGCCAAATTAAGATCCATTGCTCATTCTCTGTTTAGATTTATGACGACCTGATTCTTAGAAAATCAAAATCCACTCCTAGGGACGCCTGGGTGGCTCAGTTGGTTGGGCAGCTGCCTTCGGCTCAGGTCATGATCCCAGCGTCCTGGGATCGAGTCCCACATCGGGCTCCTTGCTCGGCGGGGAGCCTGCTTCTCCCTCTGCCTCTGCCTGCCATTCTGTCCGCCTGTGCTCGCTCTCTCTCCCTCTCTCTCTGACAAATAAATAAAATCTTTAGAAAAAAAAAATCCACTCCTAGTTTTGTGATTAATAATAATCTCTCACAAGGTAGCTATGAAAATTAATTGCAATAACATAGATGAAGTGCCCAACACAGTAACTTTTTTTTTTTTTTTTTTAAGATTTTTGTTAATTTATTTGACAGAGACAGCAAGAGAGGGAACACAAGCAGGGGGAATGGGAAAGGGAGAAGCAGGCTCACTGCTGGGCAGGGAACCTGACACAGGGCTCAATCCTAGGACCCCAGGATCACGACCTGAGCTGGAAGCAGATGCTTAACAATTGAGCCACCCAGGTGCCCCAACATAGTAACTTGACATATAATAGAATAGACACCAGTAAATATTAGTTACTTCTGTGCATTCTTTTTCCTTTGCCAGATTATTAAAATAACTACAGTATTCCATACCTGAGAGGGAGAGAAGAAGAAAAGGTGACATGTATTTACTGAACTCTTGTTAAATGAAGGGCAGTAGGCCAAATACCTTGAGGGATACAGAGATGTTAAGGCTTCTTCCTGTCCAGGAATAAACATTAGCTTACTATATATATTTTTACTTTTCTAGGCTGCTGCTGCTTTTTTTTTCTTTCTTTTCAGACATGCCATTCTGAAAACCTTTTGGTCTTTAAAGTGTGTTTTGTTTGAGTACAGAACGTTTTAAAGATCGTTGTGCCACATTTAATCCATTTCATTTCTATAAGAATAGTTATCTCCATTTTATAGGTGGAGGTCCTGAAGGGTGATCTGCTCAGCTTCTAGCCAGGATAAAAATAGGATATATTAGGATGTAGAAGCATGCTAACCATTGTATTTCCAGCCTTAGTAGATGCTGAATATATATATTTGTTGAATAATGAATCCTCTTTTATTGAGTGGTATGTTAAGCCCATTCCTAAATTGCATCTCTACTTCTTACTGCTTTATTCTCTCCCTTTGTAATTTATTCTGCTAAAGTGGTCAATATAAATTTTAAAATTCACTGGTTGATGGAGAAGACCTTAAAAGTTGGAAGACAAATGGTACACTGTTTTAGTCATTATGAAAAAGGGCTTTGAGAGGAGGAGATTTTTGTGTTGATACTGACTGTATTTGCCAATTGAATTTTTTAAAGCTTTATAATTAATTTAAGTAATCTCTCTCTCCAACATGGGGCTTGAATGCATGACCCCAAGATCAAGAGTCATGTGCTCTATTGACTGAGCCAGCCAGGCGCCCCGCCAGGTTAAATTTTTGCCCTGGTGCTGATTCTTTACAAGACCTACCTTTCTAGTTGTAACAGCTACATGGGGCTTCCCAAGTTTGGGGCTAGGGAAAATTGCCCAGTTTTTTGTACTCTAAGTATGTATGACTCTGCTGTTAATAAGTTTTTGACTTAATCTCTAGTAAAGTAGAAAAAAGTAGCCATTATAATTAGGCTGTGGAGATTTGAGGGGAAATTTTTTTAGTGGATGAACTAGCAAATATACAAACTTGAATAGAATTAGTGATTAACATGCCAGAGTTTGCTCTGTATTTAGCTTTTTGTAGTTGGTTGGCTTGGATAGTGAAAGAAGGGCTCTTAGTAAAATGATAAGATCCTGTAAGAGATTGGTGATGGGACATCCATTGCAGAAAGTAGTATTAACACATCTTCACTCTGCACATGGAACACTGTTTAGTCTTAGCCTTGCTAAAGTCACTTCTTTTTATAAATTTTATGAATAGATATATCTGTTCACATTGTTGGTTTTCCCAGCTTATTTATTTATTTAGTTATTTATACTTTGGCTGCATTCAGTGAGGCTTATAAACTATTGTTTTATAAAGGTAAGCCTTTGGGAAGGGTTGGGAAAACCTTGCTTTGATTCTTCCTAGCCGGTGACCAGGGACGAGGTATATGATGACTCTGGGTCTATTTTCTTTTCTTTCTTAAGATTGTATTTATTTACTTATGAGTGATTTTATTTATTTATTTGAGAGAGTGCACACATAAGCTGGGGGAGGGGTGGAGGGAGAGGGAGAAGCAGACTCCCTGCTTAGCAGGGAGCCTGACTTCGGGCTCAATTCCAGGACCTGAAGATCATGACCTGAGCTGGGGGCAGATGCTTAACCTACTGAGACCCAGGCAGCCCTAAAGATTTTGTTTTTTCAAGTAATCTCTACATCCAATGGGGGGCTCACAACCCTGAGATCAAGTCACATGCTCCCCCTACTGAGCCAGCCAGGTGCTCCTCTGGGACTATTATTTTATAAATTTTTTAAAGATTTTATTTATTGATTTGTCAGAGCGGCACAAGTAGGGGGAGCAGCAGGCAGAGGGAGGAGAAGCAGACTCCCCCCTGAGCAGGGAGCCCGATGCGGGCCTCAATCCCAGGACCCTGGGATCATGGCCTGAGCTGAAGGCAGATGCTTAACCAACTGAGCCACTCAGGCATCCCTTTTCATATCTTTTAATACTATTAGGATTAAATGTGATTATGTATGTAAAAATACTTAGCATTATATCCAATGTATGGAAGTGCTCCCAAGGCACAAATTTAAGCTATTTGTTACCTGCTAGGGCTATTCCATAGTGGCTAACTATGGGAATTTTGGAGCATGTCTGCTTGGGTTTGAGTTTCAGTTCTGCCACTTACTGGCTAGGGAGCTAATTTCTCTATTAGGTTCTTTGTTGGTAAAATGAGGTTTCTGGTAGTGAAGGACCAAAAAAGGTTCTCGTGAGGATTAAATACATTAATGTAAATAAAACAGCTAGATCAGTGGTGAGCACGAAATTGCAGTATATTATAGCTGTTGTTACTATTTCATCACATTTGAAAACCTGTGCCCATCTGATTTTATTTGAAAGATTTTATTCTACAAGAATTTTTTATCTCTTTTTAATAAATTAGTCTCATTTTCTTTTCTTTCTTTCTTTCTTTTTTTTTTTTTAAGACTTTACTTATTTATTTGACAGAGACACAGTGAGAGAGGGGACACAAGCAGGGGCAGTGGGAGAGGGAGAGGCAGGCTTCCTGCTGACCAGGGAGCCCATTGCGGGCCTCCATCCCAAGACCCTGGGATCATGACCTGAGCCGAAAGAAGCCACTTAACAACTGAGCCACCCAGGTGCCCAAGATTAGATTTTTTAAATGATTTAAATTTAAAAAAAATTTTTAAATTTTTCTAAGGAGAAAAATACTTAGTGCAAAAATATAAAAAATAAAAAAATACTTAATACTTAATGGCTGAGCCACCAGGTGCCCCAGGAATTTTTTTATATCTTTTTGATTTCAAGTTCCATGAGGGCAGGATCTGCTTTGTTTTGCTCACTACTGTATTGCTAACATCTGCAATAGTGACTTGCATAGAGTACTTATCTAGTACATATGTGTGGAATGAATAAATAAATTAATAAATGAATGATGAGTGTTCCATTTTCCTTGGATTGTGTTGGTCAGTATTCTAATTCAAGTAGTTTTTTATTGTTAAGTCTCTGCTTAAAAAAAGAAAAAAAAAAAAGGTAACAAAACTTGTAAGTTCCCAGTGTTTACAGGCTGAAATTGAAGTTTCTTAGCTTTGCATTAAAAAACCTGGGAGATCTAACCATAACCGGTTTTCTTCTCTTTTACAATGTGGAGTTTAGATCGGATATCCTTTTCCTTTTTTCTCTTTAAAGATTTATTTATTTATTTATTTATTTGAGAGAGAGAGAGAGAGAGAGAGAGAGAAAGTGAGAGTGGAGGGAGGGGGGAGGGACTGAGAGAGAGAGAGAGAGAGAGAGAGAGAGAGAGAGATTGATTAAGAATTCTGAAGCAGGGGCGCCTGGGTGGCTCAGTGGGTTAAGCTGCTGCCTTCAGCTCGGGTCATGATCTCAGGGTCCTGGGATCGAGCCCCGCATCGGGCTCTCTGCTTGGCGGGGAGCCTGCTTCCTCCTCTCTCTCTGCCTGCCTCTCTGCCTGCTTGTGATCTCTCTCTGTCAAATAGATGAATAAAATCTTTAAAAAAAAAAAAAAAAAAAGAATTCTGAAGCAGATACCCCCTGACCCCTGAGCCTGACTCAGGGTTCAGTCTCATCACCCTGAGGTTAGGACCTGAGCTGAAACCAGGAGTTGGCCACTAAAACAACTGAGCCACCAAGGTGCCCCACTAGATATCCTTTTTCTGTCTCGTTTCAAAAGTATGAATCTCTGGGTTGTGAATTAATTCACTGGGTTGTTGTGATATCCAGTCAGTGAAATGGTAAATGTGAAAGCACGTTGCGAATTATTTAATATCATCATCATTTATTTATGGTAATCCTTAAGTGTTTTTAACCAAATTTTGCTGGAATGTGCTCTCTTCTATTTGCTCACACAACATAACTGTAACCCCATACGTGTTTCCAGACCTCGTTCAAATCCACGTTCCTGGGCTGCCTAGGTGGCTCAGTGGGTTAAGCCTCTGCCTTCAGCTCAGGTCCTGATCTCAGGGTTCTGGGATCGAGTCCCACATCAGGCTCTCTGCTGGGCAGAGAGCCTGCTTCCTCCTCTCTCTCTCTCTCTCTCTACTTGTGATCTCTCTCTCTGTCAAATAAATAAAATCTTAAAAAAAAAAAAAAATCCACGTTCCTGTGTAAAACATAACCTCTCCAGTGTAAAATGAGCACTCTTTGAACATTTATAGCTGTCGTAATTTGTATGGTTTATTTGGTAATTATTGTTTGATAGTTTGAAGTCCATAATTGGAAAGTGAATTTTAAGAAATGGTCAAGTTCTTTTTTTTTTTTAAATTAAAGATTTTATTTTATTTTATTTTTTGACAGAGGGACACAGCTAGAAAGGGGAACATAAGCAGGGGGAGTGGAAGAAGGAGAACAGCCATCCTGCTGAGTAGGGAGCCCAATGTGGGACTGAATCCCAGGTCCCTGGGATCATGACCTGAGCTGAAGGCAGATGCGTAACTACTGAACCACCCAGGCGCCTCCAAAAACGGTCAAGTTCTAAGTAATTATGTAAGAATGCACATAAAACAAGTACTTTGCCATAAAGAATATGTTTCTTTGCGAATGTTTTGAGGTAGGGTCATGGCTTTTTTTTTTTTTTTTTTTTTTAAGAATGAATCAGCTGATTAAAGGTCAATTTCATCTGTCTTGTATGAACCATACTCCTACCTTATCCTATTTGTGTGGTAGGTCCAGTTTTGATTTCTTGAAATTGGAGCAGTAATTGAGATAACTTATGAAACAATATAGTGCAGAATTGCAGATTTTAACAGCTTTTTTCTTTTCTTTTTTTTTAAACGTTATCTAATCCTTACCTAATTTGAGTCACTTTTTAAAGTAAACTCTACCTTCAATGTGAGGCTTGAACTCACAACCCTGAGATCAAGCTTTGCATGACTGAGCCAGCCAATCCCTCCCCGCCACCAACAGTCACATTTTTAACGTGACTCAATCTTTATCACATCTTTCCAAAGCATCCAACCTAATTTTCACAGAAACTGCAACTTTCTTTTAACTGGTTTATATACTGTTTAGTTGAAAACCATGTGCTGGCAATTAAAGAGGGGTTGATGTAGTTTTGGGAAAGAAATGAAACTGACTCTTGGATGCTAAGCATGCAGCAGCTCCATTTAAGGGAGCAGAAGTGTGAAGTTGAACTAACCAGTTATCTATTAGCCAAAAACATTTGTACTATTGGCATCAACCAATCTGTTTCATAGAAGTAATGGGGAGTTGGTAACTGTTAGTTCTGTTAAGAGAAATGCTGGAGGTCAGTATGGCTTGGGTGCACTGTGCAAATGGACTTTTGTAGTACATTTTATACTTTTCAGAAAGTCGATTTTCCATGAATAACACTTAAAAAAAATAGTATAGAAGAGATAACTGAATTATTCAGAGTGCCTGGGGAAAACCACTCTGTACAAGTTAGGATTGCTGTGAAGCCTTTTCCCCAAGTGGAGTTTCCCTTTTGTCTTGGACATAAGTAGTTTCCACCTCTTGTGGGCGTGTAAAACACTTCACATGCATTTCTGCGTTTCTCACATTTAGGTAACTCACCTGTTTGCTTCTTCTATGAGCTCTTCCTTTGAGGAGCTTTTGTACACCATGTCTGATTCATAGCTGGTGCCCAACAAATTGAATGGAAAAGTTTTGGCTTTTTTTTTTTTTTTAAAGATTTTATTTATTTATTTGACAGAGACAGTGAGAGAGGGAATACAAGCGGGGAAGTGGGAGAAGGAAAAGCAGCCTTCCAGCTGAGCAGGGAGCCTGATAAGGAGCCTGATCCCAGGACCCTGGGATCATGATCTGAGCTGAAGGCAGCCGCCGAAGACTGAGCCACCCAGGTGCCCCAAGTTTTGGCCATTTAAACAGATGGTACAACCCATTCTTGCTGAGATACAGTTTTCATTGATGTGCCATGAGAAAATAAGCCATTAATATCTATAAATTCAGTCCAGAAAATAGTTTGGTATAATTATACTCAATTGAGTTTTTATATTCCATGTATCCAAGGTACTACTGTGCTATTTCTACAAAGGCATGGAGTTTAATAATACATGGTTCTTGTCTGTGAACATGTATTTTAGTAGGATAGTGGGATATATGGAGAGGCAAGAGTAATGAGGGGCTGGAGAAATTTGTGTGGTGTTCAAGATAGATAGCACTTGAACTGGGCTGTGAATGCTAACACCAGTTAGGGCTTTTCAGTGCGTATTTATTGCTTTATGGCATATGGATGGCAGTCTGGATGTCCTTCAACCTCTCCTTGCTTTTTTTCTGTCACATACTCCGAGTCTTCCTACTCCCACTTCTAGTCTTCTTCCCCTGCAGTATCTTTGTTTGCTTTAACATTCTGCCTTTGGCTGCATTCCTTTTTCTGCCCTTGGTATAGTGCGTTATTGTTTTAACTCTCACCCTGAGCTTTTGGAAATAGGCTTCTCTCTCTACATATCCACACCATTTCATCATTGTCCCTCTTACAGCATTTCTCTCTCTCTCTCTGCACTATAGTTACATACATACGTGCCCTTTACTGGACTATAACTTCTGAGAGCAAGTTGCAGCTTTGTAGTTCTAAAAATACCTGGTATATAGTTTTATAAGTAGTAGGTACCACATAATCTTTTAAATTTAGCTTCTTTCCCCAAACTCAGTTCCTCTTTCAGACATTCCTTTTTCTGTTCATGGTACTAGAATTCTGCCTTTAATTCCACATTCTGGTCAGCAGGTTCTGCTGCTTCTATCTTCAAAATGTTATTTGTAGTCAAGCCATTCCTACCACTCTCATCAGTGCATGCCAATTAAAAAAAATACCGAGTGCATATTATATATTACTGTAGGTGCTAGAAATACAAATATTACAGATTCAGCCCTTGCCGCAAGAATACCAGCAGGAGGGAGAGACACTTCATCTGGCACTTTATTGCGACAATGTTTATTGAACACCTCTTTGTGCTGCGTGCTGTTGTAGCCCGGATGTATTTTGGAGTCGTTTTCCACAGGCTGCTCACTTCGAAGGGGAAGAAGGCCTAGAAAACACAGCTACTGAATCTCCTGTGTTATAAAGAGCATTTGCCTCCCCAGGCTTTAGCATTTCTGAAATCCAGATGAATCTTAAGTCAGCCATGTATGTTTAATGTAGTTTTTATTCCTCTTTCAAGAGCTATCAAATTGATGGTGCTTATAACTAGAAGAATCTTATAATTGGGGAACTATAATATATATCAGTGGTACGTATTATGATAGAAGTATGTGTGGAATTACACTGTCAAATAGGGTAGCTTCTAGCCACATGTGGATACTTAAATTTAAACTTTAATTAGACATTAAATTGATTAAATTTAAGGTTAATTAACTAAAGTGAAGATTCCGTTCTTCTGTCACACTAGCCACAATTCAAGTAACCAGTTGCTTGATTAGTGGCTACTGTACTGGACAGTGTGAACACAGAACAGCCCCATCATTGCAAAATGTTTATGATTCTAATTGTAGAGTGTGGCTCCACAGTTGTACCTGGCGAGTTGGAAAAGCTTTAGTCAGTTACTTGCTGCCATTACTATCTTATGTAATTCTTCCTTCTGGGAGGTCAGGGAACTTGTCTTTTTCTCTTTTTCTTCTTTGTTTTGTTGGTTTTACCTCAGGGCCTGGAACAGTAAGTAGTAAGTACCCAGCAATAATAACTGGAGTGTTAAAGAGTTGGGATAGAAAAAAAAAAAAAAAAAGAGTTGGGATAGAAGGAGGAAAGGCTCTGCCTTTTTAAAACAGGAGGTAGCTTCGCTGGTTTTATTCAGTGTATCCTAGTGACCTTTTTTGAAGAGAGATTTTTAAAAATTTAAATTTTGGTGAGAATGCTTAAGATCTTTCTTAGCAAATTTCAAGTAAACAATACAGTATTATTATTATTTTTTCAAAGATCTTTATTTATTTATTTGACAGAGATCACAAGTAGGCAGAGAGGCAGGCAGAGAGAGAGGAGGAAGCAGGCTCCCCGTGGAGAAGAGAGCCCGATGTGGGGCTCAATCCCAGGACCCTGGGATCATGACCTGAGCCGAAAGCAGAGGCTTTAACCCACTGAGCCACCCAGGTGCCCCGGATTTGGAGGATTTTAAAAAGAAATTTCATCACATTGGAAATTTAAGAACTGTTGCCTAGGTTCTTGTTACTACTTACCAAATGGGATTCAGCAGGTGGCCCATTATGTTCGAAGGCTACGGTTTGATGGGATGCACTACAATGAAAATTACCAGGTTTCTTAATTTGATATTTGCAGTATTATATGTCACTTCTCAGGGAAGATATAATTGGGTATCATAGAAATATTTATGTGAACTGTTCACTCGCATGGATTTCTCCATGTGTGTGGTTTGCAATGATTGGAGCAAAAGTTTCCTGAATCTTTTTCTTATTTCCATTTTATGGAAAATCAGTTTTATGGTAAAACAATTTTTCCATTCTCTTGTTAATGGATATTTAGGCAATTTCTTGGTTTTGGCTAATGCAGATAAACTACTATGTATGTGTTTTAGTGGGCAGATGCTTTCATTTGTCTTGAGTACATACCTAGGAGGAAAATTGCTAAACCATAGCATCTGTACATTATACCAAATGACTTTGTAAAGTAGCTCTACCAGTTTATGTTGCTTTCTTTTTGGTACCACACAAAAGATTAAAGTTTATCATCTAGGTATATTTACTGTCTGAATGTGCTATTTCCACAAGGCTGTGTGAGTTAAGTCTTTAATCACTACATGTGACAGATCTTTGGGGTCATTTCCAAATAAATCTGAAAATAATACAGACCTATCCTAGCATTCAGCTGGCTTTGAAAGAGTAAAAAAACTAAGCATTCTAGGTAGAATTCCTTTGTTAACAGTCTTGATTGACTTTCAGGACTCATAGTTCTTTGAAGAAACTTTTTCCTGCCTTTGTAAATTGTTTTGAGGGCTGTTTTCCTGTTGCCTTTTGCTATGGGAACTAGTGTACTTTGTATGGCATTGATATGACTAGCTACTATTTGAAGGCTTACAATGTGAAGTCTGTAGTTCAATAAAGAACAAGATCCTTTTGCAGTGTTACTAGTTCAGTTCAGGAAGTTTCAAACTGAGTTCTTATTTGCAAGGTTCTGTCCTATGCATCTCCATGTCCGAAGACCCATAAGGATGAGTTTCTTTTTTCTTTTCTTTCTTTCTTTCTTCCTTCCTTCTTCCTCTTCTTCTTCTTTTTTTTTTTTTTTTCTTAAAAGAGAATGGGGAGAGAAATAATCTTAAGCAGGCTCCACACCTAGCACAGAGTCCTACTCCGGGCTTGATCTTACAACCCTGAGATCATGACTGAAAGGCTGAAATCAGGAGTTGGACGTCCAACCAACTGAGCCACCCAGGCACCCTGAGGATGAGTCTCTTAACCATATAATCCTAGTCTAATGGATATAGGAGACAAGCATAGTAATACAAGACCAAATATATTACCAATTTCAGTGAAAGTGCTGTGGGACCTCCATATCACATCTTACTTGGGTTGCACAGAGGGGAAGGTACTCATGTTTGGGTCCATGTAGGGGTGTTGGTTTATGAGGTTGATCTTGAAAGGATCTCGATTGGGGTGGTGTTTTGCATGCCAGAGGAAGGGAATTGCTTGATGAAGTCATGAGACAGGAAAGTATACTTATCTTCTTTGACTTAGAGTGGAGTTATGTTCCAATAAACCCACTGTAAATTGGAAATATTTTAAGTAGAAAATGCATTTAATACATCTAACCTACTGAACATCATAGTTTAACTTAGCCTACATTAAATATGCTCAGAACATTACATTTGGGTAAAGTCATTGAACACAAAGCCTATTTTTTTATTTCTAAAAGATTTTAGTTATTTATTTGAGAAAGAGAGTAAGAGAGAGAGAGAGTGAGCCAGAGCAGCGGGGAGAGACAGAGGGAGAAGCAGACCTCCCACTGAGCAGGGAGCCCAATGCAGGGTTCGATTCTAGGACGCTCAGATCATGACATGAGAGGAAGGCAGATGCTTAACTGACTGTGCCACCCAGGTCAGCCTTTTCTGTGGCTGTGTAGTATTCTATCGTGTGTGTGTGTGTGTGTGTGTGTGTGTGTGTGTACGTACTGTAGTTTCTTCATTCATTTGCCTATTGATGGACACTTAGGTTGCTTCCATATCTTGGCTATTGTACATAGTCCTGCAGTAAACATAATGATGTATATCTTTCCAAATTAGTGTTTTCATTTTCTTTGGGTATATACCCAGTAGTGGAATTCTTGAATTATATAATACTTTTATTTATTTATTTTTTTAAAGATTTTATTTATTTATTTGACAGAGAGAGAGAGAGATCACAAATAGGCAGAGAGACAGGCAGAGAGAGAGGGAGAAGCAGGCTCCCTGCTGAGCAGAGAGCCCGATGTGGGGCTTATTCCCAGGACTCTGGGATCATGACCTGAGCCGAAGGCAGAGGCTTAACCCACTGAGCCACTCAGGTGCCCGGTATTTTTATTTTTTAATTTTTTAAAAAAGATTTTATTTATTAGAGCACAAGTAGGGGGTGGGGCAGAGGGAGAGGGACAGACAGACTTCCCACTGAGTGTGGAGCCTGAAGTGTGGGGCCTGATCCCAGGACCCTAAGATCATGACCTGAGCTGAAGTTAGATTTTTTTTTTTTTTAAGATTTTTATTTCTTTATTTGACAGACAGATTGCAAGTAGGCAGAGAGACAGAGAGGGGGAAGCAGGCTCCCTGCTGAGCAGAGAGCCCGATGTGGGGCTCGATCCCAGGACCCTGAGACCCTGAGATCCCAGGACTTCTGAGCTGAAGGCAGAGAATTTAACCCCCTGAGCCACCCAGGGGCCCCCTGAAGTCAGATGTTTTAACATATTGAGCCACCCAGGCGCCCTTAGTTTTTTAATTTTTTTGAAGAACCTCCATAACGTTTTCCATGGTGACTGCATCAATTCACATTCCTGTGGTGTACAAGGGTTCCCTTTTCTCTACATCTTCTCCAGCACTTGTTATTTCTTGTCATTTTGATTTTAGCTGTTCTGATTGGTGTCAGGTGATATCTTATTGTGATTTTGATTTGCATTTCTCTGACTGTTAGTGATGTTAAGCATCTGTAAGCTGACAGAATCTTATAGGGTGAATTAAAACTCAAAGATACTGGAAGCTGGGAGATAAAATAAGGGAGGAGTAGTCTTGGGAATAGAAAGGAGACTGATGCCCAGGAATAATATGGCTGGGCTAGATAATCCTTGACAGCCAGCTGGGTAGGTATCCAGACAGAGGCAGTGATCTGAGAGGAAGCTGAGGCATTGAACGTGGTGTTGGGGGAGAGTATAGTGGTGTCTACTGATGCAGTGCAGGCAAAAGATGGAGATGCCACATGGTACAGGAAGTGGGGTATAGAGGAAGATCACTTTTTCTAAAAATGGATAGCTTCTTCCCCTGATTGATAAACTCATTACAAGAAATTTAGACACTAGGGAAAGTGAAGAAGAAAGCAGCATTACCTCAAATCCCACCTTAGAGAGAGGCACTACATTTTTGTTTAAATATTGGAATACCCATAGATTTAAATTCAGTTTTGTATACATGGAATTATACAGTTCTGAAAATTCCTTAGGGAAATTAAATTGATCTTGAACACCTGTCAATGTTTCATGTATGAAAGATTATATGCAGGTTATCATAGGTTTAGAAATTGGATTTTGGGGGTGTCTGGGTGGCTCAGTGGGTTAAGTCTCTGCCTTCGGCTCAGGTAATGATCTCAGGGTCCTGGGATTGAGCCCCACATTGGGCTCTCTGCTCAGCAGGGAGCCTGCTTCCTCCTCTCTGTCTGCCTGCCTCTCTGCCTACTTGTGATCTCTGTCTATCAAATAAATAAATAAAATCTTTAAAAAAATTGGATTTTGTATTTTGGAAACATTGTTTATATAAGCAGCTAATTGGTAAAGGTAGCAATTTCATTTCACATGGACATAAAAACTTCTTTTCAGGTGTTATAGTGAAAATCTGTGGTGAAACAGTATGAGAAGCCCTGTTTGCCAACAGTGGTTTTGGGAGAAGAACCCCAATTATATTTAAGATGAAACATTTTGGGGGTGCCTGTGTGGCTCACCCACACAGTCAGTTGGTTGGGCATCTGACTTTAGCTCAGCTCACCATCCCAGGGTCCTGGGATGGAGCTCTGTGTTGGGGCTCCCTGCTCAGCAGGAAGTCTGCTTCTTCTTATTCCTCCTCCCTGCCAACTCAGGCTCTCTCTGTCTCTCTCTCAAATAAATAAAATCTTTAAAAAAAATGAAACATGTGGCTTTTATTAGAATAACAAGGTTATTCTAGTGTCTTATAAGAACCAATTAAATTGGGTATAAAATGGTCTCAAACATAGGAACTCAATACCCAGTTCCAAAATTCTTTCAAATAGGAGGCTACTAGTGAATTAATTAATTCCTTCCTTCCTTCTTTCCTTCCTTCCTTCCTTCGTTTCTTTCTTAAACTTTATTTATTTATTTGACAGAGAGAGACACAGCGAGAGAGGGAACACAGGCAGGGGGAATGGGAGAGGGAGAAGCAAGCTTCCCGCTGGGCAGGGAGCCCTACGTGGGGCTTGATCTTAGGACCCCAGGATCATGACCTGAACCTAAGGCAGATGCTTAATGACTGAGCTACCCAGGCTCCATTACCAGTGAATTGAATTTCTTAAGCAACAAGCAAAGATGTAGAATAGTTTGCTCATTTCTTTCTGTGAAAAAAAGATTTTTTCATTGACAGAGTATACCATGTTCTATAGCATGATTTTTTTCCTTAAGATATTATAGCTCTTCTTCTATATCAGTAAATATAGTTAAATAGTGTGTGATTCTCCATATTATGTGACATCATTTACCTTATCAGTCCTACATTGACCAACATTAGGTTGTTTTTTATTGTTGATTGATTATTCTGAACAGCACTGCAGCAGTATGCAACCTTTGCAGTATCCTTCTTTGCTCATTTGATTTTTTCCTTAGCATAAATCTCTAGTAGTAGGATGAGTTTTTGAATCAAATGGTATTCATAAATTTAAAATATTGACATACTTACTGCCAGATTACCCTTCAGAAATCTTTATATTCCTACCTTCAGTGAATGAGTTCACATATTCCTGTACCTATGAAAGAGCACTAGATATTTGTCAGTTAATTATTACCAGTGTGTTAGGTTAAAATTGATTTCTTTCTCTGTTTTTATTTGATTACTATTGAGAGTGAAAGGTTTTTGTAGATTAGATATTTGTATTTCTTTTGTGAAAGGACTGTTTATATCTGTTCCTGCCTTTTTGTAAGAAAATTTTTAAGATGCTAACTACAATTTTGGGATCATTCCAACTTCTGATCATCAACAAGGATTCTGTACCCTATTCCTGTGTGTGTGTGTGTGTGTGTGGTGTGGTGTGTGTGGTGTGTATTTCCAATACTAGGAAGCAGTTCTCCAGATAACCACCTGGGTGTCCAATAATTCAACTAAATTCTGACACTTTCTACCTGGAGATAGCATCAGATCCCACAGATTTAAGGGCTCAGTCCTAAAAGATTGCCTCTGCCTGCCCTGCCATAACCCTCTTCAGAGGATAGTATAAGTTCAGGTATGGTCACTTGGTCTTCTGACTGACTGGCTGTAAATTGGAAGTTCCAATGACCCCCTCCTTAGGTTTGATTAATTTACTAGAGTGGCTCACAGAACTCAGAGAAACATTCTACTTAACTAGATTACTGGTTTATTATAAAAGTATATAACTATGGAACAGTCAGATGGAAATGTATGTTATAAGGCAAGGTATGGAGAAAAGGCACAGAGCTTCCATGCTCTCTCTGAGCATACCACTCTTCCTAAATCCAATCCAGGAGTTTTCTATTTTTTTTTTTAAGATTTTATTTATTTGAGAGAGAGAGAAAGAGAATGAGAGAGAGCATGAGAAGGGGGAGGGTCAGAGGGAGAAGCAGACTCACTGCGGAGCAGGGAGCCTGATGCGGGACTCCCTCCCTATCCCGGGAATCCAGGATCACGACCCGAGCCGAAGGCAGTTGCTTAACCAGCTAAGCCACGTAGGCACCCCCAAAAGCTTTTTGAATACCATCCTCGAGGCCTTATTTGGGGACTTCATTACATAGACACAGTTGATTAAATCATTGGCCATTGGTGATGAACTCAATCTCTAGCTCCTTCCCTCCTGGGGGTGGGGGTAGGACTGTAAGTTCTAACCCTCTAATGGGGTCGATATCCTTAGGTTACTGAGGGGTCTTTCTAAAAGTCGTCTCATTACCATAACATGAGACACCTTTGTCTGTCATGACTTAGGAAATTCTAAGGGTTTTAGGAGCTTTGTGCCTTAAACTGGAAGACCAAATATTTATATGTTTCCTACTATGTATCACAGTATAACCCTAACATATTAAGGATATTCAGTTTTTGTCTCGTTTTTTAATTTTGTAAGTTAGGAGGTATACATATTCACCCTTTGATTTTTTTTTTTTTAAACTTTTATAGTGAAGGATGTAAAACACTTAATAAGGTGTATAAGACATCAGTGAATAGCTCAGTTTACTGTTACAAAGCCATCACTTATCTAACTTGACCCAGGTGAAGACTTAAACATTGTGGATCTCCAAAAGTTAGTGGTATATCAAGGGCTGGCAGTGATGGGTGTGGTCTGCCTCAGGTTCAGGCAGTAACAGTGCATTTTCTTTTCTTTCTTTCTTTCTTTCTTTCTTTTAAAGATTTATTCATTTGGCAGAGAGAGACAGCAAGAGAGGGAATATAAGCAGGGGCAGTGAGAGAGGGAGAAGGAGGCTTCCCACTGAGCTGGGAGCCTGTCGAGGGGCTTGATCCCAGAACCCTGGGATCATGACCTGAGCTGAAGGCAGATGCTTAATGACTGAGCCACCCAGGTACCCCAGCAGTGCATTTTCTTTCTTTCTTTCTTTCTTTCTTTCTTTCTTTCTTTCTTTCTTTCTTTCTTTCTTTCTTTCCTTTTTTCTTTCTTTCTTTCTTTCTTTTTAAATTTAATGTTCTTTTTTTTTAAGAGCTTTAATTTATTTTATTTTATTTTTAAATTTTTTTATTTGTTTGACAGACAGAGATCACAAGTAGGCAGAGAGGCAGGCAGAGAGAAGGGCGGAAGCAGGCTCCCCGCCAAGCAGGAAGCCCGAAGCGGGGCTCGATCCCAGGACCCTGGGATCATGACCTGAGCCGAAGGCAGCGGCTTTAACCCACTGAGCCACCCAGGCACCCCTCTTTTTTTTTTTTTAAGATTTTACTTATTTATGAGAGAGAGAGAGAGAAAACAAGCAAGGGTAGCGGCAGGCAGAGGAAGAAGGAGAAGCAGGCTTCCTCCTGAGCAGGGATTCCCAACATAGGTCTCAATCCCTGAGTGGGAGGCAGATGCTTATCCCGGTGAGCCATTCAGGCACCTCTTGTGTTGACCATTTTAAGAAACTCTGTGTGTGGGGCGCCTGTGGCTCAGTGGGTTAAAGCCTCTGCCTTCAGCTCGGGTCATGATCCCCGGGTCCTGGGATCGAGCCCCACATCGGGCTCTCTGCTCGGCGGGGAGCCTGCTTCCCCCCTCTCTCTACCTACTTGTGATCTCTGTCAAATAAATAAATAAAAATCTTAAAAAAAAAAAAAAAAGAAACTCTGTATGTAATAATATCTGCTTAACTTCATGGCTTAAGTAGTCATTCTTTTTTTGGTGAATAGGAGTTCTTAATTTTGTTTTTAAAGATCTATTTATTTTAGAGGGAATGTGTGTACGCAAGCAGGGCAGTGGGCAGAGGGAGAGGATGTCAAGCACACTCCCCCACTGAGCACAGAGTCCTAAGAAGAGCTTGATATCACAACGCTGAGATCATGACCTGAGCTGAAACCAAGAGTCGGATGTCCAACTGACTGAGCCACCTGGCACCCTAGTTATTAATTTCAATATAGTTCAGTTTATCTGCCCTTTTTTTATGGTTGTTGCTTCTTGTATGCCCAGGGAAATAATTCTCTACATTATCTTTTAGGAGCTTTCTGTTTTGACTTTTACATTGAGATCTATAATATACCTGAAATGAATGTTTATGTATATTATGAGGTAGAGGTCAAGTTTAATTTTGTTTTCCCTGGGTATATCCAACTGACTTAGCACCACTTATAGGCAAAGATTGAACTTTACTTGCTGGTCTGTGGTGGCAGTTTTGTTGTACAGCAAGCATCCATTTGTTTCATGTATGATTTATTTCTCAGCTTTCTATTCTTTCTGTTCTTTACTTTCTTTTTTTTTTTTTAAAGATTTTATTTATTTACTTGACAGACAGAGATCACAAGTAGGCAGAGAGGCAGGCAGAGAGAGAGAGAGGAGGAAGCAGGCTCCCTGCAGAGCAGAGAGCCCGATGCAGGGCCCGATCCCAGGACACTGGGATCATGACCTGAGCCGAAGGCAGAGGCTTTAACCCACTGAGCCACCCAGGCACCCCTGTTCTTTACTTTCATCTGTCCCCCCCCATATACTGTCTTAATGACTGTGTTTTATAATAAGTCCTGATACCTAGAGAGAAAATCTTTTTGTTCTTCTTCAAGACTATCTTGTTTTCCTTGGCTGCTTGCATGTCTATATATATTTTTGAATTAGCCTACTACTCTCTATTGAAAAACTTACTCAGATTGATTGGGATTGTATTGGGTATCTAAATCAATTTGGATAGAATTGACATCTTCACTACCATAAGCCTCAAGAACATGGAATATCCCTTTACTTATTAGGTTTCCTTAAATTTTGTAACATACTGTTTCTATAGCTTTCTATGTAAAGATTTTTCCACTTTTATTTTTATTCCTAGAAATTTCATACATGTGTTTTTAAAAGTTTGTTTATTTAAGCAATGTCTACACCCAACATGGGGCTCAAATTCATGACCCCAAGATCGAGAGCCACGTGCCCCACTGACTGAGCCTGCCCCATGCCCTGAAATTTGATATTTCTTGATGGTATTGTAAATGCTATTAAAAAATTCATTTTCTGGGGGCACCTGGATGGCTCTGTCGATTCAGCGTCTGCCTTTAGCTCAGGTCATGATCCCATGTTCTGGGATCCAGCCCCTGGTCAGGCTCCCTGCTCATCAGGGAGCCTACTTCTCCCTCTGCCTCTCCCCATACTCGTGCTTTCTCTCTCTCAAATAAATAAATAAAAATCTTAAAAAATAAGTTTACAAACACTTTCTGACTTTATTGCTGGCATAGACAAATATAGTTAAGTTTTGAATATTAACTTTTTTATTCCTCAGCTTTGGTAAACCCATTTTTTTCTTATAGTTTATTTGTAGATTATTTTAGATTTTTTCTATGTGTGGTATGTGAATAGTGATCCTTTTTTCCCCTTCATTCTCAGTTGTCATCTTTTTGTCCTTTCTTTGCTTGTAGCGGTAGGGTTTGCCTGAGTCATCTAGCATTATTGGAAACACAGATTCTTCCTAAATGAAAAATTAAAACTATATATCATTCTCATGACTGAATTACCTTTGAATTTAAACCCAAATCTCTTAGTACCTCAACATTCATGAGGCCCAATGCAAGGTAGTAGTATCTTTTGAGACATCATAAATGTTCCTACAGTCAGTATAAATAAATTTTATGAAATCTTTAAATGTTTAAAATTTAATTGTGATGGTGAGAATTCTTAATGTATCCCAAAGACTTGTATATATATGAAAGCTTATCAGTAGTTTAAAGAATTCCTCTAAGTAGTGGAGTCACAGGTACTTCTGATGTAACAGGTTTTCTTCTTCTTCTTCAAGATTTTATTTATTTATTTGTCAGAGAGAGAGAGAGAGCACAAGCAGGGAGAGTGGCAGGCAGAGAGAAAAGCAGGCTCCCTGCTGAGCAAGGAGCCTGATGCGGAACTTAATCCCAGAACCCTGGATCATGACCTGAGCCGAAGGCAGCAGCTTAACTGACTGAGCCACCCAGGCATCCCTGTACCAGGTTTTCTTAAGCATCATTTTAAAAGCCTCACACCAGAAGTAGCCCAGGGAATTCTCCACTTCTGCAGAGGGCATTGGCTTGCTAGGGTAGTACTGTGCGGTGCTCACAGAAACAACTGAAGAAAAAAGTCTTGAAATTGTGTGGGGAGAGAAAAGGTATGTGAGTGTCAATGTGGGCAGGTGTCAGGTAGTGTTTCACAGGAAAATTCCAAGTTGACTACTTGGTGAATTGCAGCTGAGGAATCAGAGTCTTATAGCTTGTCCTCTGGCAATGTTATGCATGCTCTGTGAGCTAGAGGAGTCTTTGGGCTGTTCTCATCATGGGAGTCAGCAGATGTTGATCAGTCTTGGGAAAGTCATTGCAACTTCAAATAGTCATCTTCTACCGGAACATCCCTATGGGGGAATCCGTGCCATCCTGGTTCTGGAATATTAACAGTAACATGAAGCTGTAGAGATGAACCAGCAAAAAAGGCAATTCTAATGAGCAAGGATTCTGTTGACTATTTTGTGAATCATGGGAGTGAGCAAACAAAAGCTGAAACTGTAATTAACATCGTGGAATGACACCCCCACTCCCATGTCTTCCACAGTGCTTTACGCATGGTAGGTGTTAATGTTAATGTCATATGTATGGGAACTGTCATTAAGACTTTATAAAACTTTTCAAAGCTTGCAAGTAATGTCTCAAATGTGCTCATTTAAAAAATTACTATCTTTAATCTAGCAGGTTAAATAATTTCATTATCCCTCTAAATCAAAAAATTTTAAAGATCAAGTTTGGAGGAAAATCTTATTCAAATTTTGGAGCATGCTGTATTTGAATTCAATTTGCAATTTTCCAGTTTGAAAAAATATGTAGCCATAATTATAAACAGCAAATGGATGGGGCGTGTGAGACTGACTGAAGTTAAATAAAATTGTGACCTTAATTAATTCAGAATATTATTTATTCATTTCAAAATGTGTTGGCACTGTAAGTAAAATTTAATGTAGCAAATGTTTTAGGATTTTATAGGAAATTACATAGAATCAAATGTTATGTACTATTTTCCTCCCACTGATGGTTTAGTGAATCATTTTATTTGTTGTATGTACCTTTCTTGTGTTGAGAATTTTGCAGGGGGTTAAAGAAATCCTTTCCAATCAAACTGTAAACTGTATAACATTTTGTGAATAGGGATTCAATACTGAGCCTTTAGTAAGCACAAGTGCTGGCTTTTATAATTATATGTGTTTTTATAGAATAACACTAGCTTATAAAATTGTTTCTCAGAGTTTTTTTTAGATGGAATAACTTTAAACACTTCTTTGGAATCTTCTTCTCAAATAAATTAAATTGTGAAGCACATGTTTTTGTAAAACAAGGGAATATCTCCTAATCTTTCCTTCTATACATATTCTAGGTTCATATAAGGCTGGGTTTTCATATATACAGTTGACCCTTGAAGAACCTGGGGGTCGGGGATGCTGATTCCCCCTCCTTTCCCCTAGTATAAAATCCTGTTAGTAACTTGTAACTTCCCCAAAACTTAACTGCTAATGGCCTACTGTTGACAGGAAGCCTTATTGATAACATAGATTCAGTTAACACACATTTTATATGCTATATGTATTATTACTGTTTTCTTAAGTTAGAAAAAAGAAAGAAGAAAATCACAAGAGAAAATATATTCCTAGTACTGTCATGTATTTATTGATACTGCAAGTTTATAACATCTGTTTATAAGCTGAATCATCTGTGTCATTACCTGTATCAATATTGTCTTATTTGAGGCCAAACAGGCAGTATTGGAGACATTGTTACATTTTTATTTTATTTTATTATTATTCTTATTTTTTAGCACAGTGGGGAGGAGCAGAGGGAGAGACAATCTTTAAGCAGGCTGCTCCACACCCAGCTGGAGCTTGACGGTGGGTTTGACTCCACAACGCTGAGATCATGACCTGAGCTGAAATCAAGAGTTGGTTGCCCAACTGACTGAGCCACCCAGGCGCCCCAACTTTGTTACATTTTTAAAAAACAGCTTACTTGTGATGATAGGCTAATTTCTCCAATTATGAGGGAGGCAATACTGTACAGTAATGTAATTCTTTGAATTTATAAAGTTATAAAACAGTAAGAAAATTAACACATTATTAATTTTATATTAAATATCACTCCTCTTGTGTCTATTTCAGGATAGGCTA
Source organism: Lutra lutra (assembly GCF_902655055.1). Classification (NCBI taxonomy): domain Eukaryota; kingdom Metazoa; phylum Chordata; class Mammalia; order Carnivora; family Mustelidae; genus Lutra; species Lutra lutra. Next base: position 85,127,516 of record NC_062296.1, on the reverse strand, counting down.
TCTACATCCATACAAGTCTTGCACACGGTGTTCTACATGATGAATACTTAGGCAATGATGAAGACACGAAAACATCTCATACGGTTCCTAACTTATGGTTATTAGAGGTTCCTGTGAAGCCACACAATAGATAAGTTTATTAACTGTATGGCATGATGATTATTTATTATTCATTAAGTAGAAGTGGATCATCATAAAGGTTTTCATCCTTGTGGTCTTTGTGTTGAGTAGACTGAAGAGGAGGAATTGGTCTTGTCTCAGGGGTGGGAGATGTGGAAAAGGGAGAAGAGATGGAAGGAGAAGTAAGAGAGGCAGGCACACTCCATGTGTAACTTTATGGAAATACATTGTAATTTCTGTCTGACTTTGTTGCTTTTTCATTTTTCTAAAAATGTTTCAGTATGGTACTAATCCTTCCACCGTTTGATTTAGTTTCAGTGCCCACATCATAGAAAAGTCTAAGTTTTAAGTCAAATCAGAATCCTTCTGCCAGATTGTCTAATGTCAGTTTGTTTTCTGGTACTGCTTCTTTTACGTCATCTTCCTCATCATCTGGCACTGGTTTGGAGGCACTCCTCTCCATCAAGTTGTCTTCTGTTAATTCTGCTGATGTGGTATCTGTTAGCTCTTGAATTTTTCCAAGATCTGATCTTGAAACTCTTCACCCTTCACTTTTTCTTTTTTTTTTTTGCCATATCCACAATCTCTTTCATGGTTTCCTTGATTGGCTCTGTCATAAAGCCTGTGTGGAGTCACGTACAACATCTCAACACAGTTTTCTCTGGCAGGAATTTTTTTTTTTCAGGCTTGATGGTTTTCATGGCCTTTTCTATAATGGTGGCATCTTCAATAGGGTAATCCTTCCAGACTTTGATGAGATGATCTCTGTCCGGGTTTGCTTCTGTAGTGTTGACAATACTGTGTATAATGAACCTGTAAGAGCCTTAGGACCCTCTGATCTAGAGGTTGGATGTTGAAATAGAGATGTTGTATTTGGGGGTAGGTAGACTACTTCAGCACCTTCAATGTTGAATTTATGTTCTAGGTAGTCAGGGGCCCATTGTTAAATGTTAAAAGAACTTTATTTTTTTTAAAGATTGATTTATTTATCAGAGAGGGAGAGAGAGAGCGTACACACACACACAAGCAGGAGGAGTGGCAGGCAGAGGGAGAAGCAGATTCCCCACTGAGCAAGGAGCCTGATGAGGAACTTGATCCCAGAACCCAGGGATCATGACCTGAGCAGAAGGCAGATGGTTAAATGACTGAGCCACCCAGGTGTCCCAGTCAAAAGAATTTTAAAAGGCACGCCAATCCCTTACCAGCCTGACTTCAGGGACAAAGCATCCATGGAATCAGTCCAGAAAAAGGGTTGTCTTTGTTTAGGCCTTCCTGTATAGCTAAAAGATTGGCAGCTGGTGTTTGTTTTTTCCCTTCAAGGTCTGGTGAGGGGAGAAGGTGGAAGCTTCATAGATAAAGATAGTCCTGATCATTCACCTAACTGCACTGTAGGACACAGAGATAGCCTATCCCTTCCTGACTTAAATCCTGGTGTTTACTTCTCTTCCTTACTAATAAATGTCCTTTGTGGTATTTTTTTCCAGAAGAGGGCACTTTTGTCTACATTAAAAACCTGTTCAGTCAGATACCCTTCTTCCTCAATGCTTTTCTTTTCTTTTTTTTTTTCTTATAATCAACTTTATATGAAAGTTTTCAAAAATTTACACTTGACAAGAGTCAGTGCAAAAGTTCAAATCTGCCAGATACTCATTGGCTGTAGGTAAACTCAATCTCGTTTAGTTAAGCAATATCCATGGTTAACCCTGAGGGCTTTACCTGCATTCTTTCATCTTCACCACCACTTTCTTCCTTATGATTCAAAAAACAGACCTATCTTTGTGAAGGTTACATTCTAGCAGGGATCAGATAATAGGTATGTAAGTGAACTGATAATCTAGTTTCTTGAACCTATTTGACAGTGACCATGAGGCCTGAATTCAAGGTCCAGTGGCTATCAATGTTCTCCTAAAATGAAGTTATTTTAATAAACTTTTTATGGCCAAAAAAAGGCAAGTAAGCAGTATTGGCCCTACCTACCCTTTACTGTTTATCTCCGTTTTATAAGAGAAAATTGGTTTGTTATCATGAATCTAGATTTCTTTTCCTAATGTTTTCTCTCATTGGCTTAACATTTCTGCCGCTCTAATACAGAACCTTGCCTCCCTCATCTACCTTTTGATCCACATACTACCCAGTACTGAAAGCTGCATGCTTGCTTATCTTCTAGTTCCTTCTCTACTTTCAATGCCAAGAGTTCAGCTATACTTTGTTTAACATACGCAGGAAAGGAACTGATGTAAGACTTCTGCTCAGAAGGCTTTTTATTATGCTCTGTACCACTGGACTAGTCTGTTTCTTTAGCCTTTTTTTTTTTTTTAAAGATTTTGTTTATTTATTTGACAGAGAGATCACAAGCAGGCAGAGAGGCAGGCAGAGAGAGAGGAGGAAGCAGGCTCCCCGCTGAGCAGAGAGCCCGATGCAGGGCTCGATCCCAGGACTCCGAGATCATGACCTGAGCCGAAGGCAGAGGGTTAACCCACTGAGCCACCCAGGCACCCCTGTTTCTTTAGTCTTTTGACAACATTACTCTGAGCAAAAACTCACCTATAAGGATGTACCCAGAATCAATCATTCCTTCCTTCCTTTCTTCTTTCCTTCCTTCCTTCCTTCCTTCATTTATTTATTTGGCATAACCTGAAAGAACTATGTTTTCCATGTGAATAAGTTGTCAGGTTCCTAAAATGTTCATCAGTTTGTTTATATTCAACTTTTTAAAAAAGGGGTGGGACTCTCACTATCCGTGCCCCTTATCTTTAATCCTCCATGATTTTTTTAATGGCATCTGGGACCTTGGCTACTGCCTCTTGATGAACAGAAGCTGTTTCTCCTGTTATCCTGACTTCTTTTTTTTTCCCCCGCAAATATTTTACTCATTTATTTGAGAGAAAGAGAGAGACAGAGGAAGCACAAACAGGGGGAGAGGCAGACTCCCTGCCGAGTTGGGAACCTGACATGGGGCTGGATCCCAGGACCTGGAGATCATGACGTAAGCTAAAGGCAGACACCCAACCACCTGAGCCACCCAGCACTCCTATCCTGACATTTAAAAAAAAAAACTTATTTGAGAGAGAACGTGTGCCACACGAGAGAGAGGGAGAGAGAACGAGTGTGAGCGAGCACTAACTGGGGGAGGAGCAAAAACAGGCCGAGGAACAAGCACACTCCCTGCTGAGCCTGAAGCCAGGACCCTGAGATCATGACCCCAGCCAAAGCCAGACCCTTTAACCCACGATCCACCCAGGTGCCCTGTTCTGACATTTTTAAAACCAAACCTCTTTCTGAGTCATCACACTATCCTTTGCTGGCATTCAATTTTCTAGCTTTAGATCCTTTATCTTCTGCTTTAAGTTGTCATATGATGGCTTGGTGTTTTCGTGATTCATATTAGAGTCTATAGCAATACTGCACCCACATAAAAGCTGCCCTTCCTTCCTTCCTTCCAGAGCCTGAGTAGGTGGGGAGGGACAGAGGGAGAGAGAGAATCCCAAGCGGCTCCATGCCCAGCTCGGTGCCTGACAGGTGCCTCCATCTCACAACCCTGGGCTCGTGACCTGAGCTAAAATCATTTGTCAGACACCCAACTGACTGAGCCACCCAGGTGCCCCAAAGCTGCATTTTTGATGTGAGATAAAAAGCTATTTCACAAAAAGTGTGAGATTTCTGTGGCTGTTGGTGTAGCTATAGTGGTGGCTTCATGAATTTTCTTTTCCTTCTTTATAGTGGTCCTTATGCTGGATTTATTTATCTTAAACTGTTGGGCAGCCACAGCTGTACACCTCAATCTAGGTGGTATGTATCAAGCAATTCCACTTTTTCTTGTAATGTCATGACTTTCGTCTGCTTCTTGGGAACACTTCCAGCATTACTAGTGGCACTTTTTATGGGTTCCATGGTGTTATTCATGGTTTACAGTATTGCCCTAAACACTACGTGAGAACTTTGAGAGATCACTTTTTTCTGTGATAAACAATTTGCTGGAGGGATGAGCTGCTCACACGGAGATGCTTTGTGTCACATGGCATTTTAAGAAGATAAGCAGTGGAGCTCACCTCAAGAGCAATAGCAGGTGGCTGGGGAATTATTATAGAAGTACAGTATGTATGTACTACAGGTTTATGCAGTTATGATTTACTACTGTATCTTTACATTTATTTACATTTCTCTCGACTGTGAATAACACCATGTATGATCTGTGCGTGCATAACTTTTTGGTAAATTTTAACTTTTTATAATAGATTTGTGTGTATTTTATGGTAGTAAATGATACAATAAACTAGTATGTAGGTATATTTTATGTATTCAGGACACACCTTTTGCTTAATTTTTTGATACTTTTGGCTATGTGGTTTGTCTGTTTTTCAAATTATCTTAAGTCTCCACAAAATTTTCCAATAAATTTAGTTTAAAAAAAAATTGTCGGGCGCCTGGGTGGCTCAGTGGGTTAAGCCGCTGCCTTCGGCTCAGGTCATGATCCCAGGTCCTGGGTTCAAGCCCCAATTCTGGCTTTCTGCTCAGCAGGGAGCCTGCTTCCTCCTCTCTCTCTCTGCCTGCCTCTCTGCCTACTTGTGATTTATCTCTGTCAAATAAATAAATAAAATCTTAAAAAAAAAAAATTGTCTAGGGACACCTGGGTGGCTCAGTCAGTCCTGTCCGACTCTTGGTTTTGGCTCAGATCATGATCTCAGGGTCCTGAGATCAAGCCCCACACTGGGGTCTGCACTTGGTGGAGAGTCTGCTTGAGATTTTCTTGCCTCTCCCTCTGCCTGCCCGCGCCTGTGCACGTGCACTCACTCTCTCTCAAATAAATAAATACATAAATATTAAAGAAAATTTGTGTAGAAGCGGACACAGTTCAGAGTTGTGCTTTTCATGGGTCAACTCTAATAAATTTTCTCAGTCATAAGTAGTGCTTTAGAGATCAAGTACCTGACTCTATTTAATTATGGTTCTTACTCATGGCAGAATGTCTTTTCAACTGTGAGTTGTTTTTATGCCCTTGAATATGGTAGGCTAACTAAGGGACATTTTAATGTCATAGTTATGAAGAAAATAGTCAATAATTTATAAAAGCTGTATGAAAATCTGTTAGGTGGTTAAGGTTGTTAAGTTCTAAATAGAGCTTGGGGAATCTTTAGAAAAGTTGACTTAACAAAAGAATCATTGAATCCAGACTTACGAGTGTGTAGTTCAGGACTTGAGTGCTTAGTATATATTCATTTCTCTTTTACAGGTTTTGCATTTTTGAAATTTTAGAATTCATGGGACCATTTCAGAGAAGATATTTTAAGAATTACTGATTTTTTACCCATTTGTATCTTCTTTTAGCAAGTTCTCAAATGACAAATTCGTTAAACACTTACAAAATAAATATTAACATTCTTAGTAAAATGACTTAGAATAAATACTATAATTTGGATTATTTAGTAAATTTTTAAAGTGTGCTATATGTAGGGAAATAAAAGGAACAGAGCAGTGCTTTTAGGAATCCTTTGATAGAACACACTGAACATTTCTCACATATAGAAGTAAATTGGTGGAGCGAACCTGGTTATCTCAGGAAAAATTCAGCTTAGTAGTAATAGGGAAATGTCTTTCAGTACTTAAATCCTTCTTCTTAATACTGCTGGGTTATAAATTGCTGATTTTTGAGTGTATTAGTCAAGATTCTTTCTGAGAAATAGAACCACTGTGAGTGTTCTGGGATAAGGGATATATTATAGGAAGCAGACTATATACAAATTGTAGAGTTGCTGGGGATGTGAAAATCAGGAAGGGGATGGATAAGAAACATAGTAACTGGGGCACTTGGGTGGCTCAGTCAGTTCAGTGTCTGACTCTTGGTTTCTGCCCAGGTCATGATCTCAGGGTCGTGGGATTGAGCTGTGAGTCAGGCCTCCTTAAGATTCTCTCCTTCTCCCTTTACCCCCCTCCACAACCCCAGATAAATAAAAAAATAATACTAATAAATTTTCCTGAAGCGCTGATACAGGTGTATGAGTCAGAGCTTACTGGGAAAATCTGAACAAGCCATGCGAGTAGAGCCATCAAAGTGGAACGCAAAGTAGGAATGCAAAGAGGGTGATTGTGGAGATGTCTGTGGGAGGCTGTTTCCTCTGTGTAGCTACTTCCTTGGTGGGTCCAAAACCCACTACTTCCTTGGTGGGGCCAGGAAGAAGAGCTGGACATAGAGGGGACAAGATGAAGGTGAGGACAAGCTGAAACCTGCCAGGTGCATCTACGTTTGTCCTCACCATGTCTAACCATAAAGACCTTCCAAGAGTTTGGCCATCTCTAACTTGATGTACCATAGAGGGAAGGGAATTCTGGGAAACAGGTTCTAGCTTGATGAAGTTCACAATAGAATGATCCAATACATTGAGTTTCCCATTCTGGTCATCTCTTTTGGCCTTGTTTCATCAGTAGATGGTTGGGATGTTACAATACTTTGAGCCTCAAGATTTCCATTTTCTTACAGTATTTACTGAGGAAATGTTACTATGCTATTGTCACTTGAGAATTTAAAATGCTGTACTTCGGATAACTTTTTTTTTTTTTAATTAATAGCATGGCCTTTTCCTAGTGTATTTTACTATCTAATTTCTCTTTATTCACTGATTTTTCCTGTCATTAAAATTTTACACTCCTAAGAAATGAATTCCAGGTCAGAAAATGTTCAAGTTTTGGGAAAGAAACAGGTGCAAAATTTGAATATGAATAGTTCTACATAGTCTTTGGTGGATGTGAGGTTAAAAGTAACCAAATGTGTCATGAGATTGTGTTGACTTTCTGATATGTTCATACTCCATTCTACTAATGGTGAATAAAAGGAAGTAGCCTTTTGCAAGACATTTTAATTTGAGAACTTTAGATTCTTTGAAATACAGAGTTTCAAAATTTTGTCAGCTAGATTGATACATTCAGCCAGCAAAATTAAGTGGTCTGCTATTCTCAGACTCCCACTACTTCCTTTTCGTTCCAGGTCTGCCTTCTGTCTTCTGCAGTGCACGTGTAGCATACATGCCTGCTAGCTCTGGATTATTATTTTTTTAAATGGATGATCTGAAAGGGTAAGAGAGGAAGGACATGATAAAAGAAAGTGCTGAAAATAGTTTTCATTTATCTCCTTCTTATAGTCCATAATGTATGTGTTGGGGGTGGTTCATTTGTCTCTTTCCCATTTAATTTTCCTTTTCTTCTTCTCAAGGATTGGAGAATCTCTTCTCTTCTTAAAAATATTTATTTTATTTTATTTTTAAAATTTATTTGACAGAGAGAGAGAGCGAGTGAGCGAGCACACGCACAAGCAGGCAGAGAGGAGGCAGAGAGAGAGGGGGAAGCAGGCTCCCCCTGAGCAGAGAGCCTGATGCAGGGCTCGATCCCAGGACCCTGAGATCATGACCTGAGCCAAAGGCAGAGGCTTAATCCACTGAGCCACCCAGGCACCCCTGGAGAATCTCTTCTAATTTCTTTTAAAAGAGCATTCACTGATAATGACTTAACTATTCTGGAGTGTTAGATTTACCACTTAGACATAGTATTAGACTAATATATTTTAAGTTGACTTCAGTATCTGTTCACTTTTACTATAGTAATTGATGTTTTTTAGTAGGTGCTTGCCACCCACATAAAGGCCACATTTCCCAGTTTCCTTTGCAGCCAGATGTGGGTATAGGATTAAGTGTTGGCCATTAGGCTATGGAAACTCTGTGTACATATTTTGTGGTGTTCCCTAAAAAGAAAGAGTTTTGCCCTTCTTGTACCCCAATTTTTCCTCTTCCCTGTGTCTGGGATGCAGGCAAAATGGTGAAAGCTAAAGCATATGTCTTGGTCTGTGAGCTGAAAGCACTGGACACTCATCCAGACTTTTACATGAAGGAGAAGTAAACTTCCTCTTTTATTTAAGCCACTATTATTTTGGGTCTCTGTTAAAGCAGCCAAATCGACTACTTAATACATATATTAATATATTAATATGATATACTTCATATTATAATTAAGCAATGTTTTAAGGAATAGAAACTTCCTTAACAAAAGTAAGTAAGTAAAATGAGGTTTTATTATAATAACCTGGGATATTGCCTGGACTCAATTGCAGGAAATAAGCAATTGCTTCTCTCATCCCTTATCTGTCAGAATTGCTTCTCTCTCTCTCTCTTTTTTTTTTTCCCAAGATTTTATTTATTTATTTGACAGAGATCACAAGTAGGCAGAGAGGCAGGCAGAGAGAGGGGGAAGCAAGCTCCCCATGGAGCAGAGAGCCCAATGCGGGACTCGATCCCAGGACCCTGAGATCATGACCTGAGCCAAAGGCAGAGGCTTAACCCACTGAGCCACCCAGGTGCCCCAGAATTGCTTCTCTTTAAGTCATTTTCAAATTTCTCACTCATTCACTTGCAGGTAGCATGTTACAGCTGCCTTAAAATAGCAGCTTAAGCCCTTGAGTTTACAGGAACTTCTTCAGCCCTTTAATAGCTAAGTACTCTCAGTACTCTCTTGGTCTTTGAGTTTGAATTTACATCTCCCAGAAAGGAGAATATAATAGTTCTGGCTTCAGCCACAGACTTCTTCTGTAGTTCAGTAAGCTTTGGTGAAGGGCTAGTGTCCAATGATATGTAGGACTGGCTTCTGAGACTGTGGGTGGAATTCTTCTTTTTTTCTAAAGGAATGTGGCTGGGGCCCTGGGAAATAATAATTGGCATCATATATAGAGAAAACTTAGAGAATCAAGGTTTCTGGAAATGTATAGGTTAGGTCATAAGCCCTGAAATAAAATGCTAATGTTGTTTAGGAGAATGTATAAAAATATCCTATAAATCCATGAATCATAATATACACCATGTAGCTTAAAAAATGTACTTTCTGTTATTTGACAAGATGGGAAAGTGATGATACAAATTGAAAGATAAGGCGTTTGTTTGTTCCTTTTGTATTTATCTCATTAGACAATAAGATATCGCATCTATTTGGTACCTTAATCTCGAACAATTTGGCTCAAGTTGGCATGAAGTATCCTTTCATACTAAGCTTATTTTCTGAATTTTGGAATGTTTCTTGGGCTTTCCTCCTGTGGATGGACATATTGGCTATAATTAGGAATCTGTATTAAGAGGCATAAGTAATACTCATTTTACAGGTTATTAGAAAATTTTCTTTATATGCAAATCAAAACTGAATTTTAACAGGGCAGATGCTTCTATGCTTTCATAAAAAAAAGGAAAAATAAAGCTAACATAGAGCACTTTTTTGTATGTGCCACGTTGTGCACACAATTCAAGACTATTTATTAGAATATGTAAGGCAGGTAATTATTGTGAATTAGAGATGACCCGTGGACAGCATGGGTTTGAACTGTACAGGTCCACCTATGCATGGATTTTTTTCAAAAGATTTTAGTACCGTAAGTGTATTTTTCTTATGATTTTCTTTCTTTCTCTCTTCTAAAAGATTTTATTTGTTTGAGAGAGAAAGCACGCATGCACAAGCAGGGGGAGGGGCAGTTGAAGAGGGAGAAGCAGGCTTCCAGCTGAGCAGGGAGCCCAAAGCTGGACTCCATCCCAGGACCCTGGGATCATGACCCAAGTCGAAGACAGACTCTAAATCAACTGAGCCACCCAGGCCCTCTTTCTTATGATCTTCTTAATAACATTTTCTTTTCTCTAGCTTACTTTAAGAATACAGAATGTAATACATATAACCTACAAAATGCGTTAATCAACTGTGTATATTTTTAGTAAGCCTTCTGGGGAGTCAAAGTCAAACATGCATTTTTGACTGTTCAGGAGTTATTGAAAGGTTTACAGTATATCCTTTAAAACAGACATTGTTTAGGCAGCCAGGATCCCTAGCTTCATCCCTTGCTTAATTCACAGTGACTGTGAAGATGCCTCACGTTATTTGTTGTTGTGACTTCAAGGAAGGAAGTAGAATAATATACTGTACAAAAGGTAATGGCTTCACAAAAGAGTTTTGTGTGCCCCTTCTTTGCAATATTTCATTTTGGTACGTTATCTTTAATCAGTGGTCAAAAAAAATCCTAGTTGTAAGTGAGGTGTGTGAAACCAATGCTTTTTACTTCTTTGACTATAAAGATCCTTTGTTTAAAACAAAATTTCATTTTTACTTCTTACCTAATTTAGTCTCTGGCATCTAATGTTATTTAAGGGTAAGAGTTGTGGTCTTTTTAAAGACCTAGAGGGAAAGGATGGTGTACAAAAAGTAGGTCACCAAGGGAACTTTAATTCTAAGAAAATAAAATCTCTACAGATTAAAATAATCATTTTTGTTCTCTTTGACAGTATCCGATTAGATTTTATCCATATTTATAGGCATTTCTGGCAGTGATTATTCACTTCATGGTCTAGTGTGATATGTGTTAATTATTTCTCTGAAAACTATCCCATTTCCATCACTGCTCTTATTATGATGTGGGCTGGGAGCGAACAATCAAGAAAGATTTCTTAAGGTGGTTTCAGTGCAAAAAGGTGTTTTTATTAAAGCATGGGGGACAGGACCCCTTGGTTTTAAGAGCTACCCTGGGATTGTGCAAAGTAATTATATACTTTTAAATTGCGGGAGAGGGGTAAAGACAAAGAAATTTTCCAGAAGAATTTTCATATGTTGAAGAAGAGTTACAGTCCGTAAGGTCTGTCTGTTGTCAAGCTAGGATTGCTTTTTCCCTTTAGTGAAGCATTAAGACAGTTGTGAGTTCTTTGAGGAATGTAGTACTCTGCTTATCTCAAGTATTTGTCAGTGGGCTGCAAGTTGTAAGGAAATTTAATTTTATCTGCATTTCTTTTGCCTTTGTTCTCATCACTCTTACTACCTTAGTTAAGGTCCTTACTTGCTCTTACCTGGCCTTTTGCAATACTCTTCTACTTGTTTTGCTAGTCTCCAAGTTTCTATCTCTTCTAAACCACTCCCCTCCCCACCTTGAAACAGTGCTTTCTGATTTACAAGTTCAGTGGTATCACTAAATTTAGGAAATATTGGGGAAGAAAAGTTTACTTCTACTTTTAAAGGTAATTCTAGCTGGTCTAAGAATGAAATTGACATGAGGCAGATTAAAAAGAACTCATCAGGGGCGCCTGGGTGGCTTAGTGGGTTGAGGCCTCTGCCTTCGGCTCAGGTCATGATCCCAGGGTCCTGGGACTGAGCCCCACATGGGGCTCTCTGCTCAGCGGGGAGAGCCTGCTTCCTCTCTCTCTCTGCCTGCTTCTCTGTGATCTCCGTCTGTCAAATAAGTAAATAAAATCTTTTAAAAAAAGATTTAAAAAAATAAGAACTAATCAAACAAGGTTTAATAATATGTATAACTTCTGTAAACTTGGGAGAGACCCAGGAAAAGTGAGTAACTCTGAAATGGTTGAAGCCATTACCTTAAATACCATCTTCAGCCAAAGACAAAAGACGTTGGGGGTAGGGAGTCAGTTATGGGAGGTGACCAAGAAAAACACAGTAAACAAGGGTAGGGTTGTTATGCAGATTTCAGTCCAGGCCCTCTGCACTGGTAACAGTTTCTAGAGATTTAGTCATCCCCCTTTTCAGGTCCAGATTCGGAGACACCCTTACAAATGGACATTCTCCTTGTAAATGTCTTTTACAAAGGGTGACTCTTTTTTTTTTTTTTTTTTTAAGATGTATTAGAGAGAGAGAGAGAGAGAGAGAGAGAATGGCACGTGGCAGGGGGAGGGGCAAGGGAGGAAGAGAGACAGACAAGCAGACTCTCTGCTGAGCAAGGAGCCCCATATGGAGCTCGTTCACAGTTCTGGGATCATGACTTGAGCCGAAGGGTGATGCTTAACCGACAGAGCCACCCCGACCCCACATAAAGGTGACTTCTACTTGGCTTATTAAAGCTTCTGTGTTTGTAGTTTCTCAAAAATAACTAGCAGGGTACATTGAGAAGCACACTGCATTTAAGTTGAAGGGCTTTCAAAGATTTCAGCCTTTGTCCCTTTGGAGAACTTTTCGGGACACAGATGTACTTTCTCATCTCCTAGAAAACATAACAACATGAAAAGCAACCACCCTATTAAGAGGTGTTTCTGAACTCAAACCCTGTTGGTTCTCTCTCTCTCTTTTTTTTTTTTTTTAACACAGGCCCCAGGCCCGTTGTGGAGCTGCATCAGGGGCTTGAACTCATGACCCTGAAATCAAGACTTGAGCTCAGATCAAGAGTCAGATGCTTAGTGTACTGAGCTGCCCAGGTGCCCCTGAAGCATATTTTAGGTTGGCAAAGTTTTCTCCCCTACAGCATCTTCAATAATTTTGAATACCTAAAGATTAAAGTGTACACACCAGAATATTACAGTCAAGATCCTTTTCTAGCATATTGATTAAATAGAAGTGACTTACCCAAGGTCATAGAATTAGTGGTAGATGAAGATAAAGGTGGAAGTCTGTTTTGCTGCACAGAAGAAATACAGAACTGTGAAAATGGAATCCTTGCTCATAGGTACTTTACTTGGAGAGGCAATTCAGGGCTTAGGTATTTTCTATTCCAAAATTAGAAGTGAACACAAGGTAGTGCATGATTTCTGTGGGGCACCCCTATCAGATGGGGCCAGCAGTGTGAGTGGCGAAAGAATTTCACCGAAGGCAGAACAAAGGAGATAAGTTTATTGAATACACTGCAAGGAAGAAGCAGGCAGGACAGCAAATTGAGACAATCTGTGATGAGGCTATGGTCACGGGCCACAGTTATAGGGTGGAGTGAGGGAGTATGTAGACATGGAATTTTCCCTTTTTTGGTAACTGTGCCTGGTTGTAAGTAGCCCATTGGTTAGTTTGGACCTATCGCTATTTCAAGGTCCGTCACTTAATGAGCTTGTTCGTATTCAGCCCGGTGGTGGTCACTGCGGGCCCTTTTGCCTTGCTCAAGTTTCCATTACTCAAGACTGCTGTCTAAAAATGGCCTCTACGATTTTCAAGAACCTATTGATCAAACTTGTCTAAAGAAGTTGAATAACTAAGATCTTATATATTGAAACACAATTTCCCTACGATGTGGTGAGTTTTTATATATTTGAAACTGTGTAATTTTTAACATTTTAAGAAAATGATAAATGGAAAAAGAGCGTCTCTACTTGTTCCCTCTCATGTACCATGTACATTATTTGTAATACATTTGAACCTTTTTAATATTTAGTATTAATACAAATTAAAATTGACAGTAGTATTTTAATGTTCCAGAGTTGATCTGTTGCTTTTCTTGGAAAGGGCAATGTAAATAACTAAAGTGTTTATAGTTATTTCTGTTTTCTAATGCTCAAATTTAAAAAATGTTTTATGGGGCACCTGGGTGGCTCAGTCAGTTGGGAGTCTGCCTTTGGCTCAGGTCGTGATTCTAGGGGCCTGGGATGGAGCCCCGTATCAGGCTCCTTGCTCGGCGGGAAGCCTGCTTCTCCCCCTCCCTCTACCATTCCCCCCCTCTTGTGCTCTCTGGCTCTTTCAGTCTCTCTGTCAAATAAATAAATAGTCTTTAAAAAATGTTTTATAGAGATGTTTATTCATATTAATAGTTTTTAGATTTTATTCCTGTAATATATTCATAATAGAAGCAACCTTAGCATTCCTTGGTTAACTTATATAACTCAAGACAAGAAAACACATTTTATCAGGCAAAACTTGCAATCAGACTTAGGTATTGATCTATTAACAAAGGATAGGTCCCCATGAGTATTTTTTCTATATTTGATCCCTTATTATCCATATCTTTCTTGTGCTCATCCAAATTTTCTTATTTCTTTGGTTCAGTTTTGGTGTGTATATTTATAATCTTTATATGTTCCTGATGGATTGACCCTTTTAACAGTATAAAATGTTTATATTTAGTAATTGACTATTGATGACTGGTTATGGATTACTGATACTGGTTATTATTGAAGTGCATGTTTTATTCAGATTTCCTTGGTTTCTAGCTAATAGTTTTAGTCTTAATGTCCATTTAGTCTGACTAACTATCCATTCTAAGTTTCTTAAACATGATATGTCTTTATTCATCGTTTAAACTGTCAACCTATTTGTATCTTCGAATCTAAAGTGTGTCTCCTGTAGATAGCATATAGTTGGCTCTTGTTTATTTATCCAGTCTTACAATTTGTACCTTTTGATTAGATTGTTTAATCTTTTCACATTTAATATTTTTATTGATATGACTGGATTTCATCTATTATTTTGCTTTTTGTTTTCTATATATTTTGTCTTTTTTGTTTCTTTGTTTTTTCTTTTTTAAGATTTTATTTATTTATTTGACAGAGAGAGAGAGAGAGAGAGAGAGAGAGAGAGACATCACAAGTAGGCAGAGAGGCAGGCAGAGAGAGGGGGAAGCAGGCTCACCGCTGAGCAGAGAGCCCGATGCGGGGCTCGATCCCAGGACCCTGAGATCATGACCTGAGCTGAAGGCAGAGGCTTAACCCACTGAGTCACCCAGGTGCCCCTCTTTGTTTTTTCTTTACCGCTCTAGTCTGGGAGCTGGGGTTAGAGGATGCCCTGTCTTCCTGGCTACACCCACCTGGAGTAGAGCTGGGGATAGGGGTGGAGTAAGGAAGTGGGTTGTGGCTCAGATACCACAGATTGACTGTTTTTGCCAGGATTCAGTAGATTTTCTTGAAAAAAAAAAAAAAAGTTTCTGTGTTTGCTGCTAAAGCAAATGCCCTTAAGGCAATTTGGAGAGATTGTAAATATAATTTTCATTATTTAAGATTGTTTTGCTGGGAAAGAGGTCCGTATGGAGTTCCTCACCAGCATTCCAGAAGTGCTTCTTCTGTTGGTTTAATTTTGTTGGAATAAGATAATGGTTTATAGAAACAGCGTTCATTAAAGTTATTTCACCTGCTCTAAATAATTTATTGCCTCCACCTTTTTATTTTTTTTATTTTTTTATTTTATTTATTTATTTTTTAAAGATTTTATTTATTTATTTGACAGAGAGAGATCACAAGTAGACGGAGAGGCAGGCAGAGAGAGAGAGAGAGGGAAGCAGGCTCCCTGCTGAGCAGAGAGCCCGATGCGGGACTCGATCCCAGGACCCTGAGATCATGACCTGAGCCGAAGGCAGCGGCTTAACCCACTGAGCCACCCAGGCGCCCTGCCTCCACCTTTTTAAAAAAATCCTTTGACAGTAATTAATTGCTAGCACATTCTTTAGAGTTTAGGCTTTGTAACTTACCTCTCCTTTCTGTGTTTTATCTTTTGAAAATGAGGAATCATTTTTATAGTTCAAGCAGAGTACTTCTATTTGTAGTCCCCTAACTATACCTTTTGTGTTTGTCTCATTTCTTTGGTTTCTTTCTTGAAACCTTTTAGAGCTATAGGTAATTGAAGTGCATTTGCTTTTACTCCAAATCAAATGCTTTGCAAAAATATCTCAGCTGTTGTGGTTATCGATGCTCATCATTCTGTCAATTCTTGGTTTTTGTCCTGGCACAATGGAAAGTGTTTTACTTTATGCAGTTAATGGAAGGTATCTTTCTGTGTAAACGTGGCGATTCACCGACCTGTACCCCTGGGGATAAAAATATATGTTTATAAAAAAAAAATAATGGAAGGTATCTTTCTTATACGACTTTGTATTATCAGTAGTGTTGATAGTACAGTGCAGTTTCAGAAATGGTTCTGGATTTAGGATCATTCTAAATTGTTTAGGGTGAGTACAGAATTTTCCAGTGATACTATCTGACTAAATAACAGTGCTTTGCAAATAATTTAGTTGTCATCGGAACTGCAAGACTAAGATATTACTTGCTTTAAAAATGTTTTATTTACTTCAACAAAAATATTGCTCTTAAAAATGCTAATGACATTTCATGAACCTATTATTCTTTTTAGGTCTTGACATAAATTACTTGTCTCAACTGGGGAATCTTTTCAAGTGCAGGCTCATAATTGAGATGACAGATCCCACTTTTTAGAGTTACTAGCCTCTTCCTTTATTATGTCAAATTAGTGTTATTATTTAATTATTAATAATAGTTGTTTGTTATTATGTGTTTTCCGTGCATGGGAGGCTTTACTTACATAACCTTGAATCCTCCCCATTAGCCTTTAAGTAGGTAGTATCAGTCCCTCTTAGTGAATGGGGAAACAGGCTTAAAAGGTTAAATAACTTGTCCATGGTCACACCATTACTGAGGGTTGACATCCTCTCCTCAGAAGACACCCTGATTGTCAGAAGAATAGAAAGAGGGTCCAGGTAGGGGAAGGGTTTGTGCCAACAAAGAGTGCACTGGACCTGATTATTCATCAATGTAGTTAGTGTTGGATTACTGAAATAATAATTTTTCATTTTCTTTCTTTCTTTCCTTTTTTTTTTTTTTTTTTTAAATTAAGAGAGAGGAGGGGGAAGGAGAGAGAGAATCTTAAGCAGGCTCCACACCCAGCATGGATCTGATGGGGGTCTCCATCTCACAGCTCTGAGGTCATAACCAGAGCCGAAATCAAGAGTCAGATCCTTAACTGATAGAGCCACTCAGGCACTATGATTTTTCATTTTCTAAGGAGGATATATTAAAGTGTAGAAACGAAAAACTCACTTTTGGTTTTTAAAATTATTAGGCTATTTTTATTTTAACCTATGTTGACATAGTTAAGCATATGTTTGAATAATTCAAAGTAGATAATAGAGAATATTTACATTTTGAATGTGCATGGATTTCTTTAAAATATTGAGTCCTTTGTGATTAAGTAAACTGGGAGTTATTTCAAGGAAAATGATGATAACATATTGAAAAGCAGGCTCTGGGGACACTAGGAAGCTCTCTAATTTTCCTACTTACTATGTTGTGAATGGCCCTTCAGTGAAGCCAGAGCAGAGCTCCTCCTTAATAAGCTGATCAGGAGACCTGGATATAAGCTTTGTTTCTTCATATAATGACTAGGTAGGGTTTATTTTAGGTTTTAGATTCTGTGATTCCTTAAACAGAAAGATGATCATTTGTATTTCAAGGGGCTTTATGTATTATTTGCACAAAATAAACACAACTACCATGGCTCTGTAACGGAAAATGTACTATGGATAATCTACATACAGATGGTAATAGACAGTAATATTATTTACAAGTTCATTGTCTGCAGTTACTGTTACAAATATGCATAGTCAATTTTTATTTTGGAAATGTGGATCATTATTAAGTTCTTCTCTGTTTACAGGCAGAGAAGAGTCAAAATGTGGTTTGAATTTTATTTTGATACTTAATAAAAGATTTGATAGGAATGAAAATGAACATCCCACCCCAAGCTTTGGAAGTACCTGAATTTTATTTATCTATTTTGTTTTAGAATTAAAAAAAGTATTTTCTGAGTACTTATTTTATGTGCAGGGCCTAGACATAGCATTTAATAAAGGTATGGCTGGATGGTATCTAGTTTCTAAGAAATTTTGATTAACCTAAGGGAGATAGACATGTATGTAAACAATAATATTTAAGTATATGATTCAAGTCACGTAATTGCGGTAAGATTTTATAGACTATTCTTTTGAAGATGAGCTTATAGATTTTATAGAGGATAACTTTTAACGGTGCTGAATAGAAAGGAAGTTACAATTTACTTGATTTTTGAAAATGATGGCTAACATTTCAGTCAGCAAAGACTGGGACTAGGTGTGTGGAAATGATCTGAACAAAAGCATGGAAGTGGAAATGTGAAAGGCATGTTCCAGGTGTTGATGAGTAAGTGTAGTTGGTTCGGACCCAAGGATTCTTAAAGAGGAGAAAGTGGGTGATTGCCAAAGAGTATAGTTAAATTCACAGGAAAGCAATTGCCAAAGGTTATAGTTAATTTTACATTAAATAATATATTACCCTGAGCCTAAATTTTCCCCTCTGTAAAATAAGGTTAGATGAGATTATCTCTAATCTACTTCATAGGTATTCAATAGGGTACTTGTTGAAGGATGAATAAAAGAGAGAACATGTGAGTGAAAGAGATGTCTTTATTTTCCTTGACATTTGTGCCTTAGAAATTTAGACTTTTTTGGGTAGGCAGTGGGGAATTAAAAAACATTTTGAAGGTTTATTTGAGAGAGAGAGAGAGCCTGTACTAACTGAGCCACCCAGGTACCCTGGAAATTAAGTTTTTGATAGTAAAATGATATAACAACCTTAGTCCAAAAAGAGTAAGTCATGTGCTCTTCCTATAAATAATGGTTATGTGTTTTTAAATTTATTTCTTTGTTGGAATCAGTGGGTCCCTTTTTAGATTATGAATTCTCAGGATTCTTTTAACACTTAAAATATTGAGTCTTAAAAGTATTAAGTATTTTGTAGAAAAGTGTTTAAAATGAGTGTAAGAGTATAGATAGAAACTTAAGGTAACAATATTGCCACCCCATTTTCACTGTATTTTACAACACAATTACATGGAATTGAAAAACAAACAACGTAGGTAGACTTTTACAGCAAAGAGTTGGAGAAACTCTTGGGACGCCTGGGTGGCTCAGTCAGTTAAGTGTCTGCCTTCAGGTCAGGTCATGAACCCACGGTCCTGGGATTGAGTCCCACAAGGGGCTCCTGGCTCAGCAGAGAGCCTGCTTTTCCCTCTGCCTGCTGCTTCTCCTGCTTGTACTCTACTTCTCTCTTTTTCTCTAGCAAATAAATAAATAAGATCTTCAAAGAGTTGGAGAAACACTGGTCTAAATGATTCCAAAGTTTCTGGTTTTGTGTTGATCAAAATGCCATTATTGTATGATTAATCTCTTTCTAAGGCATCTTTTCCAAGGATTCTATAAAGATGTGATTATAATGTATTCATCTGAAAAGTGACTTAATCTTGGAGGCTGAGAATATATGACAGGCTGTTTTATCCTTAGAGCAGGTTATATTCCTTATGAGGTTGCCTTAAGTTAGAAATTAAGTATGTTAAGCCTTGAGTTTCTCATATTTTCAATGTATATGGCTTATATTCCTTACTATTGACCTGAAGCTTCACTCTGTATTCATTCAGCTATCCATGATACATCTGTATTGTACAGCACAGAACTTCCCATATAAACATGTAAGAGCCTATAACTGGCAGCATGTAATACTGTTTTCTCAATGCTCTTCTGTATTCCTAGTTTCAGTTAGCAGGGCCCCCAGTACACCTAGTAGTCAAGGCAGGAGCGGTGGGCTCCCCATGGCGCAGGTGGTGAAGGAATTCACGCAAGGCAGAATACAGGAGATACAAGTTTATTGAGTACATCGCATGGGAGTGGCAGGCAGGACAGCAAAGGAGAGATGTTTGCCACAAGGCACTGGGGATTTGTAGTTAAGGGGGAAGGTGAAGGAGGTGTGGGAAGTGTGAAATTTGTCTTTTTTTGGTACCTGTGTCTGGGGGTAAGTAACCCATTGGTCAGCTAGGGCTTATGGATATTTTCAGGTGAGTTGCCTGTTGGGCCTGTTTGTGTTCAGCCAGGAGGGAGGCGGTCACTCTGGGCCATTCTGCCTTATTCAGCTTTCTGTTCAAATTGGTGGCCTAAAAGAAGCCTCTACATTCTCCATTTCTCTTTCATCAACTATTAAAATGGTCACTGTGTCTTTTTTTTTTTTAAATACCTTTAAAAAAATTTTTTTTAGAGAGCGCATGTGTGCGCCTGCAGGAGCCAGGGAAGGGGCAGAGGGAGAGAGGGAGAGAGAATCTCAGACACACCGCCTGCTGAGCACAGAGCATGACTCGGGTCTCCTGACTCGGGTCTCCTGACTCATGGCTCTGTCTCACGATCCGAGTTGAGACCAGGAGTTCCATGGCCAAACTGACCGAGCTACCCAGGTGCCCTGTCACTGTGTCTTTTGAATACATCTTCTTCTTCTTCTCCTTCTTCTTCTTCTTTTTCTTCTTCTTATTCTTCTTTTTTAATTTATAATTTTAAAATATTTTATTTGCTTATTTGAGAGAGAGAGTGAGTGAGCAAGCGAGAGAACATGATGTGGGGGGAGGGAGAAGCAGATGCCTCACTGAGCAGGGACTCCAGGATCATGATCTGAGCCGAAGGCAGATGATTAACCAACTTGAGCCACCCAGGATATCTTCTAAATATCTTAAGTCTACCCTCCTTTCTCTGTTCTCACTGTAGCTCCTTTAGTTGAGATTTTCATCCTTTTGTGCCTGTCCTCTGTCAATCCCTAACCCTCTTGCTGCCTCCATGGTGATTTTTCTGAAACAACACTGGTAAGTATTCACCTAAAGGACTTCTCTTGATTTACTGTTGTCTCTGGCAGAGGACTTCAGAAGTCTAGTACTGTATGTAGTTGAATTCTATCTTTAAATATAGGGAAACTGGGGTGCCTGGGTGGCTCAGTGGGTTAAGCCTCTGCCTTCGGCTCAGGTCATGGTCTCAGGGTCCTGGGATTGAGCTCCTCATTGGGCTGTCTGCTCGGCGGGGAGCCTGCTTCTCCCTCTCTCTCTGCCTGCCTCTCTGTCTACTTGTGATCTCTCTCTCTCTGTCAAATAAATAAATAAAATCTTTTAAAAAAATAAATATAGGGAAACATACCTGTGGCTTGGTATATAAGGCTCTTTATGATTTAGTCCTAGCCTGATTTCTTGCCATTCCTGGACCTGTGTCCTAATTTCAGGGAAGCAGAATGACTTGAATTCTACAAATAGTCTTTTTTTTTTTTTTTCTTCTGCCTGTTTTAGCACAGACTTTGCCTAGAATGCCTTGAATGCCTTTACCCCTTGTCTATTCAGTATTCTGTTCTTGTCTTAAAAATGTTACCTTAATCTCTTGCGTGATAGTGTCTTTGTACGTTAGTGAGATGACTCCTGGCCGAGTCCCTAGATAACTTTCTCGATTGGGCCTGGTCACCAGAAGGATGAGCCATGATGAGAAGGTTAGGACTTTCTTTCTTTCTTTTTTTAAAGTAAGCTCTTCATCCAAAGTGGGGCTTGAACTCACAACCCCAAGATCAAGGGTCACATGTTTTACTGACTGAGCCAGCCAGGTGCTCCAAGAAGGACGGAACTTTTAGCTCCTTTCTCCTACCCCTTACCATTGGGGAGGGGAGAGAGGCTGGAGATTGAGTTGGGTTATCACTGGTCAGTGATTTAGTGAATCATGCTTGCATAATGAAACCCTCATAAAAACCCTTAAAGAACTGGGTTTGGGGAACTTCTGGATTGGTGAACACAGTGATGTGCTTGGAGAATGGTGTATCCTAAGAGGGCATGGAAGCCCTTTGTGTTTCCTCCCACCCCCCAATACTTTGTTCTATGCATCTCTTCCACTTGTCTGTTCTTGAGTTAAGTATACTTTATAATAAACCGGCAATGGTAAGTGATGTGAAATGTTGGGGTCTGGGAGCAAATAGTCAAGAAAGAATTCTTGAGATGTCTTCAGTGCAAAAAGGGTGCTTTTATTAAAGCACCGGGAGAGGACCTGTGGTAGAAAGAGCTGTACTTGGGTTGTAAGGAGCTGCTGCTGATACACTTTCAGGTTGGGAGGAGGTTAGGGTTAGGGTAAGTCCCTAAGGAATTTGGATACAGGGTTTCCAGGACCTTGAGAGGTCATTATTGTATAGTAAAGCCTTAGTCATGAGACCCTTCAGATGTATATCAGTGAGCCATATGTTTGGAGGATGATTGCTAACATATATCTTGTCAGGGGTGGGGGATCTAGGGAGATGGGGGTGGGTAGAGATAAAGAAGTTTCCAAAGGGATTTTTACAGGATCCTGGAAGTTGGGCTAATGTCAAGCTAAGGTTTTTGCCTTTTAGCAAAGTATTCACATTTTAGCCGTTGAGATCCTAGAGGAAGCTCACTCTGCCTGTCTTAAGTACTTGTCAATGGGCTGTAAATAATAAGTTTAAATTGTTTTCCTATATTTTGCCTTTGTTCTCCACATCAGTAAGTAAGCGTTTTCCTGAGTTCTGTGAGTCATTCTAGGAAATTATCAAACCTGACGAAGAGTTGATGGGAACCACCAAAGTTTTAGCCAAGTTGGACATAAGAGCAGGTGGCCTGGGGACCTGGGACTTGTGACTGGTGTCTGAAGTTAAGTCTGTGGGACCAGCCCTTTAAACCTGTGGAGTCTGGGTTGTTAGCCTTAGAATGGAAGGTAGGGACACCCAGTTGGTGCTAGAGAATTGGTGTTGGAAGATGCCACATTTTTGGTGTCAGGGTAACATAACCCCAGTTTATAAATGGAAACAAACCAAAGCTTGACCTCAACATTAAGTTAGTATGTGGGAGAGCTATAATTCAAAAGTCCTGTTAACCATGATTTTGTTTTATTTTTTTAATTGTTAATTTCCTTGAAGGAACGAATCTATCTTTTCTTTAACATACTAACTTTTCATTTTAATTTCTTTAAAAATTTTAAAATTTTCGTTACTTATTAGTTGTGTGTTTAGATCTCTCTCTTTTTTTAAAGGTTTATTTATTTATTTGAGAGAGAGAGAGAGAGAGAGAGCAGGATCAGGAAGGGTGGAGGGAGAGGGAGAGAGAATCCCAAGCAGACCCCATGCTGAGCCCAGAGCCCGTGGTGGTGCTCGATCTTATGATCCTGAGATTACCACCCCAGCTGAAACCAAGAGTCTGACACTCAACCAACTCTAACCCGTTGGCACCCCTCAGATATTTTGAACTTAAATGAGTGCTTTTATCAATTAATCGCCTTGATGGATTGCTTGTAATTTTTACTGTTACTGTTTGGTCAAAGTATTGTTACTCTTCTAAAGTTAGCAGGACAGAGAGCTGACTGAGGAAGTTTAAGATCTTTAGCTTGATTTTCTTCAGTTCCTTCTTTGTTTTAAATAGGACACAAATATCTCTAAATAAAAATAACTTCCTCCCAACCCATTTGGAAAATATCCCAGACTTTTTCATGCCTTGCGAAGTTGCTGCTGTCTAGTTATCATTACTATTTGTTTTTTCCCGTTAATATAAGTGACCCTCCCAGGAATAGTTTAATCACCAGATGTTTGGCTAGCAGCATTCTACTTATTCGGTTTTGCAGTTTTTCTGAAATAGGCTGAAAGGTAATCATGTTGTTCCTTCCCTTGTTCTAAGCTGATTTTACTTATCTGCTCTTGAAACTTACTTTGGTAAGTGATTTGGAAGCTAACGAAAAGAGAGAGGGGAGGATATATGTAGTTTTATCCTGATCCCTTAGGAATTGATGATTTTGACACTCATTTTCAGTTTGGGAGGTTCTGAGATTTTAGAAATGAAATGGTGGGATTTGAAAGCTACAGGGGACCTCAGAGATCATCCAACAGAGGAGCTTTACTTGTTTTAACTGAGGAAATGAAAGTTGTCAAGGTCAACTATAAGTCTGATACTTTGCCTTGGTGAGAAAAACCCAGGCTTTAGACTCTCTCTGATGTAATCTCCAGTCTACTGTCACATCAATTACAAGGATCAGGAATCTGGATAAATAATAAAGAAGATTAATTTGTGACAGCATTAACACTGTTTAGCCTGAAGCAGCTTTTGTGAATTTTCCAAATTACTGGCAGTGTTTGAAAACACTTGATGTCTTCAGGTCCAGTAAACTCAACCATGTACTTTTATACTTTTCAATGAGTAGATTTTTCAGACTTTCAAAAAATAGCAATAAATATCCTTTTTCAAATATAATTTTATGTAGGACCAGTATACAAGATAGATATAAGTGGTATTTACTTAGAATACAATTTATTTATTTAATTAATTAATTGTTAAAAAAAGATTTTATTTATTTATTTGACAGAGAGACACAGTGAGAGAGGGAACACAAGCAGGGGGTTGGGAGAGGGAGAAGCAGGCTTCCCGCTGAGCAGGGAGCTCAATGTGGGGCTCCATCCCAAGAGGCTGGAATCATGATCTGAGCTGAAGGCAGCCGCTTAACAACTGAGCCACACATACTTAGAATACAATTTTAAGTGTAATTTTGATTTATTAGAAAATTTGTGAAAACTCAGATTTGTGAAATAGACCTATTTCCCTTCATTCTCTAGCTTAAAAAAATTTGAATGGATGTACCACAGTTCATTTAACCAGGCTCCTATTGGTGCATACTTAAAGGTTGTTTCCATTTTACTTTTACAAACAATACTGCTGTGAATTATGTATGCTTATCTCTGTATGTGTGTGTGCTTCTGATGATCAGTTTCTAGAAATTTAATTGCTGTGTTAGAATATGTTTGTTTTAGTTTTGAAAGATATCAGATTAGCCTCCAGAAATTACATTAATACACATTCCCACCAGCAATGTATGAATAAGCATAATTTCCTCATGCTCTCATCAACATGGTATGTTAATTTAGTTTTTTGCTAATCTGAGAAATTGAATTTCGCTGTGGTTTTTTAAAAAATTATATTTACTTTATTTAAAATAATCTCTATAACCAACATGGGGCTTGAACTCATGACCCTGAGATCAAGAATCCCGTGCTCTACTGACTGAGCCAGCCATGCACCCTGAATCTCAGTGTAGTTTTAATCTTCAGTTTTTATTATATGTAAAGTTGAGTAATGTTTTCTGTGTTTAAGAGGCATTTGTGTTTCCTTTACTGTGAACTATTTGTTCATAGTACTTTACCCATTTTATTTATTTATTTAAAAAGATTTATTAATTTTAGAGACAGAAAGTGCCTGAGAGTGAGCAGGGGGAGGGGCCAAAGGAGAGGGAGAGAAATCCTCAAGCAGACTCACCGCTGAGCACTGATCCTGATGTGGGACCTGATCCCAGCACCCCAGAATTCTGAGATCATGACCTGAGCTGAAATCAAGAGTCAGACGCTTAATCAAAGGAGCCACCCAGGTATCTTGTACTTTACCCATTTTAAAAATTAGGTTTCTGCTTATCTTGTTGAGTAGTAGGAATCTTTTATGTATTAGGATATTAACTCTTTGTGATATAAGTTGAAAATTCTTTTCCTCAGTTTTTGATTTTTCTTTTCCCTTTGGTTTTTGTCTGTTTCATTTTATAGGTATTTCAGTGCAAACTTAACATGGCTAAAGTAGAATCCTGGATTCCCCCCCCTCCTCCTTTCCTTTAATCTGCTTTTCTTTTTTCCTCAATCAAGAACAACCTCCATCTACTCATAGCCCAAACTCAAATCAAGAAGTTATCCTTGCTTTCTCTCTCTCCCCCTGCCTTTTTTTTTTTTTTTAAGATTTATTCCTCTTTGGGTATAGGCACTGTGAGATGGTACAGAGTACAGAGATTTGGAATAAGGCTTTGCAATTTTTTTTTTAAAGTAAACTACCCTCAATGTGAAGCTCGAACTCATGACCCAACATCAAGAGTCACATGCTTTTCCCATTGAACTAGCCATGCGCCCATCCTTGTTTTCTCTTATACTTCCCATCTCTAATCCATCCTGAGTTGTATTGGTTTCCCCTCCGAATATATTTCTTAATCTACTCATTTTCTTTGTATCTACCAACTAAGTCCATCCTGCTCTAACTCTTCACCTGGGTGTCTGCTATGGCTTTCTACTTGTTATGCCCCCAAACTGGCATCTTCTCTTCCATGTAATGAGACATTTGCTTCTCTGTAGCTTGTATGATTTTTTTCCAAACACATATCATCTGATTGTCATACCACCCCCTGAACCCACTCCTCACAGTGTTCAAAACCCTCCTGTGTCTCCTTGTGTCTTATGATAAAGGTAACTATATAAAATAACCTAATCTATTTCTCCAGTCGCACCTGGTACTAGGTTATTAACTACCTCATCCCCACTGCCGTTGAGTCTCTCATTTCTGTCATGTTCCCTTCTGACTTGGGACTTCGACATAAATTGTTTTCTCCTGGAGTGTTCCTTGTCCTCCATAAGTTTATGTTTAATTTTCCTACAGATCTTAGCTCACTGGATACTTTCTCTGGAAAAGCCGACCTTCCCTAATAGGTGGCAACCCTATTACAAGCCCTTGTAGCACCTTATGTCTCTTTTCCAAAGGACTTATATTTGCGATGTTTTGCTTATTGCGTGATACTTTGATAAACTCCATAAAATAAGGAGTCTTGTCTGTTTCCTTTACTGATATATTCCTAGTGTCTGTTCCAGTGCCTAGCATATGGCTAGCTCTCAAGACATTTATTGAATGATTGTTTCATTAGAAGTTCCCAGATACAGTGTTTACAAAATGTACCATTTTACCCTTTCTGGAAAATGTGACTGTTTTGCTCTAGGCCGATCTTTCTCATCTTTTCTGTAGGACTTGCTCAGCACCACTAAGGTTCAGCAATCTCATCTCCGAAGTCTTAAAGCATTTCAGGGATGAAATGTATCTAGACCAATGGTCTTGATTTCATTTAAATCCTGTGAGTGTTCTTCACTCTTGGCCTTAAGTTCCTTCCGTCTTTTTTCAGGTGAATGTTGGGGCTTTTTGTTGTTGTTTGTTTTTGTTTTTGTTTTTGTTTTGAGTAGAAAAATAACTTAGTTCTATTTTCTGATCCACATCAACTCAGCAATATCTAGGTGGTCCCCAACTTTTGTAAGTTTATTTTAAAATCAGTTATTTGGAATTTGGAGGTTAGAACAAATTACCCCATGAAAACCATGATAAAGTTGATACTTATGTATTCTATTCATTCAAAACATTTTTAGCCAATAGCGTGTCTTAAATAGTACATTATTGGGGCACCTGGTTGGCTCAGTTGATAGAGCATGGAACTGTTGATCTCATGGTCATGAGTTTGAGCCCCACGTGGGGTGTAGAGATTACTTAAGTAAAAACTTAAAAAAATAGGACAGTATTAGGTTGAACCCTGAATTTCTCTGATCTGAGTTTAGCTCTTTTATTCAGTTTGAATCCTGAGGCCTTCGGAGTCTCAGAAAACTAGAGTTCTGTAGGATTGGCAGTGCTTAGGCAGAATATCAAGTAGCTATTAGAAGGAGATCTGTTGTTACTGAATTTCCTACCTTGTGGATAGATTGTGAAGGTAAAGAGTGGGGAGGTAAGGTATATGTTTGGAAGTTTGAAATGTTTATGTTATTAAACTGTGTGTATACTTTACTCATGATAGTCAAATAGCAGTTGGATATAATAATGGGAATTGATTTATAGAGAATGGATTGATAAATCACTTTTTCCACTCTTGGTAGAATAAAGCAAAATTATTAATTATGGGCGATGTGGTCACATCTAGGAAGAAAACTAGTGCATTTTTCTCCTCACTTATATGCAACATGGAGAAATTCTCTAAGGAGAGTAATTAGGATTTTTTTATTGCAAGGCTGTGCTTTCCATAGTCATGGTTTATACATGGATCATGAGTTTTAAGATGCTTTCAAACCATTTAAACGTTGTTACAAGTTTTGTCATGTACCAAATTCATTCTTGTGCAGTTTTTTTTAAAGATTTTATTTATTTATGTTTATTTATTTGACAGAGAGAAAGAGAGAGAGAGAGAGAGAGATTGATCACAAGCAGACAGAGCAGCAGGCAGAGAGAAAGCGAGAAGCAGGCTCCCTGCTGAGCAGAGAGCCGGGTGCGGGTCTCCATGACCTGAGCTGAAGGCAGCTGCTTAACCAACTGAGCCACCCAGGCTCCCTGTTCCTATGCAGTTTTGAGTGACAAAATGGTTCTCTTATTTGTATGTATAAAAACAATGCCAGAGATGAGAACAAAAGTCATGATTCAACGGATTTTGTACTCTCTTTGGGAAGAAGAAAAGACCCGTTGAGATGAAGATTATAATTTCAGCACAAAGGAAACATTCAAAGCCCAGGCAACTCTTAAATTCAGTACTAATAATACATAAAATAAATTATAAGCCTTCTGTTTTTGTCAGTTCTTGAAGGTACTTGCTTGCCAGTACACAGGCAAGTTTGCTTAATTCTAGGTGTATCTCTTAGTGCGGAACGTAACCAATTCAAAGTTTATTCTGTTATTTGTTTATAAAGTTAATACTAATTAAAAAAAAACCTCAGTTTTTGAGAGATTCTTAGAATTTTCACGTTGGAAGGGATCTTAGAGGCTGTCTAGTTTAGTGCATGACTTTTCTACCATGGCCAGTCCAAAGTGCATCAGGCAGCCTCTTCCTGCCCCCTGCTGGTCCCCTTCTTGTCTGCTATGCTTCAGATCACAGGTCTTCTTTGTTCCTTGAAATTATCAAACTGTGGGTCTTTGTACTTCCTGGAACGCTCTTCATCCATCCCTGTTCCTATGGCTTGTTTCTTTACATTAAACAGATTTTGCTCAAATCTCAACTTCTCAGCAGGCCTTTCCCAGGCCACTCTATCTAAAAGAGGGTCATGGCATTCCCCCCTCCACCCACTCCCTATATTGGAAGACTGTTTTCTTTCCTTTGTAATACTTAGTGCCTGGAATGATCATGTTTATTGGTTTATTGTCTCTCTTCCCTCATTAGGCTCCACGAGAGCAAGGGCCTTGTCTGTGTTGTTCACTGCTGTACCCTGAAGCATCTACAGTGGGCTGGCCCACTGCTGTACCCTGAAGCATCTAATAAATATTTATAAGAATTTATATTTTTATCTTTATAAAAATATTTTTATAAATATAAAATTTTTATATTTATATATATTTATAAGATATTTATAAGAATGCATGAATGACTATTGATGGTTCCTTGATGTCTAGTCACTACTGAGCTGACATCTGTCTCCTTTTCACTTGTACCTTTGATCTTAGTTCTTCCCCCTGAAACAAATAACTGCTCTGTTCCCTCTTTTTCAAAGAGTCTTCAGATATTTAGATGTCCATCATTTCTCATCAAAGGCAAACTTATAGTTTTCTTACCAGCTCCTTATCTGGCATTGTTTTAGAGTGTGTTCATCATCCGGATTATCCATCACTGAGAGTTTTTGGTTTTGTTGATACCCAACACTAGAGACCGTATATTATGTGAAGTCTGAACCTCAGAGGTCAATTAAACTTTTTTGGTTCGTGTAATATTGAAATGCTTTATCTTTGATAAAAAGTTATTTTTTACTTCCATATAAATGACCAAGAAACTATTCATATATGATGTCATTATCAGAATTAACTCTGGGACTTCTTAAAAGTTTGTTTTATTGAGGAATATAACAACATAGAAATACATAAAAAATAAATGTACACTCTAATGAATGTCTATTTAACTATCATTGAATTCAAGAAAATAGAGCATTTCTAGTGTCTCAGAAAGCCCTCTATCTTATCACTTGTTGATCTCAACTCCTCCCTACCAGTAATATCCTGAATTTTATAAGAAAAAGTCACTTAACTTTTTAAAAAATAGATTCACCACTTACATATGCATACCTAAACCATGTAGTTTGTAGTTCAGCTTTGCCTGTTTTAAGACTGTGTATAAATGAAATGATACTATTGTATTGGTTTTCTTTTGTTTTGTAATCAATTACCACAAGCTTAACAACTTAAAGGGGCATCGGTATATTAGCTCAGTTCTGTGTCGAAAGTGTGGGGATGGTGTGGCTGGGTTCTCTACTCAGGATATTATAAGCCTGTGACTAGATGTTGGCTGGGCTGAATTCTTTTTCCGTTGGTTAGTTCCAAAGTTGATTTCTAAGATCCAGCTCTTTTTTTTTTTTTTAAATCTCCTTATTGTTTGTTTTCTATTTCATGAATTTCTACTCTTGATTATTTCTTTATATTTTCTCTGGATTTATTTTTGTTTGTTTTTTTTTAACTTCTTGATATTGATGCTTGGTTTATTAATTTTAATTTTTAGTATTTTGTGATATATGCGTATATAAGACTCTCAGTCCCCACCAGCCCAGCATTGCTTCAGCTTCTTCCCATAAATTTATATTTTTGTTATTATTTTTTTAAAGATAAGTAAGCTCCATGCCCAATGTGGAGCTTGAATTCACGACCCCAAGATAAAAGAATTGCATGTTCTCCTGACTGAGTCAACCAGGTGCCCCGTATTTTTCTTATTTTTCTGTTATGATTTGTTTTTTTTTTTTGACTGATTTATGGATTATTTTAAGAGTGTATTAATTTTCAAACATATGAAATATTCTTTAGTTATTTCTTTTGTGATCGATTTTTTTGCCTGTTTGCATTGTGTAGGGAGAATCTTGTACTTCAATCCTTGTGTTTATTTTGAACTGTGTTATGACCTAGGACATACCAGTTTTAAAAAATATTTTATATATGTTTGGGGGAGGAAAAAGGCATTCCAAAGTTATTTGGTACAATCTACAATGTTCGTTTGGTCAAGTTTAAAAAATATGTCCAAAATGATCTATATCCTGATAGGTTTCTCTTTGAGCTGTCTATTGAGTACCTTTGCTGTTATTCTTTCAGTTCTGGAATTCTAATTTATTTTTCAAATTTGGTCTTTCACGTTTTGGACCTACCAGTTCTGTCAAAATGCTCAACCTTTGGGTTTTTAGTAGTTTAGCCCTGCTGATAATTCTGATATTACACATCTTTCTGAGTCATTTTCTGTTTTGGCCATTTCTGTTTGGCTCTTGATCTTGGTATCTTGTGATGTACTGCTTAGTGTAAAGGAAGAGGCTTATAGCAATATTGTGAGGCCCAGGTTGATATCTTTGTGCAGAGACTTGTTTTTTTCCATGCTCCCCCTTTGCAAATACCTGTGACATTACCAGTCTGAGTGTAGAACCACCTCAGTAAGTCAGTGGTTTATTTTGCAGATAACATGAAACTATAATTCAGGTCTGTCCAAGGGCTGGTTTATTCCTGGTTCCCTTTATCCTGGAAGTGTAGCTCTCAGGTTTCTGCTTTGAGTGAGTGGTGGCTTATAGAAATTTGGCACTCTTGCCTTCGAATTTTGCTTCTGGATTTTTAAAGGCTTTAGGAGCATTTTTTCCTCATTTTTTTTTTTTTTTTTTTTTCTCTTTCCCTGGATCTTCAAGTGCCTGAGAGCTGAAACCATTTTGGGTGGTTTGTAGTACATCTCTGGATCCTGTCCTTTTGCTTTGATTTCAACCAGCTAATTATTATTATTTTTTAATTTCTTTTCAGCGTAACAGTATTCATTGTTTTTGCACCACACCCAGTGCTCCATGCAATCCGTGCCCTCTCTAATACCCACCACCTGGTTCCCCCAACCTCCCACCCCCGCCCCTTCAAAACCCTCACATTGTTTTCAGAGTCCATAGTCTCTCATGGTTCACCTCTCCTTCCAATTTCCCTCAACTCCCTTCTCCTCTCCATCTCCCTCAACCAGCTAATTCTTTATAATCTTACGTCTTTCGGGTTTTGAGGCTGTTTTAATAAAGTATTTTCTCCAGTGTTTGTATTTGTCCTCAAAGGGACATTTCATCTAGGTTATTTAGTTAGTTGAAGCTAAAGTATCTGAGTTTTTAGGTCTTAAAAATTACTCAGTGTTATTCATATAAAATTGTAGTGAAATCCAGTTTGGCATACGGCTTTTTTCTCAGTATGAATACTGTTAGTTAAAAGACTGCTCGACACCTATGTTATGTATTTACCTCACATGTTTGAATTCTGATTCTCAGTTTGCATTACTCAATTTTGATTTCTATAGAGAATAGGTGGGACCAAATGTTCTTTTATGTACTTAGGTACATAACTTTTGGGGGGTTGGGTCTTCTTAGTGGGAATGATTTAATTTTTAATCTCAAGGTTCCTTTGAAATGAACCATGCCATTATTGGCAGAAAGTGGGATATTGAAATGCTTTCTGGGTGTTCTTCCAAATCAGCTGTAGAAAATGAAAGAATAACTCATTTTCAGAGGTACTCTGAGCCTCTTTTACCTGTGATGTGACTGACTTAGATCTTTGTATGGCTGGCTCCTTCTTGTTACTGGTATGTTTTACTTCAAATATTCACATTTTTAGAGAGGCCTCTGAGAAATCACTCCTTTCTCCCCTCCCTTCGTAACAAGTGTCAGTATCTGATGATAATCTTACTCCCCACCCCACACCCCACCCCATGCCCAGCAAAATGTAAAGCCCTGTGAGGTAAGGACCATGTCTATCTTGTTCACCACTGTCTTGTGTGTCCGATTTACCCATTCTCTGAAATGTATTAGGCATTCAGTAATTATTTGTTTAATGAATGAGTGGAATAAATATTAATATTTTTCTGAGATTATGACATTTTGTCTAAATGTCAGTATTATCGAAAAGATTTGTTATTCTATTGAGCTAAAGACTTTTTTTTTTTAAGATTTATTTATTTATTTTGGAGAGAGAGCAAGCATGGGTTGGGGGGGCAGAGTGAGAGGGAGAGAGAGAAACTCAAGCTGACTCTGTGCTGAGTGTGGAGCTGTATGACCTTGAGATCATGCATGACCTGAGCCAAAATCAAGATTCCGACGCTTAACCGACTGATCCCCCAGGGGCCCCATGAACTAAAGTTTTCTAAACCAAGTTATAGTATCTGCTTTCTGTTGCCTTCTATTAGGCAAAAGCATTATTTGTAAATGTTGAATGAAAAATGAGATATTGACCTAAAGTAAACATTAGCATGACAGAGAACTATTTAGCATTAGGTATAACTGTGACTTTCTTGTCATATATTGAACTGAAAGGAGGTCATTGTTGTTGGAGTGAAGTGAGCCAAGGGAGCGAATAGTCGAAGATGTCGGAGGTGGGGAGTTTAAGGCCTTGTGGCTCACGTGCACTTTGACTTTCACTCATAATATGTGAGGCCATTTGAGGATTTTGAACAGAGCAGTGACATGATCTGACTTACTCTAAAGATTCTTGTGTGGAAACAGACTGAAGGTGTAGGTGAGTATGGATCCATAGGGATACGGAAGTATGGTCTCTGTGCAGGCTTGCACATCAGTTTCACTAGCAAATTTGTTTCTGTGCGAAGACCACTCTGTCTTAATTTCTTTTTATTTCATTTTGATAATCTCTGCACCCAACGTGGGCCTCAAAATCACAACCCCAAGATCAAGAGTCGCATTCTCTACTACTAAGCCAGCCAGGTACCCACCCCATCCTGTCTTAATTTCTGTAATTCAGTGTTAAGCCTTAATATATTTGGTAGAACATCCTACCAGATCTTACCCTCAAGGTCGAGTCTTCCTACTTTTCATATTAGGAGGGTGTTGGCAGTATTTGGAACTCTGTTCTTCTGTATATATTTTAGAATCAGCTTGTCTTAATTCCCCAGAAAGCCTTGTTGGGATTTTGATTGGAATCATATTGACTGTATAGATTAATATGGAGACAATTGTCATCTTTATAGTATTGAGTCTTCCAGTCTTAAAGCTGAGATAACTCTGTTTATTTAGGTCTTCTTGGATGCCTTTGAATAGAGTTATATTTGAATAGAGGTTTTGAACATTTTTTGTTATGCTAAATCTTTAGTGCCTCTTTTGTTATAAATGTGCTTTTAAAAATTACATTTTCTGTTTATTGATGTTTACATCAATGTTACATATACAGTTGTTATTTTATATTAAGTATATTAAGCTTATATTCAACTACTTTGTTAACATTTATAATCTGAGTAATTTGTAAATTTCTTTGAATTTTTAATCTAGGCAATATTATCTGTTAATTCTGTTTTGCTTCTCTTTCCAATCCAATATGTTATATTCATTTTTTCTTATTTTACTGAGATGACTAAAACTCATTAGGATAATGTTTAATAATAGTGTTAATAATTAACAGTAGGACTTCTGTCATATTCTTAATTTTTAAAGGGACTATAATATTTTGCCTTTATGAATGATCTTTATTGTACATTTTTGTCAGATACTTCTATCATGCTATAAACATTTCAAAATATTTAATTATGGGCATACTTCTCTTAAGAAAGCTTGTACCAGTTTGTATTTGCATCAGCATATGAAAAGGCATGCTTTAAGTCAGTACTTTTCCACACTACATGGGTACTTTTTTTTTTTTTTTTTTTGGTACTCTTATTTTTAAAAAGCTTCAAATTTCATAGGCAGCAAAGAATTTATTGGTTTTGATTTATTTCTTCCTTTTAAACCAATATTTTATGTTGGTACAGCTGTGATTTTTCATAAAGATAGGATAGTTTTTTTGAAGCAAAATAACATATTTTTAAATAATTTCAGATTTAGAGAAGAGTTGCATGGATAGTACAGAGTTTCCTGTTTCATAGACCCTTGACCCAGATTCCCCACATGTTAACATTTTATTCATTCTTTGTTTCTTCCTCTATACACATGTACTTATTATTTTTTTCCTGAATGGTTTAAGCTGCAAACTTTATCTCCAAAAATGTTGGTGTTTATTCTTTTTTTGTTTGTTAAATTTTTTATTAGACTGTCTTATTCTAGAGATTCTGGGCTGCACCTTATTCATCAATTGAACTGTTACTGACATGTAACATATTAGTTTCAAGTCTACAACATAGTGATTCGATATTGGTATATATTGTGAAATGATCACAGTAAGTCTAGTTAACATTCATCACTACACAGTTACCAATTTTTATTGCTTATGATGAGAACTTTGAAGATCTACTCTCTTAACAACTTTCAAATATATTAATATTATTAACTACAGTCACATGTACATCACTCATAAAAATTTTAATAAAAAAATATTTTTTGTCCTGGTTTAATCCAGTCCAGGATCATACATTGTATTTAGTTAACACGTCTCCTAATCTTCTTTTGTGGAACAGTTACTTGGTTCCTTGTCCTTTATAACCTAGACATTTTTAAAGAATACAGGTCAGTTAGTTAGTAGAATGTCCCTCAGTTCGGGCTTGTCTGTTTTACCTTTTTGGAAGGACTGCCACAGAAGTGATGTGTTGTATCCTATCAGGAGGTTTATGATGTTGACTTGTTCTATTATTGACGATGTTAGCTTTGATCACTTAATTAAGGTGGTATCTGGCAGAATTCTTCACTATGAAATTACTATTTTTCCCTTTTTAATTTGCGGGTATTTTGTAATGGAGCTACTTTGAGACTAGATAATATCCTGTTTTCCATCAAACTTTGAACCACTAGTTTCAGCGTATGTTGATGATACTTGCCTGAAATAATTATTACCAGGGTGTTTGCCAAATGGTGATTTTCTAATTCCATCACTACATTTATTATTTGGAATTACACTCTCAGAGCTTTTCCTTTTCCCCTCAGTTATTTATGTAAGTAAGGACTAGTATGCTTTTATTTTATTATGTGGTTTATCATCTACGATTTTCATTTATTTTGTTGTTTAGTTGTTTCTCATTTGACCAGAAGTGACTCAAACTGATCACCTCTGTCCTTCAGACACGCTCCTGTCATTCTTTGAGCATTACCAGCCTTTCCGGCACCACAGAAGTATATCCTGGGCACATATTGTACTTTTCCTTGCTCTTGCCTGGGAATCAGCCATTTCTCTGAGGAAACTGGTACCTTTTTTTGGTGCACTAGCTGTGGTAATGGGATACTGGAGTGTCATTGCTCCTAGGTCTCCTCAGCAGACAGAGCTAGGGAATATATATATATGTGTGTATGTATATTTACACACATTTATATGCTTCTGCATCCCTATATTAAGAACCGAGCTCCTATGGTTAGCTCTGATTCCAAGCCTTCATCCTTTTTCATATTTGTAACTTATTTTTAGGAGAATAAGAAGCCAAACTCTTATTATCCACAATGTATTTATTTTATTTGCTCAGTGTGAGAATGCACATAATTTCATATCTCTGTGTAAAAACAAGTATCTAAGTGTGGTATTTGTTTATAGATAATTTTTTTTGTTTTTAGCTTGAGAGAGTATGTAGTTAAAACATTGTTTTCAGGGGCGCCTGGGTGGCTCAGCGGGTTAAGCCGCTGCCTTCGGCTCAGGTCATGATCTCAGGGTCCTGGGATCGAGCCCCGCATCGGGCTCTCTGCTCGGCGGAGAGCCTGCTTCCTCCTCTCTCTCTGTCTGCCTCTCTGCCTGCTTGTGATCTCTCTCTGCCAAATAAATAAATAAAAAATCTAAAACAAAACAAAACAAAACAAAACATTGTTTTCAAAAGTTACCTGGAGTTAATTCCCACCCTCCCCTTTGGGGTGATGGTTATGTTATTCATTTCAAATACAATTAGGTACATTTGTTTTTGTTCCATTTTGGGTTCTTCTCTCTTATTATCATTTTTTTCTTTTCTTTCTTTTTTTTTTTTTTTAGTTTATGAAACATTAACATGATTTTTAAAAAACTGTACAAAACAGTAGTATAGATTATTAGAGTGCTGAATATAAAACTTAGGACTTTTGTGTTTTCTCTTTCAGGGAATCATTTAATACTTCACATTAGAACAAATATGTGAAAGTCCCTGCCAACCTGTGAGAATTTCTTCCTTTGACATTTTGATTCTACTTCACAACGTTCTCTGAAGTTCTTTCTTGATGCCATGTTCTGTGGCTTGCATCAAAAGAGGAGTTTGTCTTCATGAAGATTCCTAACATTGGTAATGTGATGAATAAATTTGAGATCCTTGGGGTTGTAGGTGAAGGTAAGTTTAGCATTCCTTGAGTTTCTGAGTAATGTATATAGTTATACCTACTACTGAAAAAGTTACAATTCAGATCCTATTAATTTTACCTATATTAATTCAGATATGTGCTTAAGTGAAATACTAAAAATAAAATTGTGCTATTTGGGTTTTATTAAATTTAAAGTTAATATTTTAAAACCCTTTAAAATTTAATAAACCAGATATTTCTTAAGTCTGCCTTCATTTCTTTTTTCTTTTCTTTTCTTTTTTTTTTTTTTTAAAGATTTTATTTTTTTAATGTGATCTCTGTACTGAAGGTGGGGTTCAAACTCATAAGCCCAAGGTCAAGAGTTGCATACTCTTCTGATGAGCCAGCCAGGTTCCCCAGGGCTGCTTTCATTTCATTGTTTTCATCAGTGATTGGGGTTTCTTAGTCTATAATTTTTTGTTACATTTTATTTTTATATCAAGTTTATTTTGGATAACTTAAAATTTATTTGTATAAATTAAATTTCACTTAATACATGGTAAATAAGTGAATAACTTCTCTTTGAGAATGACAAACCACATTTTTATAAATGTTGAAGCACACAACTTGGTTATATTTTAACATTTCTGAAATCAGGATGTACATTATAATCCATAGCATGTCATGGTTCAATTGGCAGATCTTTTTCCCCCCAGTAGTACATGAACTAATGCTTATGATTAATGATATCATTAATTTGATGAAATATGGTCATCCATTTTTCCTAAGTCATCCTGATTTTCTTTTTTTTTTTTTTAGGGTTTTATTTATTAGAGCAGGAGAGAGCCCAGGTGGATTGGGGGAGGGGCGGAGGGAGAAAGAGAAATCAACTCCCCACTGAGCAGGGAGCCCTATGCCTGGGACTCGATCCCAGGACCCTGGGATCATGACTTGAGCAAAGGCAGATGCTTAACCCACTGAGTCACCCAGCCACCCCCTTGATTTTTCCTTCTTAGTAATTTTTGCTTTTGACTTAAAGATAACTTTATGGAGATTTTGAGAAATGATTTTGTTAACAGTGTGTGAGTGATTGTAATTATGGTTTTTTAACCTTTTTTTTTTTTTTTTTTTTTTGGAGGGGGAAGGGAAGAGGGGCAGAGGGAGAGGGAGAGGGGGAGAGAGAGAATCTTAAGCAGGCTTCACACCCAGCCTGGAGCCCAGTGTGGGCCTTGATCTCACAAACCTGAGATCATGACCTGAGCCAAAATCAAGAGTCAGAGGCATATCTGACTGAACCACCCAAGAGCCCCTAGCATTTATGACTTTAAAGCAAGTGTTTTTTTTGTTTGTTTGTTTTTTTAAAGATTTTATTTATTTGTCAGAGAGAGAGGGAGAGAGAGCAAGCACAGGCAGACAGAATGGCAGGCAGAGGCAGAGGGAGAAGCAGCCCGATGTGGGACTCAATCCCAGGACGCTGGGATCATGACCTGAGCCAAAGGCAGCTGCTTAACCAACTGAGCCACCCAGGCGTCCCTTTAAAGCAAGTGTTATAATAAAAATTTTTATTTTATGAATTTTCAAATAAATGTGAATTTTAAAAAGTTTTGAAGATTTACCTGTGAACAGCAAAGCTGTTAATAGATTTTAATATTAAGTAGTTAAACCCTTTTCGAATAAATAGAAACAATTAAAATGGAGTCTGGGGTGACTGGGCTGTGTAGTTGGTTAAGTGCCTGATTCTGGTTTTGGCTCAGGGTTGTGAGATTGTGCCCTGTGCTGGGCATGGAGTCTGCTTGGGATTCTCTCTCGCTTTCCCTCTGTGTGTAACACCCCCCTGCTCCCCCTCCCCCGTACTCTTGTTCTCTCTCTCTCTAATAAATAAATAAATCTTAAAAACAAATAGAGTCTAATTATTGGGTACTTGCTTTAAGATCTGAAGTTGAAACTATATAAAAAGAATGGATCCTTCTTCCTGTACCAGTCAACTCCTTTTCCTTTTCTTCATTGATAATAATTATGTAAATAAAATTCATTGTTTTTGTTTTAGTAATTTCTTTTTAAAAAGATTTTATTTATTTATTTATTAGAGAGAGAGAGAGAGAGAGAAAGAACACAGAGGGAGAGTGAGAGGGAGAAGTAGACTCTCTGCTGAACAGAGTCTGATGTGGGGCTCAAACCTGAACTGAAGGCAGATGCTTAACTGACTTAGCCACCCTGGCACCCCAGTAAAATTCATTCTTGATGTCTTGTCTACTGTATTATATAGCTACCTTTTTTGTATGTTTTTTTCCAAAGTGTTATAATTAGAAACTAATGCAGTAAAGCTACTGACTGGAGCCAGTCAGCTCATAGGGTGTAACAAGGTTGGAATGTTTCAAATTCTGGGCCCCAGTTTTTCTGGATCACAACCTTGGTTTTCTTAGTATACCTGTAGGTGATCATCTCCTTAGGAATTAGCTCAGATTAACTAAACTACTACACTGTTCTATAAATCAGTATATGTCAGTTTTAGTTACAGTCAGAACCATCATTGCTATATATTTTTTCTTGGTAAACCACCTTAGATGCTTTTTGGCTAAGAAATACATACATATTATGGAAATTAAAAACTGTCTAGTAAACTCTGCATTCCTGTAGCCTGGGCAGTGTATTTTTGCTCTGTAGAAAAACTGGCATGACCAGTTAAATCGGGACTGAAGGATTGCCTGGTGATGATTGTGAAAATAAGTTGGACAGTTGTAGTAGCTGATTCCATCCTGACTATGATAATAAGATTCATCCATCTCCACCAAAGTGAGGGAGACTTGTTCCGGGTCTTCGGATTCTGTTTGAGACACATTTCCCAATTTCATCTGTCTGAAGTTTGCTTGTCATAGATGTATGCAGACCTTGCCTGTCAATGTTCTTGACATTTCTACAAACCTCAAGTTATCATACATTACATTTAATTTTGCTAATTAGGTTGTCACAATATGACTCTAGCCTCAGTTTCCTGGGTATCTTGCTGTCAACTCTGTTCTGCCTCTAAAGAAGTAGTTTTCTGGCTAGGGAAGAGGATTAGTAACCCAAACTGTATTGATGAATGTCATCAGAGTATACCAAGGAAAGTGGAAGTGCTTGGTT
This sequence comes from Lutra lutra, assembly GCF_902655055.1. Taxonomy (NCBI): domain Eukaryota; kingdom Metazoa; phylum Chordata; class Mammalia; order Carnivora; family Mustelidae; genus Lutra; species Lutra lutra. The sequence goes on along the minus strand of NC_062296.1, from coordinate 85,088,019 downwards.
ATAATTGGCCAGAGAGCCTTGGACTACTTATGGTCTGTGCCCTTGCTTGTACTGAGATTTTATGGCAAAAATGTAGCAACTCCTACAGGTTACTAAATTGGAATGCTTAGGCCTATATTATTTTGCCTGTCAGGAAAGAGATTCCTGTATTCTGGAAGAGGTCTTAAATGTCTCCTAGGAGTGAGAACATACTTGGTAGGCTTGGTACCTGAGCTTACTATTGGGAGACAATTAGCTTTTAAATTTTAAGTTTTCTACAATCTTTTGAGTTTTTTTTTTTTTTCATTTACTCTTAAAGTTCTTATGTCCAAATCTTATCTCCAGTAGTTTTAAGCTTAAATTTTAAATCTTTCAAGTGACGTTTTCACTAAAAAGAGAAACATTTAAAGATACTTGTTAGGTAAATGAGTTGCTTATACTCATTTTATGAAAAATATATACTAATATCCACATTTTGTTTATGTGTGGCTCATTGCATTGTCACTGGAGAGTATTGTCATTTTAGGAATCATTATTATATCATACACTGATAACCAATATAAGTATAATAGAACTTTTATTTCTCTAAGAGCTATAATTTGTATATGTGCCCCTAATTTTTTATTTCTTTTTGTTGTAGGAGCCTATGGAGTTGTACTTAAATGCAGACACAAGGCAAGTACATGGTTTTTAACAAGAAAATAATGTATATGTTTAACTGTTTAGAAACTAATGTATTGCTCTGTGTATGTGGGCATATAATTAAAACTGTTTGGCTATGATAATGATGCTTAATAAAGTAGATTGAGCATGTGAACCCAGAAAAAGACTACTTTTGGACAAGCTTTCTCATGATTAGGTAGTCATTAGTTATTTGAAATCATATGCTGTTTTTTCTCAGTTGACCTATGTTTATAGTTGAAAAGCTTCCTAATGGGAAGAGAGAAAAGATGATATAGAAGAAATCAAGGTAGTGACAGATTTATGTTCAAGTTACTTATGAGAAAGGAGTTTCATTCAGTCATTATTTTTCACATAGACCCAATAACTTACAATCTTTGGTAGATCTGAATCCACATTTTGCAATGTGGATAGGTGTTTGGTTATGAAATAGGGCTTCAGATAATAGTGTATGATTATCATTATTGGTTGTAGTTGATCACCCTTGAGTAGCTTTGAAATTGATCTTACTATATAGATTATTTGACTATTATACTAATCACTAGTTATTCAGGGAAGTTCTTTCAGGATTCCCATAGCTGTTGCTCAGTGATAACCATGTTTGACTCAGGGACTAACTTTAAGGTGGCAAGTATTGCCGCTGTAACAGTTTTAAATGTTAGGTTAAATATTTACTTGTTATGGTATATTTAGTCTGAGTATTAGTATCTGGCCTCATGCTGTTTTGTTTATAATTTTGTTAAGACCAAAGGTTAAAGTTTTTTGTGATATTTTCTAATGGAATTCCTTATGCCTGAAAGGAGTTTAAAAATTTAGCCCAGGTCATAATTTAAACTCTCAAATCTATCTATCATAACATATATGTGTGTGTACATACGCATAAATAAAGAAGATATCATTTTTATGTTTATTTTTTCTTTCCTGCTGTACAAAATAGTATGTTTTAGATATAAGGTTTCATGACAGTTGATGTATTTTTGGCTTTTAGATCATAATTTTCTTAATTCAATGAATTTCCTGTTAAAATTGGGTGTTCAAAGTATCTTATGTTGGTAATAGTTATCTGAAGATCTCGGCCGGTAAATCCTCAAAAAAAAGGTTTGTATACTGTGGTTATTGATTTAAGATGATTAAGAATTTAAAAAGATAAATTAAACATACTCAAAATAAATTTAGGAACTTGAATACCTTGTTAAGAAATACTACTGCAGTTGGAAATTAAACAAATGAAAAGCTCTCTAATGAATTTCTATACTGTTAATGAGTTGCCTTGAGTTATAATAAATTTCTGAAGCTTTAAAAAAATAAAATTCCTCAGTGGATACTACTCAGGGGAAATAGGTTGTTAAATTTGACTCTTTCAAAAAACACAACACTTCCTTTTATACCATGGCTCTGTTTATGCAGTATAATAAATGGACGCTTCAGGTCTTAATCTTTGAGTTTTAAAGTTGAAAAATTTCTGATAATAATGCAAATCTTCCAACAGTGTTCTCTCAGTCTTGTCCCACTTCTTCCTATCACTGTTTCCCTGTACTTTTTTTTTTTAAACCTTATCTAAGCTCTCTTTCTGCCTTTTATGTAAAAATAAGTCTTATTAGCTGAATATATTGTTTTTATCTTTCCATGTGTCTGGCAAATATATATTTGTTACCTGTACCTGGTTCTCATAATGCACACTGTTAGTCCCGGTAACATGGGCCTATAATAAAAGTAGATGAGAGCAGGTATCTCTGCTCTTGGGAAACCAACTCTAAATGTGAACTCTGATTCCTTGGGCAGTTTTAGTTAAAAGGATGAATAAACCATAGATTTCTTACTCTTTTCTGGCTTATGGTCTGAAGAGGTAGAAGGTCAGATACTTGAAAAAATAACCCACGAGATTGCTGCAAATGACATTGCATCTAAAAAATATCTCTTTTTACTGCCCTTCACTAAATGAGGGACTCACAGACCGGCTCTCTAAGTATTGTTGCTTTTCCCTTTACATGCATCTGAAAAGATATTGCTGGATGGAAAATGTAAAGTATAAATTAGTGCCTACCTCAGAGTAATAATATAAAACTCTTTTTAGAATCTGCAGCTGTTTAGTCATTAGACTTGTTACAGATATATCCTCTTTTCCGCTAGAATCAGAGCTTCAGTCTTTACCGCATTATCTGAAAAGAGAATTTGATGCTTCTAAGATTTACCCTTTGGGATCAAACAAATGGATTATTATGAAATCTCATGTTATATTTAAAGATGGATATGATCCTCCCTGTTGTACCCATGATATATATATTAAAAAAAAATCACACCTATATATTTTGCATAGCTTTTATAGACTTAATGAAATGCTTATAAAAATGTATAAATCAGGTGTGTGTGATTACGTATGTGTAGGTATGTGTGATCACTTACGCATCAATTTGATCTTTTGGATAAGGTTGGCTGTGGGTGTATATATAATTAAAGAATTCTTAGCACATTATATATTTGAGCAAGTGTGAAATAAAGTTATTGTTTTAAATCGTGTACTGTTGCAAGAAATTTAGAGGTCATGCTTGTAAACAAATGTTTCTTGTTTATTGTAAACACAGTGTGGTATTGGGCTATTCCAGGCCAAAGACCATATTTCTTAATTTTCTGAAACAAATACTGCACAACTGAAAAAGAAAAATGTAACTATACTCCTTTTCACAGCTTCTGTTTATTGTATATATGCACATTGGCATATATATGAAAACTCTTAGCAGTAAGTGTTAAGCTACTTATGGCACCTTAGAACCAGTCACATTTGGAAGAAGTTTTGGTTTGGACACTTACTTTCCATATATGCATTGCTGGTTCTCTTTTTATTTGCATGTCTGCTTTGAAATTCTTATGCATATTTTACAGCATACTTTTCTTTGCAGAAGCTCAGAGAGGTCATCCTTACAACAAAGTAGGGCAAATGGAATGGAGTGACATAGGGAGATTTGATTAGAACTGGAGACAAAGCTTTGTGCAGTCTGATTGGGAGAGGTTGGGGGGCAATGCTAATTGATCCTAGGACGGGGAAGTGCTGATTCATGTATTTTCTTCCCTGTGGCTATGGTTGACATATGAGAAATTTTTGTTTGTTTTGAAGTGGTAGATGACATATGACATATGCTCTTGGGATAGCTAATTATACAAAGGCATGAAGAATCCAGCATTGGGGTAGAGCCTAGAAATACTTACTTTTATTTTTATTTTTTTAAGGTTTTATTTATTTAAATTTATTTGTAAAGCAGAGAGCTCAAGCAGGGGGAGCAGGAGAGGGAGAAGTAGGCTCCCTGCTGAGCAAGGAGCCCCATGTGATGCTCCATCCCAGGACCCTGGGATCATGACCTGAGTCTAAGGCAGACGCTCAACTGACTGAGCCACCCAGGTGCCCCGAGCCTAGAAGTATTTAATAAATAATAAAATTGACTTAAATTATAGAACCAAAAATGAAGACCACTGTAGAGAGCTGTTGTAGAGTACCAGGTCCCTGTGGAAGGATTAGAGATGATCCTAAGGGTTTATAGTAAACTGAAAAATCATTGCTAATATTTGTATGACTGACAAACTTAAAAAGGGTTTGTAAGTTTTAGGGGAGAAATAGTGAGCTTGGCTTTTATAAAAAAAGAATAAAATGGCAGCAAAATACCAAACCTGATAATAAATACCACATATCGAGCATCTAACATATGCCAGCTAACTCTGCTAGATGTTGTCCCTTTACTACTCACAACAGCCCTACTGTTACATCCATATTACAGAGAAGAAAGCAGAGTCATTAGAGAGGTTATGTGTTAGGGCTAAGATTATGCAGCTAAGAAGTGGTGGAACCAGGCTTTATCTGATGCCAGAAATCACTAACTTGAGCATAACTATGAAATGTTATGGACCTTCCAAGAGGGAGTGTAGAGCAGAGTTAAGGGCATGCCTTAAATAGTCCTACTGACAGGAGTGGGAGGCAGACATCTAGAAAGCAAGGAAGAAAGATTTTTAAAAATGTACTCACCAGCAGTGTAAAAATCCATAAAAAGATCCATGATGATAGGGATTGAGGGGTGAGAAGACGCATTTCATTTAATATTGTCATTTATTGATGACCCCTTTAAGTGGAGTGGTACATAGAATGCCAAATTGTAAGAGGTTAAGGAGAGAGTAGGTTGAGAAAATCCAGATTGTGCCCTTTTTCTCTTTTAAGAGTTGAGAAATTGAGAGTAGGAGGAGGAATAGATGTGATTGAAATATTCACTAGTCAGGAATACCCGTATTTCCCCCCACTAAAAGGCATTCTTGGGTTATTAATCACTTATTATGCGTAATGTGTCTTTTGCTATGAGGGTTCATTTTTAGCAAGCATTATATATTTTGAATTACTGATTCCTGTTTTCCAGATTAATTTTGTTTTCTACCAAAAAGCTGAATGGTGATTTGGTCATTTTTTTTTTTAAAGGTTTTATTTATTTGACGCAAAGAGTACAAGTGGGCCGAGCAGCAGGCAGAAGGGAGAGGGACAAGCAGGCTCTCCAGTGAGCAGGGAGCCCGATGTGGGGCTCGATCCCAGGACCCAGGGATCATGACCTGAGCCGAAGGCAGATGCTTAACTGACTGAGCCACCCAGGCGCCCCTGGTTCGGTTATTTTTAAAAATTAAAAAACTGAACTATTTAAAGCAAATACTTGAAGGAAAGGTCAATGAACCATCACCAGTTAAACAGATTTATAGTGTACCTTCTAAAACCATACAGTTATTTTCTACTAAAACAAAATAAATGTTGTTTTAGTTTTTTCCACATTAAATGAAACAAGCCTTAAAATTTTTTTGGATTTAGGGACGCCTGGGTGGCTCAGTTGGTTGGACGACTGCCTTCGGCTCAGGTCATGATCCCGGAGTCCCGGGATCGAGTCCCGCATCGGGCTCCCAGCTCCATAGGGAGTCTGCTTCTCCCTCTGACCTTCTCCTCGCTCATGCTCTCTCTCACTGCCTCTCTCTCAAATAAATAAATAAAATTTTTTTGGATTTAAGTTTTACATGTGAATTGAGCTTTTAAAACAGCTTAAAAGAGATGAATCAACAATGACAAACTGAATATATGGGATTAATTATTTTTTGTCATTACTTTCCTCCTTATTTAAATATAAGTAGGATGTGGATTCCTGCTTCTTCTGTACAAAATTTCTACCATTTAGGGATGCCTGGGTGGCTCAGTTGGTTAAGTGTCTGCCTTCACTCAGGTCACGATCCCTGGGTCCTGGGATCGAGCCCCACATTGGGCTCCTTGCTCCGCAGGGAGCTTGCTTCTCCCTCTCCTTCTGTCCCTGCTTGTACTCTGTGTGTCTCTCTCTCTGTCTCTGGCAAATAAATAAATAAAATCTTCAAAAAAGAATTTCTACTATTTGAAGAAAATTAGAGATAGGCTTAGATTTTTTAATAAAGATTGTAAGCAGCTGGAAATATTTCAGTATTGATTGATTATTTCACTTAATCATTTTTTTAAAGTAATCATGCTTTCCTAAATGACTTTAATTTACTGCAGGTTATGGAGATTAACAAGGTGCCATTTTTTTTTTTAAAGATTTTATTTATTTATTTGACAGAGAGAGAGATCACAAGTAGACAGAGAAGCAGGCAGAGAGAGAGAGGGAAGCAGGCTCCCCGCCGAGCAGAGAACCCGATGCGGGACTCGATCCCAGGACCCCGAGACCATGACCCGAGCTGAAGGCAGCGGCTTAACCCACTGAGCCACCCAGGCGCCCCAACAAGGTGCCATTTTTCAATTGGACTTTGGGTCAGGAACAGATTGTAGGCATTATTGGGGGAAGATATCTTCCGTCTACTCTTAAAGTGGCACTCATAGAACCATTACTTGTGTGTGGGTTCCTCTTTTGACCTGCCTTTTCTTGCTGATCCAGTTAATTATTGAACAATTTCTGGAATACTACAAAAGTCTTATCAAAATCATACTTCTTTGTATTATAATATTCTGTATTTCAGATTCTGCTAGTCTTTAAAAATTTATTTTAAATTCAATTAACATATTAGTTTCAGAGGTAAAGGTCATCTGTCTTACATAATACCCAGTGCTCATTACATCATGTGCCCTCCTTAATGTCCATCACCCAGTTACCCCATGCCCTTACCCATCTCCCCTCCAGCAACTCTTCAGTTTATTTCCTGTGGTTAAGAGTTTCTTAAGGTTTGTCTCCCTCTCTGATTTCATCTTATTTTATTTTTTCTTCTCTTCCTCTATGATCCTCTGTTTTGTTTCTTAAATTCCAATGTGAATGAGATCATATAATTATCTTTCTCTGATTGACTTATTGCACTCAGCATAATACCCTCTAAGTCTTTTTTTTTTTTTAAGATTTTATTTATTTATTTGACAGACAGAGATCACAAGTAGGCAGAGAGGCAGGCAGAGGGAGAGGGGGAAGCAGGCTCCCCGCTGAGCTGAGGGCCCGATGTGGGGCTCGATCCCAGGACCCTGAGATCATGACCTGAGCTGAAGGCAGAGGCTTAACCCACTGAGCCACCCAGGTGCCCCAATACCTTCTAATTCTATCTATGTTGTTGCAATGGCAAGATTTCTTTTTTGTTGTTGTTGGCTGAGTGGTATTCCATTTGTGTGTGTGTGTGTGTGTGTGTGTGTGTGTGTGTGTATACTCACACCACATGTTCTTTATTCGTTCATCATTCAGGGGACAGCTGAGCTCTTTCCAGAGTTTGGCTATTGTGGACATTCCTGCTATAAACACTGGGGAGCAGGTGCCCCAGTGTTCAGATTATTACATTTGTATCTTTGGGGTAGATACCCAGTAGTGGGTATTGGTGGGTCATAGGATAGCTCTATTTTCAACTTTTTAAGGAATCTCCGGATGGTTTTCTGGAGTGGCTGCACAAGCTTGTATATCCCTCCAACAGTGTAGGAGGGTTCTCCTTTCTCCACATCCTTGCAAATATCTTTTGCTTCCTGAGTGGTTAATTTTAGCCATCTGACTGGTGTGAGGTGGTATCTTACTGTGATGTTGAATTTGTATTTCCCTGATGCTGAGTGATATTGAACATTTTTTCATGTGTCTGTGGACCATTTGTGTGTCTTCTTTGGAGAAATGTCTGTTCATGTTTTTGTTCTTTGGGTATCGAATTTGATAAGGTCTTTATAGAATTTGGGTACTAGCCCTTTATCTGATATGTCATTTGCAAATATCTTCTCCCATTCTGTCAGTTGTCTTTTGGTTTTGTCGACTGTTTCCTTTGCTGTGCAAAAGCCTTTTATCTTGAAGTCCCAGTGGTTCATTTTTGCCTTTGTTTCCCTTGCCTTTGGAGACATGTCTAGCAAGAAGTTACTGTGGCCAAGGTCACAGAGGTTGCTGCCTCTTTTCTCCTTTAGGATTTTGATGGATTCCTGCCTCACATGTAGGTCTTTCATCCATTTTGAGTCTATTTTTGTGAATGGTGTAAAGAAATGGTCCAGTTTCATTCTTTTGCATGTGGCTGTCCCAATTTTCTCAACACCATTTGTTGAAGAGACTGTCTTTTTTCCATTGGACATTCTCTCCTGCTTTGTCAAAGATTAGTTGACCATAGAGTTGAGGGTCCATTTCTGGGATGTCTATTCTGTTCCATTGATCTATGTGTTTGTTTTTGTGCCAGTACCATACTGTCTTGATTACAGCTTTGTAATAAAGCTTGAAGTCCAGAATTGTGATGCCACCAGCTTTGGTTTTCCACATTCCCTTGGGTATTCAGGAGTCTTTTCTGGTTCCATACCAATTTTAGGATAATTTGTTCCAGCTCTATGAAAAAAGTTGGTGGTATTTTGATAGGGATTACATTGAGTATATACATTGCTCTAGGTAGCATAGACATTTTAACAATAGTTGTTCTTCCAATCCATGAGATTGGGACATTTTTTCCATTTCTTTGTGTCTTCCTCAATTTCTTTTTTGAGTGTTCTGTAGTTTTCTGAGTACCAGTCCTTTGCCTCTTTGGTTGGGTTTATTCCTAGGTAGCTTACGGTTTTAGGTGCAATTGTAAATGGGATTGACTCCTAATTTCTCTTTCTTCTGTCTCATTGTTAGTGTATAGAAAGATGACTGATTTCTGTGCATTCATTTTATATCCTGCCGTTGCTGAATTCCTGTGAGTTCTAGCAATTTTGGGGTGGGGTCTTTGGGTTTTCCACATAGAGTATCATGTCATCTGGGAAGAGTGAGAATTTGACTACTTTGCTAACTTAGATTCATTTTATTTCTTTTTGTTGTCTGTTTGCTGAGGCTAGGACTTCTAGTACTATGTTGAACAGCAGTGGTGATAATGGACATCCCTGCTGTGCTCCTGACCTTAGGAGAAAAGCTCTCAGTGTTTCCCTGTTAAGAATGGTATTTGCTGTGGGCTTTTTGTATATGGGTTTTATGATATTGAGTTATGTTCCCTCTGTCCCTACACTGTGAAGAGTTTTAATCAAGAAAGGAGCTGTACTTTCTCAGTTGCTTTTTCTGCATCTGTTGAGAGGATGGTTCTTGTCCTTTGTTTTATTTATGTAGTGTATCACATTGATTAATTTGCGGGTGTTGAACCACACTTGCAGCCCAGGAATAAATCTCACTTGGTTTTGGTGAGTCATCCTTTTAATGTACTGTTGGATCCTATTGACTGGTACTTTGGTGAGAATTTTTGCATCCATGTTCATCAGGGATATTGATGTATGATTCTCCTTTTTTTGATGAGGTCTTTGTCTGGTTTTGGGATCAAGGTATTGCTGGCCTCATAGAATGAGTTTGGAAGTTTTCCTTCCATTTCTATTTCTTTAAACAGCTTCAAAAGAATAGGTATTAATTCTGTAAATGTTTCGTAGAATTCCCATGGGAAGCCATTTGGCCCTGGGCTCTTGTTCGTTGGAAAATTTTTGATTGCTGGTTATGGGGGTCTGTTCAGGTTTTCTATTTCTTCCTGTTTCAGTTTTGGGAGTTTATATGTCTCTAGGAATGCATCCATTTCTTCCAGATGGCCTAATTTGTTGGCATATATTGCTCATGATATGTACTCATAATCATTTCGTTTTCTTCAGTGTTGTTTCTGATCTCTCCTTTTTCATTCATGATTTTATTAATTTGGGTCCTTTCTCTTTTCTTTTTGATAAATCTGGCCAGGGGTTTATCAATTATTAATTCTTTCAAGGATCCAACTCTTTGTTTCATTGATCTGTTCTACTATTCTTTTGGTTTCTGTTTTATTGATTTTTGCTCTAATCCTTATTGTTTCTCTTCTGCTGGGTTTAGGCTTTATTTGTTGTTCTTTCTCCAGCTTCTTTAGGTATAAGGTTAGGTTGTGTATTTGAGACCTTTCTTGTTTCTTGAGAAAGGCTTGTATTGCTATATACCTCCCCATTAGGCCTACCTTTACTATATCCCAAAGATTTTGAATAGTTGTGTTTTCATTTTCATTTGTTTCCATGAATTTTAAAAATTCTTCAATTTCCTGATTGACCCATTTATTCTTTAGTAGGATGCTCCTTAGCCTCCATGTATTTGAGTTCTTTGCAAATTTCTTCTTGTGACTGAGTTCCAGTTTCAAAGCATTGTGGTCAGAAAATATTCAGGGAATGATCTCAATCTTTTGGTACCGGTTGAGACCTGATTTTTGATCTTTTCATGTGATCTATTCTGGAGACTGTTCCATGTGCACTTGAGAAGAATGTGTATTCTTTTGCTTTGGGATGGAATGTTCTGAATGTATCTGTGATGTCCATCTGGTCCAGTGTGTCATTCAAAGCCCTTATTTCCTTGTTGATCTTCTGCTTAGATGATCTGTCCGTTGCAGTGAGGGAGCTGTTAAAGTCCTATACTCTTACTGTCTCTTATTATATTATCAGTATTTTTTTTTTAATTTTGTTATTAATTGGCTCATATAATTGGCTGCTCCCTTGTTAGGGGTATCAGTATTTACACTTGTTAGATCTTCTTGCTGGATAGACCCTTTAATTATGATATAGTGTCCTTCCTCATCTTTTAATACAATTTTGGTTTAAAATCTAATTTGTCTGATATAAGGATTGCCACCCTAGCTTTCTTTTGATGTCTATTAGTATGATAAATGGTTTTCCACCCTCTCACTTTCAATCTGGAGGTGTCTTTGTGTCTAAAATGTGTCTCTTGCAGATAGCATATCTATGGGTCTTACTTTTTTATCCAATCTGATATCGTCTTTTGATTGGGGCATTAAGCCCATTTACATTCAGAGTAACTATTGAAAGATATGAATTTAGTGCCATTGTATTGCCTATAAAGTGACTGTTACTGCATATTGTCTCTGTTCCTTCTTGGTCTATGTTATTTTTAGGCTCTCTCTTTGATTAGAGGATCCCTTTCAATATTTCTTGTAGGGCTGGTTTGGTGATTTCAAATTCTTTTAGTTTCTGTTTGTCCTGGAAGCTTTTTTTTATCAAAACTTCTATTTTGAATGACGTCCTGGCTGGGTAAAGTATGCTTGGCTGCATGTTTTTCTCATTTAGCACCCTGATTACATCATGCCAGTCCTTTCTGGCCTGCAGTGTCTGTGTGGATAGGTCTGCTAATCTAATATTTATACCTTATAGGTTACAGACCTCTTGTCCTGAGCTGCTTTCAGAATTTTCTCTTTGTCTCTGAGATTTGCAAGTTTCACTATTATATGTCGGGGTGTTCACCTATTTTTATTGATTTTGAGGGGAGGTTCTCTGTGTGTCTTGGACTTTGATGTGTGTTTCCTTCTCCAGATTAGGGGAATTCTCTGCTATGATTTGCTCCAGTATACCTTCTGCTCCCCTCTTTCTTTCCTCTTCTTCTGGAGTCCCAGTTGTTTTAATATCATTTTGCTTTATTATATTACTTAGCTCTCAAATTCTTCCCTTGTGATCCAGTAGTTGTTTATCTCTCTTTTTCTCAGCTTCTTTATTCTGCATCATTTTGTCTTTTATATCACTAATTCTCTATTCTTCTTCATTTATCATATAAGAGCCTCATTAATATCCTTTTTTATTACATCTCATTAATATCCTTTAAGATATCCTTTTGATATCTACTTTAGTTCTTTGATTTCCTCACAAAGGGATTCTCTAGTGTCTTCTATGCTTTTTTCAAGCCCAGCTCTTATCTTTATAATCATTATTCTTAACTGTAGTTCCAACATTTTACTTATATGTATTGATTAGGTCCCTGACAATCAGTACTACTTCTTGTTTTCTTTTTTTGAGATGAGGTTTTCTTTTTTATTATTCTGTTCAAAGAATAGATGAGGGAGAGAATGAAATACTAAAATGGCAACAACGACCCCAGAAAAATATACACTAAACAAAGTAGAAGAGACCTGAAACTGGAAAAAAAATTTAAAAATTTAAAAAAAAAGAGGGAATAGTCAGGTGAACAGATAGAGGAATACACTGGATTCTTTGTGTATTTTGGTCAGTTTGTTAGAAAACTAAATCTCAAAATTGTAAAGAAAGAAAAACTTACATATGTACAAAAATAAAATTAATTACAATGAAAGGATAGAATGTAACTGTAAAAATGAAAATTAAAAGAGAAAAGGAAAAAAAAGAATATAAGCAGACAGGTGAACAGAACAGAGCAATATACTATGTCCTGAGTGTATTTTGGTCAGTTTATTGGAAGAAATTGCATCCGAAAATTATAAAGAAAAAAAACTTATGTTTTTTCACACACAGAAAAAATTAAATACATTGAAAGGATAGAATATAACTGTAATGATGGAAATTAAAAGATTAGAAAGAACAGTTGGTAAAATAAGAAGTTGTTTGGAAGTGAAAGAGAAAAAAAATAAAATTGAAAGACTAAAGAATCCTGGGGGGAAAGAAACCCATGAATTTCCATATACTGTTTTTCCCTAATGCTGGAGTTTTGCAATTCTATGTGATTGGTAAATTTGGTCTTAGCAGGACGTTCTTGCTGATCATCTGGGGGAGGAGCCTGTTGCACTGATTCTCCAGTGTCTTTGCCCCAGGTGGAATTGTACCACCCTTGCCAGGGGCCAAATGAACTAATCTGCTAAGGATTATTCTGTATTTCTTTTGTTCCTTGAAGGTTTTCTACAGCACTTAAGAGGATGAGAATGAAAATCTCTGTCTCCCAGTCTCCAGCCCCAGAGCAGAGACAGCTTGGGGCCCCACTCCTCAGTGCGCCCCCAGGGAAAAGCAGTCAATCACTCCTGTGCTCCTGGTCTCTGTCTATACTCCATGCTCACCCAGACTGCGACTGAGTGTTTCTATCTCAGACACACGACCCTGTTTAGAGGCTCCAAACCCTGCAGGCTCCTGTGGCTTGCACCCACGCTGCTCCGCCCAGGGGAGGGAGGGGAGGGTTTCGTGGCAGTTCTGCTGCTTGCTGGGCCCCTGCTGGGGGGAGGAGTTGCCTGACTCTGCCATGGTTCGAGGTATATGGTAACTCCTAGCTGAGAGCCCACTGCTGGGCTCACTGATTGCAGCTGTCTTTCCTGTTCTGATGCCTGGGAACTCAGGCACCCCCGGTCTTCCCATGACCCGGAGGATCCTGAGACCACACTGTCCCCCCTAGGATTCTGCCCCACTTCACTACCTGAGCACCTTTCAGGCAGGGGCATCCCTCAGTAGAGTGGACTTCTGAAAGTTAAGATTTTGTGTTCTGCTGCTGGCTGATGGTGGCTCCTCTACTCCCAACTCCCCTCCCCACAGTGTATCTTTTCATATATCGCCTGGGATTGACTTCTGTGCACCTCCTACCTTGCAAAAAGTGGTCACTTTTCTTTTTGTAGAGCTGCAGGTATTATTTTCTTAGATCTCTGGTTGAGTTCTTAGGTTTTCAGAATGATTTGATCCGTATCCAGCTGAATTCCTTGGACCAGACGAAACTAACATCTCCTACTCCTCCACCATCTTGGACTCAGCTCTCTGCTAGTGTTTTGATATAGAGCAAACTGCGTATGTTTCTGTCATCTTATTATCAATTAAAGAAATAATGGTTCATATGTCAATTTACAGGGGAGTCTAACTTCTTCAGGCAAATAAAATAATTTTGTGTTTTTACCAGCTTCATGGTTACCTTAGATAATCCTAATCTAGATTTGTTTTGTTTGTTTGGTTGGTTTTTAGTAAATGAGATAAAGAAATGGTCATGTTAGAGCTGGCTGGTAGTAACTCTGCATGCATTGTGTACAGAGAAGACTACCTTCTCTACCTTCTCACAGTGACTCAATTCCTAAATGATTTGTCCCTCCCTCCCCCACACACTCCTCTGTCCCCTTCTAGAGGATGAGTTGGCAGGGACACTACATGGACTTTAAAGTCTTCTTTTCCGCTAATCAGAAAAACATAATTAGTTCAAAGAAAAGAACATTCTATACCTTTTTCAGATGAGTAATTTCATTAGTCTTTGTTAAATGTCTATGCTTAAGGGATTTACAGTAGCTCTTTAATGCATCTTCCTTTCAGAACTTCAGGAGCAAAAATGAAAGCAAATCATTTTTTTACATAGGCCTGAGTTATGTATTCACTGGTAATACAAGAAAAGGAACTAATCAACAAATGCCCAGATGGTGGGATACTTCTAAGTCGTTAAGCATAACTGTCAGTTGTTGAAAGCAGTAACTGGAAAGTAGTGCACAATGATCTATTTTTATATAAATAGTAATCCAATCCTGAAATACTATTAGAAGCTATCTATAGTTGATATTCGACAATGCTTTTGAGCTTGACTCATTCCTAATTTAAAGGTTTGTTTCATATGTTAAAGCTTTTTAATTTTAAAATATCAAAAAATTTTAGACCTTCTGTACTTAAAGTATTGTTCTAGACGAGGCATTATAAAGTACAATTCAACCAAATATCTGCTCAAGCAAAATCTGTCGAGTGCCCACAAAATGTCAGGTACTCTGCCTGGCCCTGGCTCTGTAGAAGTCAATAAGTAATTCCTATTTTTGAGGAATTTAGCCTAGCATGTATAAATCAACAAATGTAAGATCCTGTTTTCTTTTGTCAGGAAGCTTAACACATAGCTTGGGGGAGGTAAATTTGATAGAAGATTGTAGTTGAAATGATAATGTGAAACCTTTTCCGTTTTATCAATAAATTCTTCATGAAAGTCTAACTGAGGAAAATACTCATGTCAGTACTAAAGGAAAAACAAGTATTTCCCAAACCCCATAATGGCATAGGAGTTGTTTTCCACCTTCCATCTTTTGGCTATCATGAATAATGCCTCTGTGAACTTTTGTGTACAAGTTTGGTTGAGTTCCTGTTTTCAGTTCTTTGTGAGTTTATACCTAAGAGCGGAAGTGATAGGTAATATGGGAGTTCTATGTTCAACTTTTTGAGGAACCACAAAACTGTTTTTCCATAGCAGCTGTACCACTTTACATTCCTGCCAGCAATGTACAAGGGTTTCAATTTCTCCATATCCTTGCTAATACTTGTTTCCTTATTTCTTTTTGTTGTGGCCATCCTAGTGACATAAAGTAGTAGTATATTGTGTATTTGATTTGCATGTCTCTAATGATTAGTGATGTTGAGCATCTTTTCTTGTGCTTGTTGGCCATTTGCATATCTCCTTTGGAAAAATGTCTATTTAAGTCCTTAGCCCATTTTTAAAAATTTAAATTTAAGTTAGTTAACATATAGTATAGTATTGGTTTCCAGAGTAGAATTTAGTGATTCATCATTTACATTGAACACCCATTGCTCATCCCAACGTGTGCCCTCTTTAATACCCATCATCCATTTAGCCCACCCCCCGCCCATTTTTTAATTGGGTTGCTTTTATTGTTGAGTTGTAAGAATTCTTTATGTATTTCGGATATAAGTCCTTTATCAGATACAGGGTTTGCAAATATTTTTTCTCGTTCTGTAGGTTGTCTGTTCACCTTCTTGATAATGTTCTTTGCATAAAAGTTTTTAATTTTGATGAAGTCCGATTTATCGCTTTTTTCTTCTCTTGCTCATGTTTTTGAAACCACTGCCAAATACAAGACCCTGATGGCTTATGCCTTTTTAAAAATTAATGGTATAATTTTAGCTCTTCTATTTAAGTGGTTAATCCATTTTTGAGTTATTTATTTATTTATTTATTTATTTGACAGAGGGATCACAAGTAGGCAGAGAGGTGGGGGGGAGGTAGGGGAAGCAGGCTCGCTACGGAGCAGAGAACCTGATGCGGGGCTTGATCCCAGGACCCTGAGATCATGACGTGAACCGAAGGCAGAGGCTCAACCCACTGAGCCACCCAGGCGCCCCTTTGAGTTAATTTTTATTTGCGGTATGAGATAGGGGTCCACTTTCATTCTTTTGGATGTGGATAAGCAATTGTCCCAACATCATTTGTTGGACAGAGTTTTTTCCCTATTTATTGGTGGTGTCACCCTGTTGAAAATAAATTGACCATTACTATATGGGTTTATTTCCAGACTCTCAGTTTTACACCTGTGTTCTATGTGTCTGTCCTTAGGCCAATGCTACACAGTTTTGTTGATTACTGTGGGTTTGTATTAAGTTTTGAAATCAGTAAGTGTGAATCTACCAACTTTGTTCTCCCTCCCCCCCAAAAAAACCATAAAAAACCCGTTTTAGTTATTGAGGGCCCCTTGTAATTCCATATGAATTTGAGGAGTACCATTCCCATTTCTGAAAAAAAGGCCATTGGAATTTTGATAGGAATGACACTGAATCTGTGGATGACTTTGCATATTGTTACCTTACCAATATAAATTTTTCTAATCCATGAACGTAGGACCTTCCATTTACTTAAGTCATCTTTAACTTCTTTCATCAATACTTTTGTAGTTTTCAATGTGTTCGTCTTTTACTTGCTTGGTTTGATTTATTCCTAGGTATTTATTCATTTGGATGTTCTTGTAAATGGAATTGCTTTCTTAATTTCCATTTTGGATCATCAGTTGCTAGTGTAAAGAAATAGTACTGATTTTTTAAATCATAAAATATGTATAACAATTTATCATTTTAACCATTTTTAAGTGTACAGTTCAGTGTCATCAACTGTATTCACAATATTGTGTTATCTGTCACCTGTATATTTCCAATTTTACTTATCACCCCAAAAGAAACCATAGCAGTTAAGCAATAACTCCCCCATTCCCTCTTATCCCCAACCCCTAGTAACTTCTGATCTACTTTCTTTCTCTACAGTTTTGCCTATTTTAGATATTTCATATAAGTGAAATGATACAATATTTGTCTTTTTATGTCTGGCTTATACTAGCATGATGTTTTTAAGGTTCGTTTATATTCTGTGTATCAAAACTTCATTCTTTTTATAGCTGAATAATTTTCCTTTGTATGTATATACCACATTTTGTTTATCCATTCATTTGTTGGTGAACAGTTCAGTTGTTTCCACTTTTGGCTAATGTGAATAATGCTACTATGAACACGCACAGACAAATATCTTGAGTCCTTGCTCTTAATTCCTTTGTATATATACCTAGGAGTAGAATTGCTGGGTCATACGGTAACGTTTTTGTGGACTATTGGCTAATGTATTTTGATTTTTTATCCTGGAACTTTGGTGAATTTGTTTGTTAGCTCTAATACATGGATTCTTTAGGATTTTCTCTATGTATAATTACATCATCTATGGATGAGAATAGTTTTATTCCTTCATTTTTAATTTGGACACCTTTTATATCTTTGTTTTGCCTTGTTGTTCTAGTTAGAATTTCCAGTATAATGTTATTAAGTGGCAAAAGCAGGTGTCTTTGTCTTGTTCTTGATCTTGGGGGGAGAAGCCTTTTATTTTCTTACCATCGAGTATGCATGGCGTTAGCTACGGGTTTTTCATGAATGTCCTGTATCAGGTTGAGAAGTTGCCTTCTATTTGTTGTCTGCTTATTCATCATGGATACTGTATGTGAGGTAAGGTAGGTGGGCAGTTTAAAATGCATATCATGCTCATATCACAAAGTAGCTGTTTCCTTTATCAAGTCTTTCCCTGGTTGTTTTTAGTTTTTGATTAGTTGAAGAGTTCTAGAAAAGTTGACTCTAACACTTTTTGCCAGCTTATTATCTGTTTTTATCAAGTCCTAGGTTTCCTTATTTTGCCATTTTCAGTGACATCACTCAGGAGATATGTATGTTGCACATATTTTCATCAGTCTGTGGCATGTCTTTTCTTTCTGTTAACAGTGAATTTAGCAGAGCAGAAAATTTTAATTTTAATGATACCCAGTGTACCAGTTGTTTTGTGTGTGTACGGATTATTATCCTTTTGGTGTTGTATCTAAAAACTCATCACCAAAGTCAAGAGTCACCTAGATTTTCTAGGTTATCTTTTAGAAGTTTTGTAGTTTTGTATCTAGGTCTATGATCCACTTTGAGTTAGGTTTTGTTAAACTTAAAAGGTTTGTATCTAGATCCTTTATTTTGTGTATGGATGTTCAGTACCATTTGTTGAAAAGACCTTTTTCCCCATTGGATTGCCTCTGTTTCTTTGTCAAAGATCGGCTGTGTTTGTGTTGGGTCTATTTTGGGGCTCTTTTCTGTTTCACAAAATAGCTTACTGGGATTGGAATCCCACTGAATCTATAGATCAAGTTGAGAAGAACTGACATCTTA
Source organism: Lutra lutra (assembly GCF_902655055.1). NCBI lineage: Eukaryota > Metazoa > Chordata > Mammalia > Carnivora > Mustelidae > Lutra > Lutra lutra. The sequence goes on along the minus strand of NC_062296.1, from coordinate 85,069,766 downwards.
ATACTGAGTTTCTAATCCACGAATGCAAAGTATTTCTCTATTTATTTAAATCTTTGATTTCTTTCAACATAGCTGTGTAGATTTTTGCATACAGATCTTGGAAAAATTGTGTTAGATTTATACTTCAGTACTTTTTTGTGTGTGTGATAATGTGAGTGGTATTGTTTTAAATTTTTTTTCCAATTTTTCATTGCTGGTATATGGGAAAGCAGTTGATTTTTGTATATTACCCTTGTAAATTGTGATCTAGATAGAATTGTTTATTAGTTCAGGAGTTTTTGTTTTTGTTTTGTTTTTTTGAGATTTTCTTCTGGAAAATCCTGTCATCTGTGAACAAAATTTTATTTTTTTCCCAATCTATATCCCTTTTATTTCCTTTTCTTGTCTTATTGTGTTAGTTATATGTTGAATAAAAGTGGCAAGAGGGGTTATTCTTAACTTGTTTCTGAGGTTAGTGGGAAGGCATGCAGTTTCTTACCATTAAGAATGATGTTAACTGTAAGTTTTTTTGGTAGACGTTCTTTATTAAATTGAGGACATTCTCTCTATACCCAGATTAGTAAGAGATTTTATCACAAGCGGGTGTTGGGTTTTGTCAATGCTTTTCTGCATCAATGGCTATGATGAAACAATGTTTCTATTTTAGCCCACTGATGATGGCAGATTACATGAATTGATTTTAGAATGTTGAACCAGCGTTGCACACCTGGGACAAATCCCATATTGTCACGATGTGTCCTTCTTTTTATACATTGCTGTATTTTCTTTGCTAAAATTTATTGAAGATTTCTGCATCTTTGTTCCTGAGAGATATTTGTCTGTAGTTTACCTTTCTTTTAATGAGTTTATCTGGTTTTGGTATTAAGGTAATAGTGGCCTCATAGAGTGAGTTAAGAATTGTTCCTCCACTTCTGGAAGGAAGAGATTTTTCTGGAAGAGATTGTAGAGAATTGGTAATCTCTCCTTAAATGTTTAGCAGTTACCAATGAAACAGTCTGGGTGTGGGGCTTTTTGTTTTATAAAGTTATTGATTTTCTTCCACATATATAGGCCTATTCTGATTATCTGTTATGCCTTGTGTACATTTTGATACTTTGTATCTTTCAAGGAATTGGTCCATTTACCTAAGTTACCAAATTGATAGGCATAGATATGTTCATAATATTCCTTTATGATCCTTTTAATGTCCATGTGATTGGTAGTGATGACTCTTCTTTCATTTCTGATACTAATAATTTGTGTCTTTTTCTTGGTTAGCCTGGCTAGAGGTTTATCAATTTTACTGATCTTTTAAAAGAGCCAGCTTTTGTTTTCATTGATTTTTCTTTTTTTTTTAAGATTTTATTTATTTATTTGACACAGAGAGAGAGAGAGAGAGATCACAAGTAGGCAGAGAGGCAGGCAGAGAGAGAGGGGGAAGCAGGCGCCCTGCTGAGCAGAGAGCCCGATGTGGGGCTCAATCCCAGGACCCTGGGATAGTGACCTGAGCCAAAGGCAGAGGCTTAACCCACTGAGCCACCCAGGAGCCCTGATTTTCATTGATTTTTCACTGGTGAATTCCTGTGTTGAATTTCACTGATTACTTCTGTAAAGTTTATTATTATTTTCTTCCTGTTTTAGGCTTAAGTTATCCCTCTTTGTCTTATTTCCTAAGATAGAAGCTTAATTACTGATTTTATTTTTTTTAACTTTATTTTTTTAGTTAATGATTTTAGGTCTGTTCTCTTTTCTCAGGTATGCATCCCGTGCTATAAACTTTTTCCCTATACACAGCTTATGTGGCATCACACAATTTTGTACTGTCATTTTCATTTAGTTCAAAGTATTTTTACATTTCTAAAGATTTATTCTTTTGACTTGTGTGCTATTTTTTAATTTTTGTTTTTTTAAGTAAGCTTTATGTCCAATGTGGGGCTTGTACGCATGACCCCAAGATCAAGAGTTGCATGCTTCATTGATTGAGGCAGCCAGGAGCCCCTGATTCGTGTGTTATTTAGAAGTGTCTTGCTTAATCTCTAAATATTTTTGAGATTTTCCGGCTTTATGTTCTTGATCTCTAGTTTAATTCCATTGGTTGTGAGCATGCACTTTATCTATTGAGAGCAAGTGAGCACCAGAGCAGTGGGGAAGAGGGGCAGAGGGAGAGGGAGAGAGAATCCCAAGCAGGCTCCATGACCCTGAGATCATGACCTGAGCTGAAATCAAGAGTTGGATGCTTAACTGACTCAGTCACCTAGGCGCTCCATGAGAGTATACATTGTATGATTTTTATGCTTAAAAATCTGTTATGTTTTATGGCCCAGAATTTGGTCTACCTTGAGGAATACTCCATGTAAACTTGAGAAGAATATGTATTGTGCTTAGAAGTATTACATAAATGTCTAGTAGATCTACTTAGTTGATGGTGCTTTTCAGTTCACCTATATCCTTACTCAGTTTTTCTTTTTCTTTTCTTTCTTTTTTTTTTTTTTTAACCCGTAGGATGTGTCAGTGACTGAAAGGGGTGGGTGTTGAAGTCTCCACCTATAATGTTGCATTTGTCTATTTCTCCTTGAAGTTCTATCTATATTTATCTCAAGTATTTTGGTGCTCTTTTGTTTGGTGCCTGCATATTAAGGATAGTTAGGTCTTCTTGAAGAATGTATCATTTTGTAATGTCCCTCTTTATTCCTGATGATTGTCTTGGTTTTGAACTCTGCTTTGTCTAAAATTGATATAGCTACTCCAGCTTTCTTTAGATTAGTGTTAATGTGGTATACCTTTTTGCATCCCTTTGCTTTTAAGCTATTTGCGTTTTTTTATTTTAAGTGGTTTTAGAAACCCATTTTTATAGGGACATCTGGATGATTCAGTCAGTTAAGCCACCAACACTTGATTTCTGCTCAGGGCATGATCTTGGGATTGTGGGATTGAGCCCCGCATTGGGCTCTACATTGAGTGTGGAGCCTGCATAAGATTCTCTCTCCCTCACTCTCTGCCCCCTCTGTCCCCTGCTTATACACCTGCATGCTCTCTTTTTAAAGCCATTTGCATTTGTAATGATTTTAACGTGATTATTAATATGATTGGGTTAATATGAACCCTTTTTACTTTTGTAACTTTTGTATTTGTTACATTTTAAAATTTTTATTTAATTTGTTTATTTAAAAGATCGTATTTACTCATTTGACAGAGAGAAAGAGTGCATAAGCAAGGGGAGTGGCAGGCAGAGAGAGAGGGAGAAGCAGGCTCCCCACTGAGCAGAGAGCTGGATGTGGGGCTTGATCCCAGAACCCTGGGATCATGACCTGAGCCTAAGGCAGAGACTTAACCGACTGAGCCACCCGGGTGCCCCATTACACTTTTTTAAAAAGATGATTTATTTGTAAGAGAGCATGTGGGGAGGGAGGGGCAGAAAACGAGGGAGAAAGAGAATCTCAAGCAGACTTCCTGCAGAGGGCAGAGCCCAGTGCAATGTGGGGCCCAATCCCAGGATCCTGAGATCATGATCTGGGCCCAAATCAAGTTGGACGCTCAACCAGTTGAGCCATCCAGATTCCCTCATTTTTTCTTTTCTTTTTTTTTGGAAGGGGGGAGCTAATCCCTGAACCCAATGTAGGGCTCCAATTTATGACCCTGAAATCAAGGGGTTATAAGCCGGCCAGGCCTCCACTTCCCTTCCCTTTTTTTCCTCTTTAAACAAAAATACTCCCCTCTTTTTCTTCCTTTTGATTTTAATTGACCATTTTATAAGATTCTGTTTTCTGTCCTGTCTTAGTATGTCCATTATACTTCTTTAAAAAAGATTTTTAGTCATTGCTCTAGAGTTTACTGCATATATTTACAACTTATCTAAGTCCACCACCAGATAATGTATTCTGCTTTTTAGGCACTGCACGTATGTTAAACTAGAATTTTCCCAGTTCCTTCTTCCCATCCCCCTTGTAACATTGCTGTCACTCATTTTACTTATCCATATGCTATAATCAATGAATACATTGTTACTCCTGTTACTTTGAGTGATTATCTGTTAATTAAGAATAAGAAAAACAGATTTTGCCTTCATTTATTCCTTCTCCGGTGCTCTTATTTTGTGTAGATCTGAGTTTCTCACCTGTATGGTTTTCCTTTCCTAAAGAACTTTTTAAAACAGTTCTTACTACCTGCTCTACTGTTAAAATATTCCCTCAGTTTTTGTTTATCTGAAAATGTATTTCTCCTTCACTTTTGAAGGATAATTTCACTGAATACTTTGTAGGTTGGTGGGGTTTTTTTCCCCAACACTTTAAATATTTTACTTCATGGCTTCCAGAAAAAGCTGGATGTATTTCCTGTCCTTGTTCTCTGTAGGTAAGATACATTTTCCCCCTGGCTGATTTCATGATTTTATGTCTGTTTTTTTTTTTTGTTTGTTTGTTTGTTTTTGGTAGTTTGAATATGATGATGTTTAGGTGTAGTTTTTTTTTTTTTTTTTTTTGGTGTTTAACTTGCTTGGTCTGCTCTGAGCTTTTTTTTTTTTTTTTAAGATTTTATTTATTTATTTGACAGAGAGAGATCACAAGTAGGCAGAGAGGCAGGCAGAGAGAGAGGAGGGAGCAGGCTCCCTGCTGAGCAGAGAGCCCGCTGTGGGGCTTGATCCCAAGACCCTGGGATCATGACCTGAGCCGAAGGCAGAGGCTTTAACCCACTGAGCCACCCAGGTGCCCCTGCTCTGAGCTTTTTTGATGTGTGATTTGATCTCATTAATTTTGGAAGATTTTTGGCCATTATTCCTTCAAATATCTCTTTTCCTTTGTCTCATTTTTTTCCTTCTGGTAATCTGGTTATACCTTTTGTAATTGTTCTGTAGTTCTTAGATAATATTTTCTGCTTTAAAAAATTCCTTTTTTCTCTTTGCATTTAGTTTGGGAAGTTTCTCTTGAAATATTTTTAAATTCACTAATTCTTTCCTTGGCCATAAGCATTAATTGTGTTGTTGTGTTTTTTACTTGTAGTATTTATTTTAATTCTTTCTTAGAATTGTGTATGCTTATTACCCATTACCCATCTGTACTTGCATTTTGTCTACTTTTTCCATTAGAGCTCTTAACATAATACTCATAGTTATTTTAAATTCCCTATCTGAAATTATCCTTCATAATCCCCAGATCTGTGTCATATCTGAGTCTGATTCTGATGTGTGCTTTGTCTCCTCAGACTGCCTTTTGTCATGTCTCTTAGCAGGCTTTTTCTTTTTTTTTTTTTTTTAAAGATTTTATTTATTTATTTGACAGACAGAGATCACAAGTAGGCAGAGAGGCAGGCAGAGAGAGAGGAAGGGAAGCAGGCTCCCCGCTGTGCAGAGAGCCCGATGAGGGGCTCCATCCTAGGACCCCGGGACATGACCATGACCTGAGCCGAAGGCAGAGGCTTTAACCCACTGAGCCACCCAGGAGCCCTTTTTAGCAGGCTTTTTAATGTTTTTTAAAACCCAGATAGGGGGCACTTGGGTGGCTCAGTCTGGTAAATATCTTCTGCTTCTCCCACTCCCTCTCCCTCTGCCTGCCACTCCCCCTGCTTGTGCTCTCTCTTTCTCTGTCAAATAAATAAATCTTAAAACAAAACAAAACAAACCCAGATAGGCTATATCGGGTAATAGGAACTGAGGTAAATGGGCACTTAGTGTGATGGTTTAAGTTATTGGGCTTGGGGCTGGCTGGGTGTTTTATGTGTAGGTGCCAGAGGCTTCAGTTTCCTCCGGTGTCTTTTTGTTTATTTTTCTCCCCCATTGTCTTTGTGTTTCCCTAAGAACTCCTTTTTAAATAGTTTAAATAGTTAGTAGTTTAAATAGTTTGCTTCTTGTAACTCTTTCCTTTGAAATCTGCTGTTACTGTATCAGAACTTCATGACCTGGTGGTAGAGTATGGAGAAGAGGAAATGTTCTACAGTCTTAGGACCAAATCTTATGTCTTTTGGTGGGCCTGAGTCCTGGCCTGGAACCTTCACAAGTATTTTTTTTTAGCTTTTTTCCCTCCCCTTCGTTTTAGGTGAAGCAAGAAGGCTAGAGGGGCTGTAGCTGGCTAGTTTCCCCTCTCCCGGGACAATATGTAAGGCTCTGGTAAATTTTCCCTTTGACTGTTTGCCTTTATTTTACAGAATGTTCTAGGCTTATTTCAAAACAGTAATTTTTCCCTGGGTGTTTTTCAAAATGGTTAGGTTCCCCTTCTTCCTTAAAAGGGAGACGATTTTTACTGATCTTAACTCTGGGCTTATTTCAAAATTGTTGCTTTTTTTAAATAAAAAACAAAAACCAAAAAAAAAAAAAACCCCCAAAAAAACACAAAAAAAAACAAAAAACCCACCCTCTTACTGAAAAGGGGAGGAGATCATTCTTGGATCTTCATGTTCAGAACCTGGAGAAGTCATGAAGTAGAGCCAAGAAAGTGTGGAGGGCCCTCGTAAGACTTGGTCGCTAGGAGTTCTTACTTGCAAGCCTTTGTCAAAATTACCATTTAAGTTTTCTCCCTAGTGTATTGCTCTAGTGCCTCCTGTTCCAGGTAAGCTGTTCTTGGGTGTGATTCTATTTGCCTGTCTCTCCAGATTTCAGGAATTCAATTTGCCTTATGTCCTTAATTATCTGATAACCCTAAAGAAAGTTGATTTTCAATGTGGTGGGGGTTTTTTTTGGTTTTTTGTGTGTGTGTATCTGTTTTTTTCTCTCGCTGTAAGGATAGGAGTGTGATAATATTCAAGCACTTTATTTTTTGGGCCGAAAACTGATGCTTAATGTTTTAAAATTGGAAATACCTTGTCCAGCTTAAAAATAATTTGTTCAGCAAGAGACTTTTAACTTCTCTATGAACCATTTGCTTCGCTGAGATGACTCATTCTTATTTTCATCCCTTTGAATCTTGAATCTGTATATTTTCGAAGTGCTCAGCAAGAACTTTTTTTGGAACAAAATATTTGAAAAACTTAAGAGCTTCTTATAGTTCTAGAAAATTGCTAATAACTTCACCCTAAATTAACTGGAATTATTGATTTTCTTCCCCTCTCCTCCCCAGCACTGTTTTTTATCAGATAGCTTTTAGAATCCGTGCTAAAGTAGTTTTGGGGATTATTGTCTTTAACCTTCACTTGTTATTACTTTACCCTACTTGTTTTTGAAAAAGTAACTCAATTTTCTGAGGCATTTTGAAATCTCTGGAGACTAAGCACTGTTTAAATTTGAAAAACTAACGAGAATAAATGCCTAACTCTTAACACTGCTGGTGGTTTATTTTAAATTAACCTTGAAGAATGTATTAATTATAAACTGTAGATCTTGGTGACTTTAGCCTAATAGGATTACCTCTAGAATCTGCATGATAAAGGACAATTTGGCTAAAATGTGTTAATTTAAGCAATTGAGAAAGTACAGTGTATACTTCAAAGCCTTATAATTTGATTACTTGCTAAAAAATTGCATTTTGGGAACCTTCAGTTCTTATCCTTGGAGAACAGTTGTAACTAACCTTGGGCAATTGAGACATTGTAAATTGCATTAACCTTGCCCCCTTTTTTTAGGTTTCATTTTAAGTTTTATTTTTCTCACTGAATCTACTGTGAGGAATAGTTGTTAAACCAAGAAACAAATCAGCTGAATGGTATTGAAGATTATTAGTTGGCAAACTCATGTTTAAGAAATATTTTTCTCTTTTAACTTTCTTAATTGTTTAAAATGAATATCTATCTTTGGGAATTGAAGTTTTTCAGGAGTGAGAATTAAAATATTAACTTATGGGTTTTATCCTAATATACTAAGTAAAATTTATTTTTAGAAATGATGAGTTCATGCTGTATTGAAAGGATTTGATTGAAAATAATTATTTTTTTGCCATGTAATAATCAATTAGTTGTGGTTTGTTTTAAAGTAAGCTCCAGGGTGCCTGGCTGGTTCAGTTGTGGAACATGTGACTCTTGATCTCAGGGTCCTGTGTTTGAGACCACCTAGGGTGTTGAGATTACTAAAAAACAAAATCTTAAAAATAAAGGAAGATCCATTCTTCTAGCATGATTTGAATTAGAGGCAGAAACCTTTGCTTAGGCTTTTGCTTACAGACATTTCTTATAAAGAAATAGGGCTCTCAGAGGGTGCCTTAAGTGGCTCAGCGGATTAAGCCTCTGCCTTCGGCTCAGGTCATGATCTCAGGGTCCTGGGATCAAGCCCCGCATTGGGCTCTCTGCTCAGCAGGGAGCTTGCTTCCCTTTCTCTCTCTGCCTGCCTCTCTGCCTACTTGTGATCTCTCTTTCTGTCAAATAAATGAATAAAATCTTAAAAAAAAAAAAAGAAAAAAGAAATAGGGCTGTCAGGAGGTAATGGGGAAAGAAGAGCAGGTCTTCAGTAGGGGCACTTAATACTTGGTCTTAACAGAAAAGCTTCCATGTGTTCCCATTTCAACTGAGATAGTGGTTCACATTCAGATTTAAGTTGAGGCCTCTGTTGACTGGATCCCGACTTGTAATTTCCAGATAAGGAGGGAGCTGTAGCTCCTCTTTTGGTGGGGGGGCAATCCTTATCTTGCTACTTTATGCTAACTGGGATGGCAGCTACCCTTACAAAATGTCCCTTCATTCACCACAGCATTCAGGACCACAGTGCCAGGATTGACCATCCATTACCCTTTCTAGGAGAGAGACTCTCAGGATCACCCCCATGATTCTTGACATCTTCTCTTTCTGTCACCACCAAAACTCCGTGGCTGCTCATTTTATTACAGAACCCTCATCCCTGTAGTGCTCTGTACATTCTTCAGTTGTGTCCTCTCTCTTCCCCCCCAGCCTTCCTACAAGACCCCTAGAGCTCCTGAACTGTCATTAGTAATTTTTCCCTCAGCTTCAGTCTTGCCCTCCCATCACAGTATAATCATGCTTTCTGCTCCTGGGTGTCTCTGCTGCTGCTAAGCAGATGCCTGAGGCAGCCTGCTCCAGCACCAGTCTTGGGCTGTGCTACCTCTGCTTGACACCTGCTAACCAGTTTGCCTGCCGCTGAGCTCCCGGAGTCCAGTGAGTTCTCCCACCCTCAGAGCCTTGCCTGTGCTGGCTTCCATCACAGCTGATAGTTTTCAGACTCTTTGCCTGGCTGACTCTATACAGACTGATCTGCGTTTCCTTGAGTTAACTTCTGTCAGTACCTTTTTTTTTTTTTTTTTTAACTTCTTAGCACTTAACTTAAAATTGCAATTCTACATTCATTTAGCCTTTTTCATTGATTCTAAAATGTACATTTCCCCTCACATTTCTGAAATTGAGGCACCTCTTAACACTGGATGCCTTGATTGCTTTCTGAATGGTAAGTAACATAATGGTTTATCTTATAATCAGTTGTGTCTTAGGTTTAATAAAATACTGTAGGTTTTTTGTGTATTTTTTTTTTTTTTAAAGTAGGCTCCTCAGAGTTCAGTGCAGAGCTTGAACTCACAATCCTGAGATCAAGACCTGAGCTGAGATCATGAGTCAGATGGTTAACTGACTGGGCCACCCAGGCATCTCTAAAATATTGTACTTTTAACTATCTGTTTCCTCTAGTTACTTGCAAGTTGCACAAGTACAGGAATTCTGTTTTACTCATCCATAGGGACCAATGTCCAGTATAGTACCTGGTATCTAGTAGGCACTGAATAAATAATGCTCAGATGAATATCATTATATATTTGGTCCCCCCTCCCCCTTTAAAGCAGTCTCCACACCAACACGGGACTTAAACTTACAACCCTGAGATCAAGAATCACATCCTGTACTCATTGAGCCAGCCAGGCACCCCTATCATTCCCTACTTGGGAAGTGATGGCCCGAATAACGTTTGAAGATGAATTGGTCAATATATGCATGTGAATTTTTAATTAGTTTCTGTGTTTCAGTCTTCATCTTTGGAGATTGCTTTATTCTGGAATTGAAGGAAACCTTTAGATGTGTTTGTGTTGTTCTCTCATTTTTTTTTTTAAGATTTTATTTATTTGACACAGAGAGAGAGCACACTAGCAGGGTGAGTAGCAGGGAGAGGGAGAAGCAGACTCCCCACTGAGCAGGGAACCCAATGAGGGGCTCGATCCCAGGACCCTGGGATCATGACCTGAGGTGAAGGCAGCTGCTTAACTGACTGAGCCACCCAGGTGCCCCTGAGTCCCCTCATTTATGTAATTTGTCCCATTATTGATATATGTACATCCTTACATAAGAGTATTTGCTTACCATGTGTGGAAATGAATCCACATAAGCTTTTATTAGGTATCAGCATTTGTCTTTCATTAGGAAGAAGAATGAGGAAGGTACCAAAAGGTGTAGCAGACTTTGAAACTTTAGAAAGTGTTGAGTGCTCGAACTTACTTTTTCATTTTACTTCATCCTCCAAGGAGTGCAATCACTTGGTGTGCCTTCTTCACTTCTTTTAAGCGAAAGAACAGCCAACATGAGTGACTTGAGTGCCTTAGGCCAACTCGTTGACAAGGTTCAAGCTCACTCCACCCTTGGAGGGAAGGTGTGGCTCTCCGTCCTGTTCATTTTCCGAATCCTGCTACTTGGGACAGCGGTTGAGTCAGCCTGGGACGATGAGCAGTTTGCCTTTCGTTGTAATACTCGGCAGCCTGGTTGTGAAAACGTCTGCTATGATAAGTCCTTCCCGATCTCTCATGTGCGCTTCTGGGTCCTGCAGATCATATTTGTGTCCCTCCCCTCACTCTTGTACCTGGCGCACGTATTCCACATGATACGCAAGGAAGAGAAGTTGCAAAAGAGAGGGGAGGAACTCAGAGTCACTCAGAACGACGGTGCCAACATGGACGTGCACTCGCAGGAAGTCGAGAAGTTCAAGTGTAGCATTGAAGAACACTGTAAGGTGAAAACGAGAAGGGGCCTGCTGCGAGTCTATACCATTAGTGTCTTCTTCAAGTCTATTTTTGAGGTGGCCTTCCTGCTGATCCAGTGGTACATCTATGGATTCAGCCTGAATGCGGTTTACACTTGCAAACGAGACCCCTGCCCACATCAGGTGGACTGCTTCCTCTCTCGCCCCACAGAGAAAAGCATCTTCATTCTCTTCATGCTGGTGGTGTCCTTGGTCTCTCTTGCTCTGAACATCATGGAGTTGTTCTGTGTCTTCTTTAGGGGCTTAAAGGGCCATGTGAAGGATCCAGAGAGTGAGTCTTACCTTGATACATCTGGTCTGCCAAGCCCCTCCACTGACACTTCATCTGTTGCTCCTCTCTCCTCCGTGTCCCTTCCCATCGACAGGGCGGCCTCTGGAAACAGGAGCAGTTCTTCCTGCCGCAGTTATGATAAACAAGGAACCGAGCAAACCCATGCTAAACAGAAAGCATAGCAAGATCTAATAGGGCAGGAGGGAAGCACCCCCTCTGACTTGCACGCACAGCCTTTTGATTTCCCCCATAAGCAGAATTCTGGTGGGTAGCTACGAAAGTAGCTACTGGGCAGTAGTCATTGTAGAGCAGCAGCCGTTCTGCAAAGCCAGCAGTCATGCCCGCAGCAGCCTTCATGACCTAGCGATCTAGACATATGCCTGAAAGCATTATGATTCTGCTCAGCTGTTAAAGAAAAGGAAGGTACGGTGGAGAGTGTACTTTTGTTCCAGAGGAGGTGGTACTCAGCCACATCAGTTATGAAGCTTAACAGGCATAAAGGGTTCTTTTGGGACGAGGGGGTCTGGGATAGGAAGGGAGAAGCGGGGGATTGATGGAGGAACACAGTTGGTATTTGAAATGGTTGACTCGAAGAATTTACATTCTAAGTAAAAGTTGCTTTAGGTGGTGTATTAGTAAGGACTTTTCCTCTCCCGTATTTCCTGAGAATGGTTCAATGTATATGAAAGAATGATAGATATCTGTCATGTATTGGTACAAGCAAATGCAATATAAACTCATAAACATGGGATTTTAAAGTAATGCAGGGATCAGATTTCATCCTTTCTCATGGATTTCGTGGTGTGGGCCGAATGATGTTTACCTCATTCCAACTGTGAAAATGAAACACTCTTCCCTCCCCAAAGTGCCCCCCCTTTACCCAGTTTAGTTTATGATGGATACTGGTTCTATTCACTGTGATTTTTTTTCTTTTATAGAAAGGTGTCAGAAATGATGTCCTTGTTTTGAAATGTAATGACTGATACTTGAATGATAAACTTTTAGTTGTGTAAACAGCACTCAATGTGAGAAACTTAAAAAGGAATGCTTAGAGCTGGACTATTAAATGTGTATCTTACATGAATTTTACAGTAACTGATAGTTCTTGGCTTTATTTTACTTAATAAACCACGTAATAAGCATTATTTTAGAACTCATATTCTGTTCATGAGTTTGGGAGGCGGTCTTTTGGATGGCCAGTGTTTTTGATGTTTGTACTAAGATTTTATTTGGAATGCAAGAAAGATTGAAAAAGGTTTGAGTCTTACCTATGTAACTAATGTGTTGGAAATATATACTAAAGAAATCTGTTTATTCAAATGACTTTTCTAAAACAGATGGTGAAAATGCTGAGCTTTATACTTTGTTCTTGCACGACAGCTACATAAACAGTTCTGTACACTAAATGGTTTAACATTTCACATTAGACTAATGTCATGTTAAGTTTTATTAAATGCAAATGTAGACCTCATCCATCATATATTCTCTAGAATGTTCTTTATCTAATAAAATTTTAAGAGCGCAACCTGCTTGTCTGCCTCCTCGGAGTTACTAGCTGCATTCATCTTTCCTTGTCTTTTGAACTCTTCTTTGATACATTTTAATCTAAGCAGAATCTACTACAGAGTTTTAGAAATGGAATTGCATTGATTCCATTACAGAAGGTTTTGGTATTAGTATCTTTAATTATATATAGCAGGATTACGGATACACCCACTACTTAGATGTGCAAGAAATGTAGCTTCTTTTTTTTTTTTTCTTTTAAGTGATTGATCTACTCTTCCTCAGAAGCTTCTTCCCACCCCAAAGGGTGGAAGGAAGGGGAGAGTATGGGCACACCTGAAATGTTAAACCTGCCAATGAACAGCATCTTGCTCTGACAGTTTAAACAGTCTCATTTGTAGAACCCAGTCTCTTGGCTCATTAAAGAGTCTTTCAGATTTCCTTCTCACAAACTGTTCCATGAGGAATAAGCAGTTATTTGCTAATGGGATGTGTGTTTCTGTGGGGCACTGTGAAACCTCTGAAATCTTGGATTGGACACTTCCTGTTTCACATTGATTTTCACATATTGCTTGCTTGATTTTGTTAAAATTTTTATCTTGAGGGGTGCCTAGGTGGCTCAGTGGGTTGGGCCTCTGCCTTCCGCTCTGGTCGTGGTCTCAGGGTCCTGGGATCAAGCCCCATATCGGGCTCTCTGCTCAGCGGGGAGCCTGCTTCCTCCTCCCCCCAACCCACTGCCGGCCTCTCTGCCAACATGTGATCTCTGTGTGTCTGTGTGTGTGTGTGTGTGTGTGTGTAAAATGGATAAATAAAATCTTTTTAAAAAATTAAAAAAAAATAAAATTTTTACCTTGAGATAATTACAGATTTACATGCAATGGTAAGAAATAATAGATTCCATATATCTTTCAATTAATTGCTCCTAATAGTATCATCTTGCATAAGTATAGTAGAATATTATAACCAGAAAACTGACATTGATATAATCCATTGGCCTTATTCATATTTTACCAGTTTTACATACACTCATATATACATACATGTGCACACACATATATGGTTTTTATCGCTGGTGTAGATTCACGGGACCACCACAGTCAAGATACAGAACAGTTTGATGACAAGGATCCCTTGTGCTGTTGATAGCCACAGTTGCACTCCTCCATTCCCCTCTCCCTAACTCTTTGAAACCACTGATCTGTTCATCTCTATAATTTTTGTCTTTTCAAGGATACTATTTAAATGAAAATGGTTCAGTGTATAACCTTTTGAAATTGGCTTTTTTCTCAGCAAAACTCCCTTAAGACTCATCTAAGTTTTAGTATGAACCAATAGTTTTTTGTTTTTTTTTTAAATTGCTGAGTAATAATCCATAGTATGGAGGTACCACTGTTTATTCACCTGTTGAAGGACCTCTAGTTTGTTTCCAGGCTTGGTTATTACAAATAAAGCTGTATGAACATTTGTGTACAGATTTTTTTGTGAACAAAAGTTTTCATTTCCCTGTGATAAATGCTCCAGAGTGTAACTGCTGAGTTGTAAGTGAACATATAGTTTTATAAGAAACCGTCATGTTCTTTTTCTAGAGTGATTCACATTCCCATCAACAATGTATGAGTGATCTCGTTCCTCCCCATGCTCACCAGTATTTGGTATTATCACTATTTTTTATTTTAGCTACTCTAATAGGTGTGTAGATGATCGCATTGTGGTTTAAATTTGCATTTTTCTAATGGCTAGTAATGTTGAGCATCTTTTCATGTGCTTAATTGGGATCTGTGTATCTTCTTCAGTGAGATACCTGTTTCTTCTATCCATTTTCTAATTGGATTCTTTGTTATGTACCATTGAGTTCAAAGAGTTAAAAAAGTATATGTATTTATATTCTGGGTTAAAAATTCTTTGTGGGATATGCTTGAAAATATTTTCTCCCTGCTTATAGCTTGTTTTTCATCACTTAATAAGGTTTTCCACAGAGCAAATTATTTTAATCTTGATAAGGTCATCTATCAATTTTTCCTTTTACGGATTATGTTTTGGTGGTAAGTCTAAGAACTTTTTGTCTAGTCCTATATCCTAAAGATTTTCTTCTTTGTTTTCTAAACATTTTATAGGTTTACATTTAAGTAAGTGTAAGTCCATGTTCCATTTTGAGTTAATTTTTGTGTAAGTCGTGAGATTTTAGGTTGAGGCATTTCGCTTCTCGTCTTGTCTCTTTACTTTCTTGGCTATGGAGTCCAATTGCTGTCGCACCCCCTTTTGTGGAAAAGTGTCTTCTTCCTTAATTGAATTGCTTTTGAGGCAAAAATCAGTTAGTATATCTGTGTGGCCCTATTGATCTCTGTGTTTATCCCTCTGCCAGTATCACACTGTCTCGATAACCGTTCTGTAGCTCTGTACTAAACCTTAACGTCAAGTATAGTGATTCCTCTCACTTTATTCTGCTTCAAAGTTTCTTTAGCAATTCCAGGTCATGTGCCTTTTTGTTTTCATTTTAGAATAAATTTGCCTATATCTACAAAACACTTGCTGGGATTTTTGATAGGAATTGCATCAAAGCTATATATCAGTTTGGGGGAAATTGGCATCTTGTTGTGTTTTCTAATCCAGGAGTATAGTATGTTTCTCAATTTACTTAGGCTTTCTTCAGTTTTTTTCATTAACATTTTGTAATTTATAGGATACAGATCTTATACATATTGCATTAAGTTTATGTGAGACGATTTCATTTCCTTGGAGTAACTTTTTAAAAGATACTTATTTATCTATTTACTTATTTTAAAGATTTGTTTATTAATTTGACAGACACAGCGAGAGAGGGAACACAGGCGAGGGGAGTGAGAAAGGGAGAAGCAGGCTTCCTGCTGAGCAGGGAGCCTGATGCGGGGCTCAAACCTAGGACCCTGGGATCATGACCTGAGCCGAAGGCAGACACTTAATGACTGAGCCACCCAGGCGCTCCTATTTATTTTAGAGACACAGAGAAAGAGTGTGTGAGCAAGTGCGGGGGGAGGAGCAGAGGGAGAGAGACCAGCAGACTCCGTGCTGAGCATGGAGCCCCATGAAGATCAATTCCATGACCCCAAGATCACAACCTCAAGCTGAAATCAAGAGTCTGATGCTTAATGGACTGAGCCTCCCAGGCACCCCTTTCCTTGAAGTAATTGTAAATGATGTTTTGCTTTTAACTTCTGTGTCCCATTTTTGTTGTTTGCATATAGAAATGTGATTGGGGTACCTGGGTGGCACAGTCCCTTAAGCCACTGACTCTTGGTTTTGGCTCAGGTCATGATCTCAGGGTCTTGGGATCGAGCCCCCCATTGGGCTCTGTGCTCAGCGCAAAGTCTGCTTGAGATTCTCCCTCTCCCTCAGCCCCTCCTGCTCATGATGTTTATGTGTTTCTCTCTCTAAAATAAATAAATAAATCTTAAAAGAAATGTGATTGATTTTTGTGCCTTGATCTTGTATTCTGCGGTCTTGCTAAACTTAATAATTCTCGGAGGTTTTAGTGGATTCTTAGGATTTTTTTTTGTGTAGATGATCATGTCATCTGCAAATAGTGTCAGTTTTATTCTTTTGTTTACAATCTGTATGCTTTTTATTTATTTTTCTTGTCTTATTACTCTGATTAGAACTTCCAATATTGTGTTTAGTAATAGTGATAAGAGCAGACATTCCTTTCATGTTCCTGATCTTTGGGAAAAGGAAAAAGCATTTGGTCTTTCACATTAAATATGTTAACTATAGGGTTTTGTGGATGATATTTATAAAGCTGAGAAACTTACCTTCTATTTCTAGTTTACCAGAGATTTTTTTTTTCTTAATCACAAACTGGTGTTTGATATTGTCATTCTTTTATTGTAATTGTTGATATGATCATATGAATTTTCTTCTTTATCTGTTGACATGGTTTTCTTTCTTTCTTTCTTTCTTTTTTTTAAGATTTTGTTTGTTTGACACAGAGGGAGAGGAAGACCAAGAGCAAGCACAAGCAAGGGGAGCAATAGGCAGAGAGAGGGTGGGGGAAGCAGGCCCTGCACTGAGCAGGGAGCCCGATGCGGAACTTGATCCCAGGAACCCGGGATCATGACCTGAGCTGAAGGCAAACGCTTAACTAACTGAGGCACCCAGGCGTCCCTGGCATGGTTTTCAAATGTTGAATCAGCCTTGCATATCTAGAATAAATCCAACTGGTCATGGTGTACAGTTCTTTCAATATGTCACTGAATTTGAAATGCTAGTATATTGTTGAAGATTTTTGTACGTGAGTTCATAAGAGATGTTGGTCTATATTTTTTTGTGCTTTGTCAGGTTTTGATATCATTGTATTAGTAGCCTCATAAAATGAGTTGGGAAGTATTTCCTCCTCTTCTAATTTCTGGAAGAGATTGTGTAAAATGGACATTAATTCTCCCTTAAATGTTTGGTAGAATTCTCTAGTGAAATCATCTGAGCCTGAAGATTTTTTTTTATTGGGAATTTAAAATTACAAATTCAACAAATACAACTACTTAAATTGTTTATTTCATCTGGGTTATGTATGGTAGTTTGTGGTTTTCCAGGAATTGGCCTCTTCCTTAAGTTGTGAAATTTAGGAGTGTGAAGTTTGTGGTAATGGCCATGGGATTTTGGGGATCTCTCCCCTGTTTTGTTCCGGATACTGATGCTTTTTATCTTTTCTTTATCAGTCTTGCTAGAAGTTGATTGATTTTTGTGATCTTTTAACAGGACCAATTTTAGCTTCATTGATTTTATTTTAAAAATTTTAAAATTATTTTATTTTATTTTATTTTTTCCTGTTTGATAGTTCACTGATTTCTGCTTTTATCTTTGTTACCTTCTTGTTTTGGGCTCATTTCTTTTTCTGGTATTGAGGTAAGACTTAATATTATTGATTTGAGGCCTTTCTCTTTTCTAATGTGTACATTTAGTGCTATAAATTTCTCTGTTAGTATTGCTTTAGCTGCATCACACATATTTTGATTTAATGTGTATTCATTGAGTCCTGTGTAATTAAAATTTCCTTTGAGACTGTCTCTTTGTATTATGGCTACTTTGAAATTCTTGTCAAATAATTCTGCATCTCTGTGTTAGCATCTTTTGATTGTCTTTTCTCATTCATGTTGATGTTTTCCTAGTTCTTAGTATGATGATTGATTTTCTGTAGAAACCCAGACATTTTGGATATTATGTCATTAGACTCTCTCTCTTATTTAATCTTCTGGCTTTTTTTAAAATTTATTTTTTTTAAGATTTTATTTATTTATTTGACAGACAGAGATCACAAGTAGGCCGAGAAGCAGGCAGAGAGAGAGAGGAAGGGAAGCAGGCTCCCTGCTGAGCAGAGAGCCCGATGCAGGGCTTGATCCCAGGACCCTGGGATCATGACCTGAGCCAAAGGCAGAGGCTTTAACCCACTGAGCCCCCTAGGCGCCCCTAATCTTCTGTTTTATCTGGTCCTTTATGACAGTGCCCTGCAAGGTAGGGGGCACAGATGGGGACGGTAGTTGAGTTTCCTCATTTAGCCTGCACTGATACCTACTGGGGAGGGGCTCCTTGTTACTGATGTGAATGGGAGTTTGGCTTCTTATGTGCCCTTCACTGGCACTACCCTGGCAGGGGGTTGGGCATGCTCCCCACTTCGCCCTTACTGATGTGAGGGAAGCCAGTGTTTCATCTAGCTAGAGTAGGGTGGTTGGTTATTGTCTAAATGTTTTCTGTCATGCTAGGCTGCTCTTTGCCTGGTCCTTCAGCTTGAGAGAGCAGGCTTTTGTTGGGGCTATTTTTAATCACTGCCCATGGGTATTTCTGGGTTGCTTGTTGAAGTAGTTTTATTAAGATTGCTTTAAAATCCTTGTCAGATAATTCTAACATCTGATTCATCTCTGTGGTGATGTGTCTTGTTTTTTCTCATTCAAGTTGTGACTTTTATGGTCCTTGGTTGTGGTGAGTGATCTATATATTTTTATTGTATCCTGGTCGGTTTGGATATGACGACACTCTGGACTCTTTGTTGTTGTTGTTGTTCAGCAGGCAGCCTCCCTGTTGGTGGTAGCCTGATGGCTGACTAGGTGTGTTCAGCTTCCTGCTTGGGTGCCCTCCCACCCCCACATTTCTTACTCCCACTGTTCTTACTCCCACTGCCTCCTTGCAGAAGGGTAGGGTGGATGTTCACCTCCTCATCTGACCCTGCTAACAGCTTCCCAGAGAAAAGTGGACCAGTGATTCATGCTGCCTTACTGCTTCTGCTCCATCTTGCAGACACTGCTGTGGCAGAAGGGCCAGAGTTCTGTTGCCTGCTTCTGCCTGGAGGGTGATGGGAGATCAGCTCTAGACTGGACTTGCCAATGTAATAAGGCAGGGAATGGGAGCTGTGCCGCTTCTGCCAGATAGGAGTGGAAGATTAGTGCCCTGGTGCCTGCTTCCTTGGAGGTGTGTGTGTGTGTGTGTGTGTGTGTGAGAAAGTAAAGTGTCTATCTGCTCAGCCCCACTGAAACCTCAGTGGGATGGTAGTGCAGTTTTTCCATTGATGTTTGCCTGGAATAGGGCGAGTGTTGCCCAAAAGATTTTCTCTTATTAGCCCATCCTTTTCCTGCTCTTTTGGCTGTGAGAACAGACTTTTCCTAGCACCTCTTTATATTTGCCTCCTGTCGGTTCTAGGTTGGAGACTTCTCCAGTACTCTTTTGGGGATACATAGGAAACAGTGGGGAAACCATGGGAACTCACTGCCACCATGTTCTTCAAGTCCTGACCACCTTGTCTTCCTATGCTTGGTGTAGGGATTTTTAGTTTCAAGAGGAAGGACCTGGGAGAAGTGGGTCTACTCCATCTTTACCAAAACTAGAAGTCTCCACATGTGTGTGAAAATTCTGTAAATACCGGTTTATATGATAACATCAGTTTGTTCTTGAAATAAACCATGTATTAGGTACTGTGACTGGCCCTGGGGACTATAGATAGGACTGAGATGTCATCCTTAACTTCAGAGACCTCACCATTTTGAAGAGTTTAAAAACCTGTGAAAATAGATTTTAATTTGCCTCATGACACTGAGGTAGAAAACACAATTCTTTATTTTAGAAATGAAACTAAATCTAGCTCATACCTTGTGGCATTGGAGCTCCTTTGCTTCCCATTTACTGACATAAGACTTTTTTGGTTTATGAAGTACCAGCCAAATGGGAAGAGGCCTAATCCTTAAGTGCCTTGTTGTTCTCATGGTTACCATTGTTTGTTGCTCTGGTTACCATTAAACCTTTTGCCAGGCACTACCCTATAGTGGGCATTGTTTCTCTGGCCCCAGCTCTCCAGGCTATGGTGCTTAGTGATCAGACTGGAGGAACCTAGCCAAGTGACACCACTGTCCGAAGTCCTGGACAGCCCTCTGCCTCATGCAGAAGCTCCAGCCCTGTGATCCTCCCAGTCTCAGAGGACCCTCCGGTCTTGGAGGAACTTCAGCTCTCCTTGACATTAGCCTGTTGGATGGGAAGTTCGGCTCTACGGCCTTTGTGAGTCTGGGCTTTATAATAATAAGGACTGTTAGTTCTCCCTAGGGACAGGAGAAGACACCCCCTCCCCTCACCCCCAGGAACAAACCCCATGTTCTCTGAGTTCCTTTGGAAACATGCTTGGGTGATTTGGGAATGCCTAAAGTAGAGCATTTTGAACTTTCTCCCTGATGATAGTAATAATAGTAATAACATTTAGTTCATGTGCTGTTCTGAGCATTTTACTTGTATCCTCTTATTCAATCCTAATAGCAACCTCAGGAATAAGTGACATTAGACACAATTTTCAGGAAAGAAAATTGAGGCACTGAGAAGTTTAACTTGTCAAAGGTCACTTACCTCCTAGGTGGTAGAGCCTTGATTTGAATTCAGGCAGTTTGGCTCTAGATCTGAAGTTTTTACCCTTCTTCTGGATGTGTGACAACCTTTGAGTTTCACTTTGCTTTTATTATCATTTATTTGAAATCAGATTGTGTCTGAAAGAAGTGCTTCTGGGTTTCTAAAAGGTATCAATTAAGTAATTTTATGTAATTAAAGACTTTCTAATTAGAAACACTGTTTCCTTTCTTATGACACCACATAGATCTGGCAATGAGAATATGAAAAATAACTTAACCAGTACATATCTTGTATTTTAAATTGTTTGGAATACAGCCCTTTAATAATCAGATTTTTAGATTTGTTTCAGAAAGTAAGAAGTAATGATTTTGTTAGAAATCTCTGCATTTTCTTAGGTTGTTTAGAGTTCAAGAGAAAATTTAGCCAGATTATATTGTATTATATACACCTATTATTTGTCACACTTATATACATTTATGATATTTTCTATTGCTTTAGGTGCCCTTTTTTTTCAACTACAGCTAGTAAAACAAATAGAAGGATGTGATTCACAAGTCATTATATTAATATCCGTGCCATTAGATTTAAATTCTTTGGGGGCTTATTATGAAGTACTTAAAATGTAATCAAGTTTTTCTTTTCAGGAGTGATTCATGCTGCCATTTACCTTGCTTCTTCAGGGAAAATTTAAATTTTCTCATTTAAAATGTGGAGACAAGTTTCATTTACATATTCTGTGTATTAGGTAGTATAACAGTTTATTCTGTTCCTTATAAACACAGTGTTGAATATAAAATTTGTCATGTTTTGTTAGAGAATAATGTATAGTTTCTCTTAATTCATTGACTTGCATTTTTCATGTCGTTGGTGTTTAAATTTCCACAGGCACTTACCCACTATGTGATTTATCTGAAGCAGATCTTTCAAATTCATATTGATTATCAATGCCATTTAAATACATTCTTTGTTGATGTATAAAGGGATCTTTGTTGGTTCTAGCTCAAGAGAAACCACACAAGCGAGCTTTAGAACTTACTTAATTCATTAAGCAGACATTTGTTAAAGCACCTATGGTAGTGAGTTCTGTTGGATGTTTGGGACAAAGAACAAAAAGGTCGTGGTTCATGATTGTGGAGAGCCCACATTCTAGAAGAAAAAGGCTCATGACAGCATAGTGGTTAGAATGTGTTCTCTGCCCTTGAGGAGTTCATAGATTGACAGAGCATGAAAACGTCAAGAAACAAACAGGTCACTCATTTCAAAACTCAGGTGGTTGGTCTTTTTAACAAGATACTATTTCAGTCTTTATTGTCTGTGATGTTTTTATTTTACTTTATTTTTTAAAGACCTTATTTGTTTGACAGACATAGCGAGAGGGGGGCCCCAAGCAGGAAGAGTGGGAGAGGGAGAAACAGGCTTCCCACCAAGCAGGGAAGCCCAATGCAGGGCTCAATCCCAGGACCCTGGGATCGTGACCTGAGGTGAAAGCAGATGCTTAATGACTGAGCCACCCAGGTACCCCCTGTGATGTTTTTAGTTAAAATTTACATATCTCTATTCTCTGTGTGTCCCTGGCTTCATTTCTTCTTGGTCTCTGTAAGATCCTTAAGAGGTACTTAGAGCAGCTAAAGTGCCTAACTCATTTAGCCTACCTTTTTGGAGTGTCTTCCTGCTAGGTCTTAGGGCATAGAGTTACATTAAAGACCTAGGCTTATGGATCTTACAGCCTGAGATGGGAAGTGAGATTGAATGGCAAACCCCAGATTCCCATGTAGGTATAGTAAGATCCCGGTTGGAGGTATGGATAGGGTGCTAGGGACTACAAAAAAGGAACATAGAAAATAATCTGGGGGGTCTTGGAGTGCTTCCCAAAGAAGGGTTTTAAAGGAAAAAGAAGAATTAACCAGAAGAAGCAGGGTTGGTTTCTTGTGATTTAATTACCAGCTAAAAACAAGTTACCTCCATGGGTACTCCCGTACCCAAATGAATACTCTATTTGAGTTGTTGTGTTTTGTTTAGCATGGTACCTGTCACTGGGTAGGAGCTTGAAACTGTTTGTTGATTGAATGAATGAAGAAAGGATGAATGCTGGGGCAGAGTGTAAACAAGTATGTGTGAAGGTTCACTTGAGAAACTGCAAGTAATTAGGTGTGACAGGAGCAGGGTTGTTGTTGTTGTTGTTGTTTGGGGTGTTTTTTTTTTTTTTTGTTTGTTTGTTTTTTGAAGTTAGGAGATGGCGTGTGGAATTAACACCTTTTACTGGAAGCCTTGCAAGCTACTGGGCTACGTGGTATGTAATACATCTTTCTTTTCCCCAGTCCCACGATTGACAGCAGAGTATGTACGAAATACCCATTATGTGCAAACTGATGACCTCACTGAGGTCTTTGGAGAATATTCCTGCAAGAGGATTTCAACTAGAATGCCTCAGTGATATTCTTGACATCAAATAACCAGCCACACAAGGATTTTGTTCAGAGTATGTAGTGTTTCTTGGCTGATTCTCTCAAAAGAGTAGAACTGCTTGAGACTTCTATTGCACAGTTGTGCAAAGGCATGGCCACTTTTGGGATTTTTGTCCTCTCCTTCTCTTCTGCCTTAGCTCTCAAGGTGGCTTGTTTGAGGTCATTTGGTTTCCTTTATGATGGTGGTAAACAGTTCCATGCTTATACAACGAGATGGTACAGTGCGCTCCTGGGGACATTTTTGTTACGTAGCGACCATAATGTGAGATAAAGGGCTGGGTACTTGGATATAAGGGCTAACCAGACTTGCTCTTTCAAAAATATTTAGGCTGTTTTATGTTTGATAGTCATCTCTTTCTATGGTAAGAGAAAGTGAACCTGGCATTCTCTAGTTTTCTCCACAATGCGTGAAAGATAAAATAAGTTTTAACTAAACTAGATACTTTGAAAATAAGTCTTTAAGAAAGAAACTGTTGCTTACCTATGTCGAATGTAATTTTCAGTTTTCTACATGGATATGGTTACCGCAAAAGTAATGACTTGGAACTTGTTTCAGATTTCAGTTGTACCATTTTGGTCTGCATATGTGTGAGCGAATCTATCAGAATGTATGAACAGGAGGTGCCTAGAGGTAATCCAGTTCAGTTGTTTGAACAGAGAGCTTCTGAGTTTGTCTCACTCTCCCTATCAGCCTTTCACATTTTGGCAACATCGTAGTAAGCTGGAGGACCTTACGCCTTAGTAGCCTAAAGGTATTACATGGAACATAATTTCTGTTGCTTTTCAACTTTGGAGTTTCCTTAAGCATGTTTCTGTCCTAAACCCCAGGCGTATTTCTCATGAGTTGGAAGAAAACATGGTGTTTTGACTTTCTTCACCACTTCTCAATACTCTCATTTTTCTTCTTTCATAGGCAGACTTAAAAGTAGGGCCAGGGATGCCTGGGTGGCTCAGTCAGTTAAGCGGCTGCATTCAGCTTAGGTCGTGATCCCAGAGTTCTGGGTTCAAGCCCTACTTCGGGCTCTCTGCTCAGCGGTGAGCCTGCCTCTCTCCCTCCCTATGCCTGCTGCTGCTGCTTCTGCTTGTAATGTCAAATAAATAAATAAAATAAATAAATAAAATCTTATAGAGTAGGGCCAAAAATCAAGAATTACAGATTTTATATTTTGTATATATGCATGTATGATTTATCAGCTTATTGATGAATAAAAGCAAAATAGAATCAAACATTCTTAGGCAGTGGTTTTATAATCACTTTAGCGGTAATGTTTCTGACTAGAGCAGAAGATGTGAGTACCTACTCATGGGTCTGGTTTTTGTTAGCACTCCCAGGAAGCAGTGAGCTACTATACTCTGTAGTAGCACTGCTATTGTTAGCATTCTGTACATTGTTTACTCACCAGTGTCTGCAAAATGTAAGTATGCTGACTTCATTGGTACCTACCTACACAATTTTCTGGAAAAAAATGGCCCTGAGAAAGCTAGGCACAGTCATTCGTTCCTTCAGTAAAGAAATCTGTAGCAAGCGCTCTATCACTTGTAAAACAAGATAGTAGATTTTTGTCTTCATTTGGACTGTATTTTTTTATGTTGACTATTAGTCCATTTTAGTTAATAGACCTATACCCCCCCTTATCATTGTACCTGGATCTTTATATATTTAACAGAGGTAATATTTGTGGAATTCCTGGTGATGTATCTTGGGCTGGTAAATTGGGTTTTTTCTTCTTTTTCTTCTATCTTGGTTCCAGGTTAGAGAGTAGGGTGAATGCCTCTTTGGAGGGGAAATTACTCTTAAAAGAATAATTAGGAGTCTTAAAAGAGAGATGAAAAGCAGTCCTTCCAGGTGCCAAAGGGGTATGAGCAGAAGAGGCTGAGGTGGGGCAGGCAAGTCTTGACATTCTCTCCCCCTGACTCCCATTACCTCAGGGAACTAAAATTCTGGATTTAGGGAGACCATAGGTTGAGGGTGAATAAAGCCAAAAGTGAAGGAAGCTTATGCCCCATTCCCCTTATGGAACTGGTGGAAATTGCCTTGCAAAGTTGCCTTATCACAATAGAAGCAGCAACAGCAGAGTTAAAATGTGGCATGCTGTGGTTGGGTGGAGAAAAGATTCCTGGGTCTCTCTTCAGCTTGTGATTGGCCTCTAAGGAATCTCAAAGTTACTGCACACTTCAGGTATCTGGGTTGAGAGCCAGTGAAACTATCAGTGGGGATTCTGTATTGAGGGGCAAGCTGATAACACTATGGTTGATAACCAGGTTGTCGGTATAAATGAGATTGAGGAGTCTGGATGTCTTCACCAATTAAAACTGAGGAGCCAAACAACCAGGCTAGACACCCGGGCTATAAGCCAAAAGCACATACCTGAGTCCACAGTCTCCCTGGGGTCCAACGGCAATATCAAGCCAGTGTTCTGGGGTCCAGGCCTACAAGGAACCTTGTCTTGGAGACCAGAGTCCCAGGGGATAGCACAAGGGTGTGTATTTATCTGAAAGCCCCTCCCTTACCACAGTGAAGTTCTGTAACCCCAGCCCACATCCATACATACATCCATCTGCCATCTTGGTAGAAGCAGAGAAAAAATCTGAGGGGGACTGAGCATTTACTTGAAAGAGACTATAAGCCAGAAAAGACTGAGCTACTATAGAATGCAAATTAAATCAAGGTCAGAGCTTGGAAAGAAAGATTAAAAATTATAGAAAATTAAAAAGCTACATTTTCTTGGGCACATCTTAGATTTAGTCTTTGATTATGTATTTCCAACATTAAATGTAAATTTTGTACTCTTTGTTCACTACGGAACACAAAGTCAATGATTATCTGATAGAGGATGTAGATTGCCTACATTTGGCATGCCTAATTAATACTGTCTTCTCAATTGACCACTAGAGGTGAAGTTTTCATTTTCTGATTGTCTGCTTATTTTTGTAAAATCAGGTTCAAAATGAAATAAAACTCTCATACAATTGTGCAATAATTACAGTACAGACATGATGGTTAATATTACTAAACTGTAATGCTGTTTGACAGGCATCATTGCCATATACTCTTAGAAATTTGTGGATATAACCACAATCTGAGTGTGGTTGTAGACAAAGTGATTTAAGAGCATCTGTATATAATGTCTGAAGGGTTATATAAAAATCAGGTATATATCAAATTTTGTATGATCTATAGATATGGAGCTAAATTGTTTTGAAAGTCTCTATTGAAAAGGATTGCTATTTGCTCTGTCATAGAAATTAGTGAAAATTTTTCTTTGGATATCTCATTTTTTGTCTTAATAACTGCATTTTATTTTTTGAACTTATTATCTATAGTATTAACAGGGTAGCAAGTTTATCTTTGTCTATAACTTAAGGTGAATTACTTTTAAATCATTTTTAAAAATTATTTCTTTATAATATTTTTTTTTAATTAACATATAATGTATTTGTTTCAGGGGTACAGGTCTGAGATTCATCAGTCTTACACAGTTCACAGCACTCACCACAACACATATCCTCCCCAGTGTCCATCACTCTGCCACCCCATCCTCCCACCCCCTGCCCCTCCAGCAACCCTCAGTTTGTTTCCTGAGATTAAGAGTTTTGTGGTTTGTCTCTCTCTGGTTTCATCTTGTTTCATTTATTCCTCTCTTCCCCTATGATCCTCTGTCTTATTTCTCAAATTCCACATATCAGCAAGATCATATGATCATGTCTTTCTCTGATTGACTTCTTTTGTTTGGCATAATACCCTCTAGTTCCATCCACGTCATTGCAAATGGCAAGATGTCTGTCTGTCTTTTTTTTTTTTTTTTTGATGGCTGCTTAAATAATTGATTTTAAATCACCCTTGTTGAGGTGTAATTTTCATATAAGCATAAACCTTCTTACATACAATAAGATGTACCCATTTTAAGTGAACTGGTTTCCTTAACTCATCATGGTTACATCCTTTGATATTAATAGCCAATGTCCAGGTTGATACTGATCCACCAACAGGCATTCTGGCCCTATTAGAAGTACTAATAAGGGCTTTCCGGGTATGTGGGTTTGCTTATATTTATCAACTAAATGTTCACAGATTTTTATGGTTTTTATTATATTTGTGGCCTCAAGTCTCACACTATTACAGGATATATTTATTTTTATTCAAATAAAAATAGTTGAAGACTTTAGTATAGGAATTCCAGTGGTCTCCTTAAGAATGTGGCTTATAGGGGCACCTGGGTGGCTTAGTTGGTTGAGTGTCTGCCATGGACTCAGGTCATGATCTCAGGGTCCTGGGATCGAGTCCCACATCGTGCTCCTTGCTCAGTGGGGAGTCTGCTTCTCTCTCTGCCCCTCCTCTCTGCTTGGGCACTTTTCTCTCTCCACAAATAAATAAGTAAAACCTTAAAACAAAACAAAACCCAGTGTGGCTTACATTTATAAGAGAGAGCCTCTCCCTTTGATTTTCTCTTCCCACAAAACTCATGGTCTTTTATCTCACCTCTAGAGGCTCTTAACCTTCTTTCTGTTCCACATGAGCCCAAGCTTTACTCCTTTTCTTTGACTTCCCCCAAACACCACTAATACAAAATTACTGGATGTTTGTAGCACATTTGCACTAAGGATTTGGCAACCATGATACTAAATAGCACTGTAAGCACTGTGTTAGCCCGTTCTCAGATCTGCGACTCTTTCCATCATTGGGAATGTTTCATATCACACAAATATTAGATATTAGTAGTTATGTAACATATCTGTTTTCATATTGTGTTTTTCTAGGTTAGAAGAAATCTCACTAGCTTTGTCTCAGAATGGAGTAGAGGTGATGGTGAAGAATAACAATCTTTATTTTGTTGTTTCAGGTGGAGAAATAAATCGGTAAATACTAATTTTTTAATTTAGTAAGCCTTCATATATAACTTGATAAATATTGACAGCCTTGTAACTGTAGCCATTTTATGCTGAAAAAGAATTTTTTTTTAAAGAAATTTTAACAGAAAGAGAGCAGTATCAGTTTTGCAGTGCATTTTTATGATCTGTAGGAGGCCAGAGTAGCCAAATAGCAAAACGGGTTTTTTATTTATTTTTTAAAAGATTTTGTTTATTTATTTGAGAGACACAGTGAAAGAGAGCATGAGCAGGGTGAGGGGCAAAGGGAGAGGGAGAAGCAGAATGCCTGCTGAGAAGAGAACCCAAGGATGTGGGTGGGCTCCACCTCAGGACCTTGGGATCATGACTTGGGCTGAAGGCAGCTGTTTAACAGACTGAGGCACCCAGGTATCACACAAAACTGGTTTTTAATCAAGACACTATAATTCCTTTGGGATTTTAAGAGCTTATTCAAATACTTGCCTACTAAAGGGTTTTTGGAGAGGGCCAGATGAAATTTTGAAGGGTCTTATGTTTTATTATCTTCATTTTTTGGAAACTTTTTGAAGAAAGAAGGAGACAGGTCTAGCTTAATATGTCTCCTAGGGATATACTGTTCTTTAAAAAACTTAAATGTGTATTTGTGTATTCTTTATTCTCATGTTTTATTGTCTTTAAAAAAATTCCTTGGGGCGCCTGGGTGGCTCAGTCGGTTAAGCCTCTGCCTTCGGCTCAGGTCATGATCCCAGGGTCCTGGGATCGAGCCCCGCATTGGGTTCTCTGCTCAGCGGGGAGCCTGTTTCCTCCTCTCTCTCTGCCTGCTTCTCTGCCTACTTGTGATCTCTCTCTGTCAAATAAATAAATAAAATCTTTTTTTAAAAAAATTCCTTATATCCCAAAGAAGCCCTTTAAAAAAATATTATGGTAGGAAAAAGTGTTTCTCTGTTAGAGTATAGTGGAATTAGTAAGTTTTATCAGAGGAGAAGCATGACTTGGGCCAGCAGATGTAAATTTTGAATTGGCGCTGCTGTACAGTGAGACTTTTGCACTGGATCTGCCCCTCTCTTGTGTAGTTCACTTTTGAACCAGTCATACATTATTTTTCACCCACATGCCTGCAGTCCAGTGGTGGAGTCAGAATTTATCCAGGTGGTCATAAAGTATGTGAAGGTGTCACTTTAATAATTATGAAGAGATGTTTGCTAATATATGGGGCTTTGAACTTAGTCACAGGCTGTGGGAGGGCTCCCCTGAATAAGTGATGATTTGTGCCAAGGTCTGAGACAGGGGTAATTTAGGGTTGAGTACGGCAAAACTTAGGAGTAAAAGGAACTACGGCAGGGGAGCTCCTGGTATTGATAGCTGGGGCTCACCAAGCTAGGGAGACCTAGGGAGAGGAGACTGGAAGGTATTTCTGGAATGGTCCCTGGACGGGACTTGCTGGCCACTTGGAGGGGTTTTGACATGGTCTTTAGGGCAAGGGAGTTTGGGGACAGTTTTAATGGGAGTGGTCGAGTGAAAGCAGATTTCCATTTCCAAATGGCTACCAGGCTTTCCCAGTGGCAGACATTATTAGAAGGGTTAGGAAGCTAGGTAGTACTTCAAGTAGGAATGGGAAGGGCTGGAATTAGGATGGGAGTCAGGTAGAGAAGAACTGTGGACCGATTTGAAAAATATTTAGGAGGCAAAATTCAATAGCACTTGGATGTATTTTGGGGTGCAGACAAGGGAGATATCAAAAGTGATCCTAAATACCTAGCTAGATATTTACCTGTTCATTGAGATATGGGGACAGGAGACAAGACCAGGTTCAGAGAGGGAAAAGAGCGAATGGTTGGTTAGGCATTCTATCTAGATATTTTATACTTCATTTATTGTCATCTTACATCTCAGTAAAGATTTCTGGAGGGCATATCCAGCCCAGAGGAGGGTAGAAGGGATATGATGTTTTAATGGAAATAAATGAGAAACTAGGTTTTGTTATATAGAAATTTTATTACTGACTTGGCTTGAAGGCAGTTGTTTTCTATGTGAGTCTTAAGATTCTACTTCCCACATCTTCCCTTTTTGGCTGCGTGCTTGCTCTCTCATGTTCTAGATAATGTATTAATATTTTCATGAGACTATCTTTTTAGAAGCTGAGCATTGAAGTAAATTGATTATGAATTTTCCTTGTAATGCTTTTTAAAATGTAAGAGTTTTGGTGAAATGCTCTTAACATACAAATAATGGACAGTTTAGAATTTATACCAGTATTTCCTGTAACAGTATCCCCATAATATGAACCTTTGTAGTAGTTTTGCTAGTTATTGGTGTAGACTTTGTGTGACTGCCAAATTGTTTTGGGCCAGCTGAACAGTGTCACTGAATTTTTAACAAAAAGGTAAAAAATATACATCTTTTAGTATATTTCACTATATGATGTTTGAATGAGGCCATATTACAAAAGTTATTATAAAAGTAATCATTTTATGAAAATGAGATGAGTGTAGACATTTTAGTGCCATGATTAATAGTTTTAATAAGTTTTGGAGAATTAGTCTTTTTTAAAAAAATTTTTTTTTTAAAGATTTTTATTTATTTATTTGACAGATCACAAGTAGGCAGAGAGGCAGGCAGAGAGAGAGAGGAGGAAGCAGGCTCCCCACTGAGCAGAGAGCCTGATGCGGTGCTCGATCCCAGGACCCTGGGATCATGACCTGAGCCGAAGGCAGAGGCTTTAACCCACTGAGCCACCCAGGTGCCCCGAGGAGAATTAGTCTTTTAATCGTCTCATTTTCACCTAAAATTTCTTTTCATAGTATATTATTCTTTTCTAAAGCTTTATTTGATCTCAAAAAGTGGTCACTCTCTCTTTTAAGGGGGAGTGTTTATAGTGGAACACTGCAAAACAATTAAAATGAATAAACTAGAGCGGAGTTTTTTGATGCCAACACTTTCGACATTTGGAAGTGGGTAATTCTTTGTCATGGGGTTGTCCTATGCACTGTAGAGTGTTCAGCAGCAGTCTTGGACTCTACCCAGTAGATGCTGGTAGCCTCCACTCCACCCCGTTGCGACAAACAAAAGGATTTCTGGACATTGTCGGATGTCCCTGCTGTGAGGGGAGGTGCACAGTGTCCCCAGTTGAGTGCCACTGAACTAGATTTTGTTTACATCTCAGAAATACAATGTTGTGCTTAAAAACAAAAAGCTGTTGCAAAAAGATGCTCAGAGTAACATGCCACTTACGTGATTTTCTGTGTTCAGAACAGTAGTAAAATTGCTTATGGGTAAATCTATTTGTAATAATAAATATGTACATAGGAGTGGTACTTAACAGTTTCAGGATAGAAGTTACCTCTGGAGAAAGAATGATCAGAAGCAAATCGACATATTATCGACTTACATCTGACATTTTTTCTGTATATTTACATGATCAATCTGTTTCAAACTCTTGTGCCATATCCTATAACATTGGTTGTACTTTTAAACTATTGTCATAAACGTTAATTTACTGACATGCATTATTACATACCAACACAAAAGCTTCTGTGTATATGAGATGCTTCATTAACTCCTTCAAACCTAAGATGTCATATAAAACCTCATATAAAGCAGGGGCCCAGTGGACTGTTCCTAGATGGCTCACCGAAATGCTCTCCTTCTTTGCTATAGATTGTTATTCCTGATGTGGTCTGAAATAATTCACTTTAATAGTTAATCTCACTTTTAATATTGGCAAACAATGGTAGTCTGTAGGTAATAAACAATACAAGTAACAAGATTTCTTAGAAAGCAATTTAGTTTTCATCTTTGTGTATCCTGGTTAATAACTTGTATTTCTATGGTATTTGGTAAATACATGTCAAGTTCATTGTATCAACCTGCCATGGAATGTATCCTGTCCTTGAATTTACTCCCATTTTATAACTTTGCTCATAATGTTAAAAGTAATTTCTTTAAGTTAGTTTAGAAGGTTTCTGTGACCTAAGAGTCAGAATAAAGATAAAGATAGAAATAACAATTTTTTGCACATACTTTAAAGTGCATAAATTTTATAACAGACATTAGAAAATTATTTCAACATTTTTATTGGTGATAACATATTTTTAAGAAAAACACAGATGAGAAATAGTGATGCCTCCCCAGTGTGGAGATGTGTGAGTATGTTTCAGAATATATCCTTGTTAACAGCAAAATTTGTATCTATGGCTTGGCAAGGATGGTATAGCATGACCATGGATGAGAAATGGCCTCCAGAATCAGACTTCTTGAGTTTAAAATCTTAGCTGTGTTAGTTCTTAGCCATATGATCTTGGTAAGTTACGGAACCTCATTAAAACTCAGTGTTGAGGGGCACCTGGGTGGCTCAGTGGGTTAAAGCCTCTGCCTTCGGCTCGGGTCATGGTCCCAGTGTCCTGGGATCGAGCCCCACATCAGGCTCTGTGCTCTGCGGGGAGCCTGCTTCCTCCTCTCTATCTGTCTGCCTCTCTGCCTACTTGTGATCTCTGTCTGTCAAATAAATAAATAAAATCTTAAAAAAAAAAAAAACACTCAGTGTTGAGTCACCATGTTATATACCTGAAACTAAGGTGGCATTGTGTGTCAACTGTACCAGGAAAACAAAAACAAAACCCCGCACAACTCAGTCTATCCTCATCTATAAAATGAGCATGATGGTAGGATCCTCTTCAGAAAGTGATTTGAGGATTAAATGAGATAATACATTGGAAGCATTGAGCACAGGGCCTGGTGCAAAGTACTTAAATAATCAAAATAAAGCTTGCTTTTTCAGGTACCATATTGGCCTATCTGGTAACAGTGCCTACAGTTGTAGGGTTTTGTTCCTGCTGAAGGAGGCACATGTCAATCTGTAAAAGAACTTAAGGCAGTTGGGATATTTACATATAAATCATGGATTGAAATATTTTAGAATACTTTAGTGTCAAACTGTATTTACTGCTACTTGGATTAAGAAATAAAGAATTTCTCCCAAGGAATGGCTTCATCAGGGAATAAACTAAAATCACTGTTTTTTTTTTTTCTGTTTTCTTTTATGATGCATTTTGAATATTTTAAATTACAGAGCAAAACATTTAAAGTAATGATTCTTGATAGTTCCTTGTTAAGTATATCATCAATTTAGAGAATTCACTGTTCCAGAGCATAATTAAGTCAAGTTATATAACCACACTTTAAGTAACTTAGTAAATTTTATGATTGTTATTACCAATTAGTTGCTTTGCCATCATTTTAAGGAACAGTTGGTTCTGGCCATAAACCAATGACTAGGTAAGTTTAGACAGTCACTACTAGCAAGAGTAAGTTTTGGTTACAAGTCTCTGTGTCCAGGACGGTTGTTCAGTGATTGAGGCGTGATTTTTATGGGGTGGAGATCTTGACAATACTGGAAGAAATATAGGTCCTCTGGATATTTTTCTATTTTTTACTACTCATAAAATTTATTTTTCATTCTCTTTCTAATCTTTTTTTTTTTTTCAGCTGAGGAAATTTATTTTGGTAAATGTTAAATGCCTTGATATAGCTTGTTCACACATGGAGATAGCAGCACAATTTAGGAGCCTCTATCTTTTTGCATTCCAAAATAATATAATTTCAATTTTGAGTCAAAATTAAGGGTGAGGTATGGAATTATCATTAATGGTTTACTTATATATTTTTAGCACATCCTTAGTTTGTTGTTCAAAATGTCCGCTTTTAACTAACTCACTGTTTAAACAAAGTAAGATACTGAAACAAGTAGAAAATTATGCCTATCACGCTGACTACAGCTGGTGACATTCTGTTGCAGACGTTGTGGGGGCAATGGCAAGCTTTTGTGAATAAATTGAATTTAAAACACAGTTCTTTAGAGCTATTTTTCATGTATTTTTCTTCTTTGTCTACACCCATATTATGTGTAGCATCTCAGGGTGGTAGTACAAGTAATAAACCTTGGTGTGTCATCTCTTACCTCTCCATTAAATACCCATGAAGAGATTAAAAAAAAAAAAAGCCAAAAAGCTCATGAAATTTCTGTAAATGAAGAAACTAAAAATTGAAGATTGTTGGCAAAGTCAGGATATGGATTGAAAAATATAGCCTTGAACATCATGCTCCTTATTCTACTTTCTGAGCCAGGCTAGGGCAAACTGTCAAAATGAAGTAGCAAAAGGCTTGGTGGGACCCACGCCCACTGGAGCTGGACACAGGCAGCCATCTCATGGTGCTATTATTTGACCCTGAGGGAGCTGGAGTTCTCTGTCCCCCAACTAACCCACATCAGCACCTGTATTGCCAGATCTTTTCAGAGACTAAGCACCCCAAATACAGTATGGCAAAAAACAGAGAAGGATTGGAAGCAGCAAGTTGCAGCCTAGGATTCACAGACCCCCTTGGCAAGGTGTGGTGAATGTAGAGGAGTGGGAACAGGATGTGCTAGGAAGTGTGGGTTCAGCAAACAGCTTATTCTCACAGCTCTGCACAGGTGATTCAGCCTCAGCCCAGCCAACCCAATGAGAACAAATTTGCTGGGAATCCAGGTTTTGACCCTTGGTCTCAGGTGCATCAAACAGCATTTGAAGCCCCAGTGGCTGAAAAACCCCAACTAGCCTTTCAGGTGCCAGACCTAGTGAATCTCTTCCAATCTTAGTAGGGATGAGTTTAAAAAAAGCAGGGGGTAGGGACGTGTACCCTATGAAAAGACATGGGAAGATAAAGAAAACACTGCTCTGAAGATTTAGAAGCAACTCATAGTTCTAAAAATGATTTTTTGTAACAAGCAGATGCAGTCTTCTGAAGGAGAGCCAGGAGGATATGACCTCTATAGTGAGAGCAAGCTGAAACAAGGCAAAAATTGAAGTCTAAGTCAACTGAAATAGGATGATAGAGAAACCTAAAATGGAGGAAATAAAAGAACAAATTTGATGTAGCAGTTTTGATTAATTCACTCATGAAATACTTACTGAACCTACTATGTGCCTGCTGTTCTAGGCACTTACACAGTAGTGAATAAAACATACAAAGCAACAATGAGAGAGCAAATCTAAAAGTTACAAGGTTTCTAGTGAAAAATACTAGGAAAACAGGTGTAGAAACAACATTTAAGGTTGCTAGAAGAAAATTTTTCTAATTTCATTGATTTCCAGATAATATTAGTTCAACACCCCCCCCCACTCTCTTCTAGGTATATTCTGGTAATTTAAAATTTTTATTCCAAGGAAAAGCCCTAATAGGATCTAGGCAGAAACAAAGTTACATATGTTGGAACAAAAATCAAATGGGCCTCAGACTCCATTTTCTCCCTCTTAGAAAGAGAAGAAAGTATATGGAGAAGAAGAAGTACATGGATTTTGTTATAGACTTTTTACTCCTATGTGCTGGAAGGTTGCTTCAATAAACATACAAACCTACAATGTCTATGATGTGAACGGCACTTTCCAGGGCTTTGCAGTGACACAACTTTACAGGGATCCAGATGAATTTAGAACAGATCACAGTAGGGGCACCTGGGTGGCTCAGTCAGTTAAGTGTTCGTTCGACTCTTGGTTTCAGCTTAGGTCATGACCTCAGGGTTGTGGGATCAAGCCCCATGTAGAGCTCAGCATGTGGAATCTGCTTGAGATTCTTTCCCCTTTCTTTTCCCTTCCCCTCTTATGTGTGCTCTCTCTGTCTCTTAAATAAAAATAAATAAACCAAGTCACAATAATTTAAGTTGGTTCTAACATAAGAATCAACAGATCAATCATGTAGACTAAACTAGAAAGCTCTGAAAGAAAATCGAGTATATATGTAAGAATGCTAAGATACAACAAAGAACTAAAAATCCATGGTAAAGAGTGTTGGGAAAGTTGATTCAGCATTTAGAATTATATTAAATACAGATTCCTTCACCATATCATATATTAAATGACAGGTAGATAAAGATTAAGGAAAGGAATTAAATCATTTAAATATTGAGACATAAAGGTGGATGAGGGGCGCCTGGGTGACTCAGTGGGTTAGGCCTCTGCCTTCAGCTCCGGTCATGATCTCAGGGTCCTGAGATTGAGCCCCGTGTAGGGCTCTCTGCTCAGCAGGGAGCCTGCTTCCCCCTCCCCCTCTGCCTGTCTCTCTGCCTACTTGTGATCTCTCTGTCAAATAAATAAATAAAATCTTTTAATAATAAATAAATGTGTATGAATATTAACCATACTCAGGCTAAGTAAGGACTTTGAACACAAAAGTAGTGGACATAAAGGCATATATCAATAAATGTGACCATAAACAAATCAATAAATGTGTAATTATAAGTTACATTCAACAACAACCAAACCCTAAATAATTTAATGACCACAACAATCTGGGGAAGATAATTTGTAACAAAATTTGGCAACAGGTTCACATCCATGAATCATCAAGAAAAATATTAAGCTTAGTGGACTTTTTTTCCACTTACCAGTTGATAGAATAAAACTTCTCTGACCTCACTGATGTCTGAAGACTCTTTTCAGTGATTTTATTTACTACTGGTTATGGTTATAGAGTGGGTGTTCTTATATATTGCTGAAGGAAACCGTGAGATGATATATTTTTGTCTATTTGTTTTGGCAGTATTAGGAGCCTTTAATGTTCATACTGTTGGACCCAGATATATCACCTGCAGAATTTACTCTATGGAAATAAAGATGCAGATGTTCAAGTATTGACAGTTAAATAACAGTCCATTAAAAATAATTGTTTTAAAATTACTTAATGACAGGTTAAAATGTATCTCCTACAATATCAAGTGAAATAAAAACATATAACATTGTATACAAATACTACTGTTCCAATTTGAGAAAAATTTACTGGGAAAAAATAAACCAAAATGCTAGCAAGGGTTATTATGCCTTTTATGTTTTATGTTTTATATAATGAATTTACATTATTTTTAAGCAGTTTGAATAAAAGTAAAATGTTAAATTCTTTCCAGCATCTTCTGCTCTTAAATGCATGTAGTTTCCACTAAAGATTGAGTTGTTTTTTGTAGAACACTTCATCCGTTTTGTTTCATTCTTTAAATATATAAACTGTATTGAGTGAGAGAGAGAGAGAAAGAGAGAGTGTGTGTATGTGTGTGTATGTTGAGACAGGATTTCCATGGTATTGATGAAAGGAAAAATAAAAGAGTAAATGCTTAATTTTATTTGACCCATTTTCAGGTAACTTTTATACAGTGGATTCTATTTATGAGATGCCAGAAATTAATCAATTTCTTTCTTCAGGATGATGTAAATAAGTTTGTAGTAAATGTAAATTTGTAGTCCTATCCTGGGCAAATTTAAACTAAGCAAGACCTTTTATAAAATCAGACAAAGTTAATATTTAGGATGCAATAAAAAGATGTGTTGGCATGTGATGTAATGAGCACCGGGTATTATAAGACAGATGAATTACCTCTACCTCTGGAACCAATAATACATTGTATGTTAATTAAATTTAAATTTTAAAAAATGCCTTGGGTGGTATGACTTGGAAGATGTCTCAGCTGAAATGTGAGCATTTTTTGTTTTTTTTGGTAAGATTTTATTTTTATTTACTAGAGAGAGGGTAGGGGTAGAGGGAGAAGCAGACTCCTCCCCGAGCAGGGAGCACCATACAGGGCTCGATACAGGACTCTACATGGGACTGGATATCGGGACCTGGGATTATGACCTGAGCCAAAGGCAGACTTTTAATGGACTGAGCCACCCAGGTGCCCCAAAATGTGAGCAGTTTTACTCTCTTCCTGGATGCATATCATGCTGCCTCTTTGTGTCTGGAGCCAAGTTTCCTGATAGTGTTCTTAATCTTATGCCATTCATCGGTGGCTGGCTAGCCTTTTGAAAAGGAGCAGGGTAAGAAAATGGTTATCACTGTGTTAAGAGGGCATAGTATACCTAGCAGACTTACCTGCTACTACCTGTACTAATATTCTAGCTGATATCCCCCATATCAATTTAAATTTGCCATTATTTCTTCCCAATAAGGAAACACTTCCAATATCAGAAAGTACCTGGAAGTCCGAGTACAAAAAAATTATATCCCAGAAGCTGTCTGTACTCTACAATCCTATCAGTCCTCCATTAACAACAAAAATGTAATACTCTTAACAGCCTTTTTCCTCAGTAGCCTATAGCACTTTCAGATGAATTTTTTTTTTCCTATAACAAAGATGAAAGCTGGTATTTTCTTATTTAAAGGGGCAGATGAAAAACAGAGAGGATTTGATTTTACAGACCTAGTTATGACTCAGGGTTTGTTGTTGAGCATAAGAATTAAGAAATGGTCACTTCTCACCCCACCCCGCCACTGCTTTCATGATCCCCCTTTGCTTCTATAAAAAACTAAAGAGAAGTGTTTATTTTTAATAAGTTAATGATTTGTACCTTATTATTGCCTGCTATTGTGTACATTTTTAAAGACTTTGTTTTGATGTGGGGACACTCTTTTATTTAAAGGTTTGCTCCTACAGTTCTGAAAGTATACCCACTTTCACTACAAAAAAAAAGCAGACCTGAGTTATTCAGAAGACCTTCCTGTATCACATGTTGGCTTTGAAGAATCTATATATTATTTTGCCAAAAGCTTTTTTTATTCCTTTTATAGACCAGAATTAGACAGGAGTTATTTAACCTCATGGTGCTTACTTAGTTCTGAGCATTTCCATTTCCTTTCCAGCCCTTGTATTTTTTTGAAATGTTTCAGTTTAAAGTAGGGTCCTGCTCACAAACTGCTTCTGTTCAGGAGAGCAAAATAACTAGATCGGTTTGTTACAAAAAGTTAAGTGAAGGGAGGAGACTTTCAAGAGGAATTCTACTACCATCAACTACCTAGTAATGCAGAAGCCTTTTCTCTGCTCTAGAAGCCCAATTAAAATGTTTCTCTGGGTTTCAGATGGAAGTAACAAATGATATATTGTATTGTCAGTCATCCTGGCATTTTTGTGTAGCCTCAAGACATCGACACTTCTGGTTTGTCCATGGTCTATCACCAATCTCCTCTCTTGGTCCCCTTCTCTCGCCCC
Organism: Lutra lutra; assembly: GCF_902655055.1. Taxonomy (NCBI): domain Eukaryota; kingdom Metazoa; phylum Chordata; class Mammalia; order Carnivora; family Mustelidae; genus Lutra; species Lutra lutra. The sequence continues at coordinate 85,030,962 of NC_062296.1, read as the reverse complement.
ATTATTTTTTTTTCCTTTTCTGACAATGTCTGTAGGGTGGTAAGAAAGAGAATTTTGGAACCAGGAAATGAGGGCCTGAGAAAGAAGAGGGTCTGTTTGTTTACTCTCTGGTTTCTTGCTGTTCTATCCCCGAATATACCCCCCAGACAATTGGGATTCCCGGTTTCGAAAACACTGGGAAATGACTTTCTGCCTCTTTTTTCCTTTGCAGGAAACGCATGAAATTGTGGCAATCAAGAAATTCAAGGACAGTGAAGGTATATATATATATATATTTTTTTTTTTCCTTTTTGTATTTAGTCCTTGTGAATAGAATGTGGAAGAAATAGGATCTAGCTAACTAGACTTTGTTCCTGAAATTTTAAAGTCTCCATCTCAGAAAGCGAGTATAGCTTATTTGTTATCATACTTTGCTTTGGAACATTTGGCTCCTTCTGTGTGAATCTTTTCATATCTCATGATATTAGAAAATTTATCTTATATTTTAAGGAACAGTCAGCATTGTGGAAATCTTGCTTCAGATGCTGAGTAGAAGGCATGCTATTTATGCTATTCCTAAATACTATTAAAATGAGAAGACCAATTTGAAGTAAATATTTTTGTGAGTTCACACAAGTAGTAATTGCTGTTTGAAGGGCTTTGGTATTGGTTATTGTGATCTCCGGTTTCCAGGCAATTAGAAATACAAGGATAAGTGATATATAGGTAGTATGAAGAAAATGATATTATATTTAAAATAACTCATTTGAAGAATAAAAGCTTTTCAAGAAGAAATTCCATAGTTGGAGTCCTTGGTTACGTCCAGACCATTTCAGATGGAGTATTAAAATTACCCTATGCTGGGCAAGAAAATTTTAAATAAAACATTAAAAAGAAAGTAATGTATAAAATATAAATAAATAAAGCATCTCAGTAGTCATTAGGTTTTAAGTCTAGACTATTGGTCGCCTAAAGATAGACAAGTAGAGAAATTTACCATGAAGGCACACATGGCCTTTCAGAAGCTCTAGGCAGCATTTTCCCAAATTTTTCTACAGAGACCCACAGAATTTTTTTTTTTTTACATTCTGATCCAGTATCCACATACAGAACATCCTATATATAACTGAAGCAAAAATGTCACAAAACTATTATCCTAACGTGAGTTTCTTCATTTTCTGTTCTTTCCTGCTCATATAAATGCACATAAGTGCCTATTTGTAGCATCAATGTGACATTGATTTTTTACCACTGAATCATAACTTGCTTTGTGAAAAGTAGTGCTAAGAGGACCAGCATAGCATTAACTTTCCTATCTAATGGAAGTATGACAATAGCAGTCATAGCCTACCTCCATCAGCACACATTGACTAAGTACTGGAAGACACCAGCCTCTATGTTTGTGAACAGTTTCATCACTCCTACTTTAGACACTTAGCAAACATTAAATAACAAAAAGAGCTCACTAATAAAGTCCTGGGGTAGATTCAGTAGTATTTGATAGAACCCACCTCTGATGTTCTGGTTATGTGGAGCACATCACATCATCCGGGAAACCCTTAGCAGCCATTGTCTTGCCAGCCTTAAAGAGAAGGCAATAATTTAAAAAAAAAAAAAAAATGCTTTTAGCTTGTTGTAAAGAAAAAAAAATCTGCTCCAAATGATGTACCTGTAGTCCAATAGGAAACAATAGCCCCAGGCCAGTCCACTCTGAGACCATTGGCAATGAGCTCTTTGAGCAGTGGCTTTGGGCTAACCACAGGTGGCCAAGAGACAAATAGTGATCTACTAAAAAGAGTGGTTGCAACAGTAGATCAAAGCATAACCTTTGCCTTCGTGTAAAGACTTCTGGCTGTGCATTCATCTTGTAAGGCACATCGTCAAGCATCGGTTACCACCAAAAATAACAATTGTCATGAACTTTTTGAAAGGCAGTACAATCTAGGTCACGTATGCCATTGCTTTAAAAACAAAAAAACAAAACAAAACAAAGCAACAACAAAACAACAAGGAAAAAAAAAAACTAAGGTGCCATATTCTTCACAATCCCTGTTCTGTGCATACCAATTCTTAGCTTCAGTTAAACCATGTGTTTGTACCTGATACCTTCAGAGTGGTAATCAGTAGCATATCTGTTGAGATTTACTGAGCACTGAGCCAGATGCTGTAAGAGACATGAAGGTAAGTCAGGTGTGTGTAATTTCAGGAAGCTTGGTAGAATTAAGACCTGTTTAAAAAAAAAAAAAATAGCAGTAAAACGGAGTAGAAAGCAGTCAGTGCCTGAATGAATTTGAGTAATTTTGAGACAAGAGACATTGTTTCTAGCTGTGGCATCCAGAAAGTCTATGAATAGTCTAGACGTTATATAAAACATTTGATCAGCCTTCATTTCTGTGTGCTGACAAAGCATGAATCCCCTCTGCTCTCATCTCTGCCAGACCATTATCAGTTACCATAGCTCAGGGACATGCAGCCTTATCACCCACCCATAATAGAACTAAGGGAACGTGTGTGGTGAGCAGCCCTTCTGGAATGTGAAGTGCACATAAATAGTTCAGTACAGATGGGAATGTCCATTCAACCCCTATGGCAATCACTTAATTCTGAACCATTTGATTAGCTTAAATTTCAGTCAGGACAGTTCTAATAAAAATAGAGTTTCAGGGCGCCTGGGTGGCTCAGTGGCTCTGCTCGGCGGGGAGCCTGCTTCCCCTCTCTCTCTCTCTGTGCCTGCCTCTCTGCCTACTTGTGATCTTGCTCTCTGTCAAATAAATAAATAAAATCTTTAAAAAAAAATAGAGTTTCATCATAATTCCTTATTGTCATATAGTTCTCATTAATCTCATTTATTAGTTACTCTAAAAATATTCTGCTGTTATTGTGATAGTGAATGTTCTAAACCCAGTGTTTAAAAATCTTTGTGAAGATCATGAAATAATCCTATAAAAACGCTTACACTGAAATAGAATCTGAACTTGGTCTGATTTGCATTCAGGCTAGTCAAGTATTCTCATACTGATAATATCAAGGGATATTTTGTGAGAGTATATATTATCTTCTATTAGCTTTAAAAGATTGTGATCATCTCCTATTTTCTTATTAAATTCATATTTATCCACAAATTTGTATAAAATGTTTTTGAAAGTACATTTTAAGGTAGACCACTATTTAATTCAAGCTGTTCTTGTTATCCCAGGATAATATCTATCTATCTATCCTATCTAAAATGAGAATCAAACTTTAATAGTAAATAAAAAGTTAGACTGGAACTTTAAGTTGGTAAAATGGAACAAAAATAATAAAAATAAATTACTTTATCTTATAGTTAACACAATTTGGATTATAATAGCAACTATTTGCTGTTCCTTAGAAAAAAAGAATCAAGTGTTACCTTTTTTTGGAGATTAAAAAAAAAGAGGCTCATTAAAAAAATACACCAAGGGCTTTGTCAGTTTTCCCTTTATTTTTGTCCCCATGTCTCTGTCTTCATCCTAGTCAGTTTTTTATTCTCCAGTTACTAGCTGTTAGAACTCCATCAGATCATTATCAGTGTCTTTTGTCTATGATTTTCCTTAAGACTGACATACTGGGTGGGGATGCAAACTCATGTTAAAGTGGAGGACTTGTGTGAGTGATGACATTTTTATCTGAGATCTCTTCATTAGTTAATATATTTTTTATTTTGATGACTTTTGCTTCTTTATTCATTATCATCAATGTAGAGTTTCAGTTAATTTTTTTTAAAGATTTTATTTATTTATTTATTTGACAGACAGAGATCACAAGTAGGCAGAGAAGCAGGCAGAGAGAGAGGAGGGAGCAGGCTCCCTGCTGAGCAGAGAGCCCGATGTGGGGCTCGATCCCAGGACCCTGGGATCATGACCTGAGCCAAAGGCAGAGGTTTTAACCCACTGAGCCATCCAGGTGCCCCTCAGTTAATTTTTTTGTAAGAGAGAGAGCACGCACACACATCTGAGTGGTGGGGAGGGACAGAGGGAGAAGGAGAGAGAGAATCTTAAGCAGGCTCTGAGCCTAGCACAGAACCCAAAGCACAGCTTGATCTCATGACCCATGAGACCATGACCTGAGCTAAAACCAAGAGTCAGACGCTTAACTGATTGTGCCACCCAGGTGCCCCTGTGAGTTTTCTATTAATGTAAGTTCTCACAGAGAAACATTAGCTATAAACACCTAATCATCCAGGAGCCTTCATAGAATTAGTTCTATTTAGTATTTGGATTTTCCGAGAAGACGAAAAATGACCACAGACCAAAGAGTTACTAGAAATGATTCAGATGAAAGATATTTTTTGGACTATGTATAATGATAAATTTAGCCTAATTCATCTACCCTTCCTATAACTCAAATTTTGTACAATGAGATTTGATGTTCAGATGATAATCTTCTGTCACTGTTGAAGGATCATTCTCATGCACACACCTATACAAATGTCTGCCATCCTCAAGTTAGTGAATAATCCAGTAGCCATGATTTAGCCTCGATAGATTTGAATTAACAAGAATTATAAACATTGTGTGTTCATATTTTACTTGAGAAGGTCCTGTGATCTAGGAATTATTTTTGACATACCTTTGGATCTTCTGGTGTGACAACATCTTTTGCTTCTTAGGACTTTTTAGTCTTTCCCTAAAAGTACAGGTGATGGGTTCAGGAGGGTCACTGGGCCTTGCTATGTGGCAAGGAGGCTGATTCTCAGGGAGCTGTATGGTAGTCCATAGTTAAGATGGAATATAGGTTGTGCCTCTACTTTTATATCAAATAAAATGGCTTGCATTTCATATCCTGCTTATCTTTTCTGTAGATAAATATTTTTTCTCTTGGAATGGACATTTTATTCTTTTTAAACATGAGAAAATATTTAATTGGTCATCCCTTCCTTCCTCCATTTTATTTCATCCTTATTTTTACCCAGACTTTAGAAAGCTCTATCCTGATCTCTGGATTGAGGAAACTCTGCTCTCATTTTGTATAATGGTACAAAATAAGAGTTCATAGTCTTTGGTCCTTAAATTAAGAAACCAGATTTCTCTATAAGAGAGGCCTTAAAACAAACTTTCCTACCTTTGGTTAAACAGAGAATTCAGTTAACTAAGCTTAAGCATTCTGGCTAGTCGTGATTTCACCACACTTCTTTTAATGTCCAGAATGGAACTCTTTTAAGCTTCAGGGATTCTTCTAGGATTTGATGAACATTTGCACCTTTCATAATTTAATAAATTTCTTTTGTGCTTTACCCAGTCTTCATTGCTGAAGATTTAAGGATTTTTTTTTTTTTTTTTGTATATATGGTAGCAGTACTGCCATTCAGACCCCTTGGCCAAGTTAATTACTTTCTTGGGCAGTATTCCTTCTTTAGTCAGGGCAACCAGACTCAAATACGGTACCCTTACGGTTTTGCACAAAGATGGGTTGGCTTTTTTCCTCCTCCTTTGTAGGAAGGACTTAAAAGGACTTAAAAGTCCATTTTGGGGGGCCTTTTTGGCTATACAAGAATGTCAGGTTTGTGATTTCATAAAGTAGGTTACAGCTATTTCTGGATTTCTTTTCTGAGCCCACAGTTCCTTAAAAATAGAGTTACAATAGAGTTTCTGCTCATCTTTAGATTTTTCTCTATTACTTACTTTGCATTTCTTTCACTCCTGTGTTTTTTTTTTTTCTTCCTTAAAAATTGTTTTCTTTTACTTTAGTGAATCTCCCTTCTTGATTTTTAGTGTGTTAACTTGTCTGACTGGTGAGCTAAAAGTGGATTAGTTCTTTGTTTCTTTCTTATTTACTGTCCTTTTTCTACCCTGCCATTTAATCATCACTCCAAAGAATTTATCTAACATTGTCAGACTTGCTGCCTGTACTAAGCCATACACCCTCACTGGTAACTGAGGACCAGGTCCATTGACATGTACATAAGTAGGACTTGCATGGAAGCACCAGGTCTTAGAGCTGGAAGGACCTTCAGAATCATCTAGGAAAAGTCCAGCTCCGGTTTACAGCCAAGGAATCCAGGCCCAAACCTGCACAGGTAGTATGTAATTAACTGGGAAAGATGCAGACCTCAAGATCTTTGTCGAGTTTTTCTTCTACTCATAACACATACCATGTTGCTTTGCCACTCAGCTAAGCAGTAGCAGAGTGCAGACCTGAACTTGGGTGTTCGGACTCGTTCTCTAAAGCTTGCTCACTGCCTTATACCATGTTGCCTACGTCCCTGTCTTCTACTCAGTGTGGCATTCCCTTCACTCACCCTGAGGAAGTTACTCTTTCTAGATGTGGTTTCTTCATTTGTAAACTGGAGAAAGCCTAGCCTAAATAAAGAATCTGCAGGATTATTTCAACTGGAAGGTAGGGATTTTTGTGCTCCTGGCAGTAGGCTGTGCTACCACTTTTAAACAATGCCTCGCTGAAGAGCTTGGCTGCTTTCTGAACCTGAGGTGAGAAGCATGTGTACGTACAATGTGTACTGCTTTTCCCCATTATCTCATCATTTAGTGTCACAGTTTTGTCCAAGTACAGGGTAGGCCAGGAGCCTTGAAAGTACTCAAAGAAACAAAAATAATAGGATAGACCAAGTAATGAAGAGTGTGCATTTTGCTTGCACTTAGGGAATTAGTAACTCCACTTCCTGCCTGTTCCCATTCATTACATTCTTAGTGCCAAAGTGCTTGCTTCAACTTTTAATATCTGTGACAGGCATACATTAGAGAAGCCTTCATTTCCTAAAATAGACAGGCAGCTCAAATGAGGTGGTTTGGGCCCCATATGCTAGGTGATTTTGTGAGCTGCTTTTCAAAGATTCATTTCTCTTTCTTTAGCCATTTTTATGTAGAGTTGGTATAGATTTGAATGATGTCTATATCATAGAGTAGCAAAATCCAGGGAGGTTTATGCTCATAATTAATGAGATTTTAATGGAAAGAAATCATTGGTTATTAGATTTGGAAAAAGCCATGGGATTGTTTTTTAGGGTCTGTGTGGGTGGGGAGGGTGCCCATTTACTTAGTTACTTTATGAATGAAAAGTTAAGTGGCTTGCCCAACATCACATTTCACAGTGTTGGTTCATTAACAGGATCCAAACTGCAGGTCTTCCACATCCTACTCCAGGGTTCCTTCTAAAGCCGTTCGACTTTAGCCATTCTGAGGTGGCTCTATCTGTTCGCAAAATGAAACTGCCCCAAGTTGCTAATAATACAAAGCTCCCTTGTTTCAGTTGCTTTTTGGGTGCCAAGAATTCACCAAGCATTTGACTAGAAAAGATACACCAGCTGTATTTACTTTTGACTTAGTTGCAACATTCATTTGTACCCAGCTCCAGCAAAGCTTACGGATGTTGTTAATGAATGGTTAAATATATATGTGTTCTTGACCCTTAGTCCTTTCAGTTTTTTTGAAGCTCCCTATTTTATAATCACATATTGCAGAAGACAACCAGGCATGGAGATGAATAGGGGAAAATGAATTTAGTTTGTCTTCCTGCCTGAAAAGCTGCCCTTCTCAACCTTCTAGAGAAAAGATGGAAAGCATTGTACTCAAAACTGAGAGGACAGGGGCGCCTGGGTGGCTCAGTGGGTTAAGCCGCTGCCTTCGGCTCAGGTCATGATCCCAGGTCCTGGGTTCAAGCCCCACATCGGGCTTTCCGCTCGGCGGGGAGCCTGCTTCCTCCTCTCTCTCTGCTTGCCTCTCTGCCTACTTGTGATTTCTCTCTGTCAAATAAAAAAAAAAAACTGAGAGGACGAAGTGCCTCTTGCTTGCCATCACGTTGCTGCCTCCCATGAATGAGAGCTAGCCACATACGAGTGAAGATTTCCTCATTTTTGTCAGAAGTATTCATTGATCCCTTCTTTGTGCCAGGTGCAGTTCTAGGTGGTTGAGTGTGTATTGTTGAATAGCAGAACTTGGGCCTGTCCTCTGAGAGCTCTTAGTTTAGCAGGGGTAGCCGCCTGTAAGCAAAACAATCTATAAATAAAAATGGTGAGAAGGTCTGTGAAAGAAAAGTTCAAAGTAGAATGATAAGGAATAATAGGGATGGAAGCCTGCTTTGGTCTAGTGATCTGGGTAAAGCTTGTGAGGAGCACTATTTAAACTGAAACCCGAAGAGGAGCCAGCCCTGTAAGGAGTCTGAGTTGTAGAATGTCAGTTCCAGGCAGAGGGAACAAGTTCAAAGGCCCTAAGCTCGAAAGAGTAACGTTGGAGCTATTTTGGGAATTGAAAGACTAAGGTGAGGGAGGGGAAGGAAGGACATGAGATGGGGATGGAAAAGCAGACAGGAACCAGGTCATGAGTAATCAGTGTACTTGTCTGTATTGAGTTATTGCCTTGTTAGAAGATTGTTTGCTTTGTATTGAAACCTGTGTGGCATTCTGTGTATTAGAGATAGGTGAACTTCAGTTTGATAACCCCAGTCTTGAGAGTAAACCAGATGGGGTAGTGGAGAAGCAGGTGAACCTACCTCATAACACTAAAGGCTTTTTAGTGTTCCCTACGTTTTAGAGTTCTAAAAGTCACAGAACACCACGTCTCTGGCTTAGCCCCAGTTTGCAAAACAGCTGGACCTCTGTCCCTCCACAATCCTCTAAGCCACTTTGGGAAATCCCTGATCACATCTCGTACATTCCCCCTATTGCCAGGTGGCCCCCACTGTGTCACGTTCTTTTCCCGTGACTGGGCTAGGGGAGGGCGGCTGTGAGTCCTCAGTTCCCCGTTAACCCCCCTCCCCACTGGTGTGGACTGGGCTGGCTCACTGCTTATGCCACTGTTGGCCTTGGTACTGCTAGTTCTTGCTTTCTGATAGGCAGTATCTTTATCTGTCCTTTTCTAATCTCTGCTCCAGCATTCCCCAACAGTTGTTTCTGCTGAAATAAGGAGGATATTTCACTTGTGTAACCGTTCTCAAAGGAGTGTTGACTTTATGTTCCCTGTTTATTACAGATACTGTGGTGCTACAAAGCCCCTGTTTTTATTACTATCTCTTTATTCTTGAAACTCAGTTTGAACAGAGGCTGAGAAATGGGCTGGGATAGAAAATAATCTGAAAAGTACTCCTGGCTCCTGATTTAGAATCTTCCCTCCCCCATTTGGAGGGAAGATTCAGCCCCTTTTCTCTTGTGTATCTTGCTTAGGAAGCATTTGTCTCTAGAAGACATTTTCATCTTTCTCACTTTAATCCCCAAACTCCATTTTCTTCTTCCCTGAACCTGAGGGAGGTTAGATATGACTGAACCTGAGACTCACAAAACTTAGACTCTCAAGCTAGGATTTTGACTATGACCCCAAACCTTGGGGACAAATGTGTTTTAGAATTTATAACTTTGGGGTTTTAGAATGAAAATATGGCATGCTACTTTAGCACCTTGTAATCAGGTACTATTTCTAAAGTAAACATATTTTACATAAAATAAACGTATCCCACATACTAAGTGGGCTAAACAAAGAATATAAGTGGTCTCGTGTCAGTTCAGGTTTTACTTCTGAGGAGATTTGCCATAAACTTGGAAGACGTGTTCAGTTTTTAGACTGATTTTTTTTAAATTTTTTTTATTTTTTCAGCATAACAGTATTCATTATTTTTGCACCATACCCAGTGCTCCATGCAATCCGTGCCCTCTACAATACCCACCACCTGGTGCCCCCAACCTCCCACCCCCGACCCCTTCAAAATTCTGATTGTTTTTCAGAGTCCATAGTCTCTCATGGTTCACCTCCCCTTCCAATTTCCCTCAACTCCCTTCTCCTCTCCATCTCCCCTTGTCCTCCATGCTATTTGTTATGCTCCACAAATAAGTGAAACCATATGATAATTGACTCTCTCTGCTTGACTTATTTCACTCAGCATAATCTCTTCCATAGACTGATTTTTGAAGTTGGAGATAAAGGATTATGAACCGTAGTCTTGTGTGTGTGCACACCTATATGTGTATATGTGAACATGGTAGTTAGAATTTCTGGGCTAAATCTGAAGGTATCGTAAAAACTCTTTTAAAATAAAGTATTCCTTTCCTTCTCCCCTGCCAATTCATCCATTAGAGTTAATGTGATTTCCGTCCTTCTCCATGCCTGTGGGGGCTATCATGGGTGAAGTTGACGATATGGGAGGCTGTATTGGTTCAGCGTAAGTTCTACATCCCAGTACAGCTACACCATCTGGGATGGACAGATGGACATGCCACGGGAAGACAGCAGGAACCTATAGCAGCTGCTATTCAGAGAGATCAGACACTCTTAGAAATCTCTGCAACTTGACTGTGAGCTGCACTGTGGGTGCCTGGTATGTGACCTCTGCTTAGTGAGGTGACTCGCATGCAGCCTGAAGAATAAAATGTTCTTTTAAGCCAAAACTACAGGCCAAAGTTAAAAACATCAGCTGCAACAGATACTGCATAGAGGCTCCTCTGCACACTGATAGAGCTGATTCCTTCTTACCCTCTTAAACTCCTTCTTTCTCAGTGTGTAGTGTTAGAATGAAAAGGACAGTGGATTTATACGTCATATCTGTCGGTATGTATTCATACATACACTTTGCAATACAGAGTATAAGAAAACACAAGCAGAAAATTAGGTGCATGCTGGTCAAGTAAGCCTTTTCTTCTGTAAGATGCTAATTCTTGATCCTTTCAACAAGAAAATGTGATATTTAATCTTCCATCCTTGAACTCCTTATGCAGTACTCCAAGTGGAAAGGGAAATTGGTATATTTTCACTGTTAGAATTTTTTGAACAGTAGCTTGAAAGCTTTAATTTTACTCTATTCACCATTGTTTACATTCTAGAAAATGAAGAAGTCAAGGAAACGACTTTACGAGAGCTTAAAATGCTTCGTACTCTCAAGCAGGAAAACATCGTGGAGCTGAAGGAAGCCTTTCGTCGAAGGGGGAAATTGTACTTGGTGTTTGAGTATGTTGAAAAAGTAAGTCACTAATTGATAGTGTGGAGATTTGCCTGATTTTTTTAACTTTTATTTTATTGTTTTAAAATAATCTCTACACCTAGCATGTGGCTTGAACTCATGACCCTGAGATCAAGAGTTGCATGCCCTACCAACTGAGCCAGCCAGGCGCCCCTGCCTGATTTTTTAATTTAGGGTTGTTTCTGGCAGTATTCAAGGAAGTATTATTATCTAGTGTGATTTGTCAATGTACTCAAACTCTTGGTATTTTAAAAATGAAATTATTACCCATAATCATTAGAAGCCCTGAAATGTATTGAAGTATTTTGTGTAATTTAACTCTACAGAGATCATCTTACATTTCAACAGTGAATTAATTTGGCTTCTGATGTCTTAGAATCTGTGTTCAACAAGTAATTTTTAGACTTGGTTCATTTAAGTTAAACCTAGGCAAGGCCTCTGAGAGAGAGACAAGTAAATTGACAGTGATGACCTAGGATGACAGAGGTGTGGAAGGCAGCCTGCCAGCATAGGATGGCTGCCTAAATCCGACCTAGAGTGGCGAATGAGTGGGCTCATGGAGCAGCCTTTTGTGAATTGCCTGTGCTTTGGCTTTAAGGGAAAGAGATGTGCCAGGAGGCATAAGGTGAGGCATGAGGAGGTAGATGCGGCCGCACCTAAGGAATTGGAAGCATGGGAGAAAAGTGGAAAAGTATACACAGTTCAGTTGTTAGGATCCTTGCTTTAAATTTTTTTAAATTGGTAACTATTAGTGACCACTTTAATGATATGTGGCCCAGGGGCAAGTGTATGCTACAGTGATCAATACGTATGTCTTTGAATTTCTTTGAGAGCAGCTGCCCTACAGTGGTTGGTTATTGTCCAAAACTGAAATAATTACCTTAACAAGAATAAACTGGAGCCAGGTGGACCTTTTAGAGGTTTCCTTGATGAATGAGTATGTGGCTCCGGATTTCCTGTTGCCAAAACAACAGGAAAAATTATTACTTTTATTAAATTTCACTTCTGGAGTACATGTCTTTTTAGGAATGTGCATGATAAAATGAGAAATTTCTAAATTATAAAATGAGGCTTTCTGAAGAAGGTGAAGACTGGAGAGACTTATGTTTACCAGCTGCTTTCTGTGCCATAAATGACAGTGTCATCACTACCATCACCATTACAAAATAGAAAGCAATGTTGCCAAGATGATGGACCAGGAATGTGGCTTTTGACTTAATTCAGCCTTCACAAATTATTTTTCTAATGAAAGTAAATAGACATAGTAACTTCATTTCAAGCAAAACTTGAAGAGTATTATAAGTTTCTCTGTCATTTTAAAACACTATTCTATGTATCTTTTCCAAAATCTGCTTAAAGGTTTCTTTTTCTTTTTCTTCTTTTTTTAAGTGACGACAGATCTTTATTTTTTTGATGGGGTGGGTAGGGGAAGAGGGAGAGAGAGAGAGGCTGCACTCATAGCGTGGTGCCTGACACGGGGCTTGATCCTACAACCCTGAGACCATGACCTGAGCCGAAATCAAGAGTCAGATGCTTAAGCGACTGAGCCACCCAGGCGCCCCTTAAGGTTTCTTTTCCTGTGTCAATTTAGGTATTTTCCTAAGGGACCTTCCCCACCAAAATTAAACTGAAATTTAATACTTCTCAAAAAGTTATAAAAAAGGACTGTTGTAAAAATCAGAAACTCTTTATATTATATTTTAGTTGTCAAGAATAATCGTGCAGTTTGCAGTTTTCACTGCCAAATAATGAAATTCTGACAGATCTATTTCAGTTTGTCTTTTTTAAATTTCTGTTCTGCTCAGGGTGGTAGTTCACGATTAATAACAATTTAATAGGAACAAATGGGGAAATCACCTCTGTGTACCAGTTTGTATGTCTGAGATCTCTTTGCTGTTAAGTGGCAGGGCTGCTCCCAGAGCTCCCATATGTGTCCCTCTAGGCCTGGGTTCTTGCCCTGACCCTGTGGTTTTTCGGTGGAAGGTGACCTCCCATCAGTGGCAGTGCCTAACGATTAATAGAGTCTCAAGAGGGCAGGAAAGTGATGCTCTCAAAGGTAGGGGGTTGTTAGAGATACAGGACGACAGTGGCTTGAACAAATAGATATTTCCTTCTTCCTCACATATAAATACAAAGGTAGGTGGTACCTGGTATGGTGACTCTGCTCTGTAGCCATAGGAGACCTAGTTTCGTCTGCCTTTCTGCTCTACCGCCCCTGAGATGTTGCCCTTGTTCTCAAGGTCAAGATTAAGCTCCAGCTGTCACATTCCATCGGCCAGGATTTAGTTTCATAGCCACCCTAGCTGCAAGGCAGAGGGGAAATGTACTCTTCATTCTGAACACCTGTGCATCCACTTACAAATTGTATTACTGTGGGTTAAAGGAAGAATGAATATTGAGGGACATTCTTCCCAGCCACTGAATTTAGAGTGTAATATGAAATGAGACATAAAGTTTATTTTCTATATTGCAAAACCGTCTTATTCCTCATTTGGACCTCCTATGCATTTGTTAATTGAAAATGGCAGTTTAAGTGGTGAATCATTAAAAAATGATGCATACATACTTCAGACATTTTAACTTAAAATATATCAATGTATGTTCATTTACTACTCTTTGGGGTAGGGTCAGGGCCTTTCGAGTATCTGTCTTCTTATTGGAGTTCTGATGAGTCTTTCTTAAGTACATCATACCCACAATGCAACAACTCTGATAGCCTGTGAGAGCATCTTTAAAGTGACGCAAAACTTAAAAGTATTATGAAGCAGTCTCAGTGCAGAATCCTTATCGCATCACCACTGTCCCCTGCCGGCGTTTACGGTTGCGCTCACATTTGATGAGGCAGCAGTATGTTTAGTGGCTTTCCTTAAGTCTTTCCAAAGTATTAAACTTTGTTTTCTGATAAACAGCAACTCTTTATTTAAGACATTATTTCATTGGTTTATATGATATTTAATTGTATTAAAATAACAAGTGCATCGGTTATAAATAGGTATGAGAGTGTTATAAACAAACAACTGATTGTGTGTATGCAGCTCAACTGGTGGGAACAAAACTGTGAGGTTGTGTTAGTGCAAGCAGGTTTTCGAACTCTTTGGTCTTACAACTCCAACACTCTTAACATTATTGGAAAGCCTTAGAGCTTATTATATATGTGGGTTTTATCTGTTAATATTTATCATATTATGAGTCAAAACTGAGCAATATAAATTATTAATTCATTTAGGAATAACAATAATAATCCGATTACCGTTAACATAAATATGGTTGTGGGTCATTCTTTCAAGTAAGAAACGGTGTTCTGCCAAAAGCAGCTAGTTGAGCTTGCAGCTCAATCACGCAAGTGAGTTTCTTCAAGACAACCATCTTGCTTTGTTATGTAACAGAAGTGCTTTGTGTGTATTCTTCATTTTACCATATAGATTCCTAAAAAGACACCTACTCAAAAGTTGAAATTTAATACAAGCAATAATTTTACTGCTTCATCAAAGAAAGACATCCTTAACTAAAACTGGCTTTTCGTCTTTTTATTTTTTTTAAACTGCGAGCGTGTAGCATTGATTTATGCTAAGGTGCCCCCAGTTCACCCATCCTTGCTTTGAGTCATCGGTGTAAATACAAACAGTGAAAGAGCCAACGAGCTGAGTGTTGCTATGAATATAGTTTTGACTTTATGGGCCTTCTGCAAGATCTGGTAACCACCCCCAAGAGATCGACAGATCCTACTTTGAGACCTGCTTTCTTAGATGGTCGTCTACAAACAATAAACTCTAATCATGCTGTGGACCTTAGTATTGTACCTACAGAGGCAATGGGAAATGGGTGGTTAATCTGGAAATTCAGTGGAGACTGGTTAAGTGGATTTTCTACTTAATAAAAAAATTTTACATGAATTTTAGACTCCAGACTAAGAGTTTCAGAACTTGGTTTGTTGGGAGTCTGTCAGTGTTTATTTCAGCAAGATTTTCTGGCCTGTCTTAATTTTTGTACTGATTGCATGGATCACTCCTAATCTTAGGGAGCATTTTCTTTTAAGAATATTTTCCAGGTGTTCCAGAAATATTTTCAAGGCCTGATTTTTATTACAAGGTTCTAGTAAACATACATAGGAGGCTGTGTTAAAATGACTGTTTCCCCCCTCCTTTTTACATTACAGCATCTTATCTCTACTTTGTATTGCTTTTCCCTTGAAGTTATTCTGAAGTGATGCCTGAAAGGTTTTACGGAGAGTGGAAAGTGCCAAGGTTATTATTTGGGGAAGCACTGGGGAGTAGTAAAAATGGAATTTCTCTTAAAAGAGAACTTTGATTTAATACAGTATTCTGCTTCTGCATGAAAAAGATAGTAGGTGGAAAGCAAAACAGTTGTTGAAAATGCATGCATGTATTGGGTGAATTTTCATCCAAGATGCTTGCTTATCTGTCTATCTATCTAAGATTCTATTCATTTATGAGAGAAAGAGAGAGAGGGAGAGCAAGGGTGCACAAGCAGGTGGAGTGGCAGAGGGAGAAGCAGGCTTCCCACTGAGCCGGGAGCCCGATGTGGGGCTCGATCCCAGGACCCCGGATCATGACCTGAGCCGAAGGTAGATGCCTAACCGACTGAGCCACCCAGGCGCCCCTAAGATGCTTTTTAAAATTGTTAATACATGATTTATGGGTCTACCTTATTTGTGGAGATTAATGATTCCCTGTTTATTTTTAGAATATGCTTGAATTGCTGGAAGAAATGCCAAATGGAGTTCCACCTGAAAAAGTTAAAAGTTATATCTATCAATTAATCAAAGCTATTCACTGGTGCCATAAGAATGATATTGTCCATAGAGGTAAGTATGCAATTTTTGAAATGAAAAATATTAAGAAAACCTCAGAGTTAACATTGAAATAT
Organism: Lutra lutra; assembly: GCF_902655055.1. Lineage (NCBI taxonomy): Eukaryota > Metazoa > Chordata > Mammalia > Carnivora > Mustelidae > Lutra > Lutra lutra. The sequence continues at coordinate 85,015,179 of NC_062296.1, read as the reverse complement.
TTTACATATTACTGTTTTAAGAGTATTTCTATTAGCACTGACATTCCACTTAAATTAAATACATTTTGAAAGTACAGGATATGAGATGTCGTTCACCTTCCAAGTCTCCTTTTGTATCACCAAAAGGGTGGATTGCAAGTTTATTTGGATATTATGGTGAGATCTCTGTTTGTATAACCAGGTCTTTCTCAACTTTAGAAATGCCTAGGGATATATATAAAGAACTCAACAAATAGGAATTTTGAAGCTTACCTTGGATAAAAAGAGCAAAGAGATGTTCTCTGTTGCCTTTTGGTCCTGCTGGTAGACCAGAAAATGTGAAACCACCTAGAATAAGGCTTTAAAGGTGGTCACTGACCCCCATTGACAGTCACCTCCCATTCCCTCTTAAACCAACCACCTCTGGTATATATACCAAATTCAATTCTTGAATTTCCCTACCCATTAGTGAGAAGAGCCCGTTGCAAATTGTAGGCATGATTAACCTTGCGTAAATGTCATGTGTATGCTTCCATAAACTGTTAATATTTTGTCCTTTATTGCTGTGTGGTGGGTGGTTTATAGTACTAAAGGGGAAATTACTTTCTCAGCATGGTTTTTGCTTCTACACTATTTATCTTCTCCTGATAAGCTCTCTTGAATTCCAGAGTTTTACAGTAATGGGATACATACTGATAAAATAATGGAGCCAGAAGATGTTTATCAGAAAATGTTACAATATCTACTTCTTGTCTCTGAATTATCAGATAAATGAATACCTCATTTTAATTTACCTATACAAACACACAAACATATCACTTTAAAAATAGTCTCACTTTAAGAATAGCTTAAAAGTCATGTGAAAAATGCCAACTCCTAGTATATTTAGAAAAAGACATTTTATATATTTTTTGGATTTGACTTTCATATCACTTACCTTATCCAGGTTGTTGGTGGTACAGAGAGATCTCCAAGTCAACTACATGTCTAGTGTCTAGAGTAATGATACTAATAGCAATCTATACCACAATATGAAGCTATTAATACGGAACTGATTTAGCTGCATTTCTAAAGTGTTGCTGTGATTTGGTTAAGTATATGGTAATAAATCAATGATTGTGAATTAGCAGTAGAAACCATGATTCTGAAATCTTCAGATTTTCCTCCTGTCTTCCCTTTTTCCATTTTTACCTCTGCCATCTGATACAGATGATAGGTACTCTAAAAATAGGATTGTGAGATGCCTCCCAAAGCAGGAATTAAATAGCATTTTCTGTATATTTCTACTCAGCTCCCACCACATCTTCTGAAGATCCATGGAAAAAACGAGAAATCTTGTCTTGACTCATCCAGTATAACTTTGTCATTACACATTTATAATTATGAACCACACAGAAAAGCTAAAGAGATATGTAAATATAGACATTATATAGAAAATCACAACAAATTCTAATTTTTATGTAGTTTTTCCTCTAGTAAATATAATGCTAGGTACTTATATGTGTTTTTAAGTTACCTTGTGGGTGTGAACGTTTTTAAAATATTCTATCTCTGAAAATTTTATATTCTGTCTCGAAAAACTTATGTTACTAGTACTTTATAAAGTAGAATAGTTCCTTGAAATGTGGTGACCTAGATTCAGTGATTCTTAAATTCCTTTCCGAGATCACATTAATACCTTTACAATTTAAAGGGAAAAATATTTTTTACATTGTGGGTCTTCATGTTTCTAAAAAAAAAAAAAAAAAAAAATTAGTTGAAACTTTTATGAATCAGCAAAAAATGTGTTACCCTGCTTTTCCCTGTCACAGGTTTCTATTCATATTACTCTGGATATTTCTTTCTTTCTTTCTTTTTTTAACGCGCAGAGAGAGATCACAAGTAGGCAAAGAGGCAGGTGGGGGTGGGGGGGTGGGAAGCAGGCTCCCTACTGAGGAGAGAGCCCAACGCAGGGCTCAATCCCAGGACCCTGAGATCATGACCTGAGCTGAAGACAGAGGCTTAACCCACTGAGCGACCCAGACGCCCCTACTCTGGATATTTCTAATTAGATGCCATTATAGTGATCCAATAGTGTCAATCAGCAGACCATGGAACATTTTTTAATAATTGTTTTTTCATCTTTATACTTCAGATATAAAGCCAGAAAATCTCTTAATCAGCCACAATGATGTTTTGAAACTGTGTGATTTTGGTAAGTTAAAAAGAAATTGAGCCCTGTAAGTAGAATTAATTTAATATAACACATAGGTAACTTTTAAAGGCTTATTAAAAGGTTTTTTTTTTTTTTTTTTATGTTTTGACTTCAGTTAGCAGAGCAATATTCTGTTGGGTCATGTGTTGAAAAATGGATGGTTAGGTAAATACTATACACTCTTTGCATAGTGTTGTCTACTCTTTTTAAAAATTCATAATGCAGTATTTGTTTAATGAGAATGCAAAGCAAATAGATGCATGTGTATATATTCATAAACCCAGTACTTAATGATTCCAAAAAACCAGTTTTCTATGAAACACTGCTATGCCTTCTGTTTTGGGTACGATAAAAGAATATTTTTGAGATATTTTAAACATTGATAGAAATTATTTTAGGTATGATCATAAACTAACAATATGCATAGGTAAATACATATGTATCATGCATGTGCAATGGTTACATACCTATAAACGTCAAAGACATTTTTAGAGCAGTTCCATTTATTCCCTTTAAATGTTCAGTGAATGAGATTAGTAATTGATGTTTAATATTCCATCTCCTGGTTGAGTGTATAAGGAACCCTTTTTTTTTTTTTTTTTTAAGATTATTTATTTGACAGACAGAGATCACAAGTAGGCGGAGAGGCAGGCAAAGGGGTGGGGGGAGTGCAGGCTCCCTGCTGAGCAGAGAGCCCCATGCGGGGCTCGATCCTAAGGCCCTAGGATCATGACCTGAGCCAAAGGCAGAGGCTTTAACCCACTGAGCCACCCAGGTGCCCCTATAAGGAAGCTTTTGAATTGTACTCTCTCCTAGTAGAAAATTGTGCATTCATTTCCATATATATATAACTGTATTAAGTGCTATTAAAAATTAAAGTTGAGGGGCGCCTGGGTGGCTCAGTGGGTTAAGCCGCTGCCTTCGGCTCAGGTCATGATCCCAGGTCCTGGGTTCAAGCTCCACATCGGGCTTTCCGCTCGGCGGGGAGCCTGCTTCCTCCTCTCTCTCTGCTTGCCTCTCTGCCTACTTGTGGTTTCTCTCTGTCAAATAAATAAATAAAATCTTAAAAATAAAAAAATTAAAGTTGAAATAATTCAGGAAAGTTTTAAAACTATAGATTAGGGTGCTTAAGTTCTGAGTCACTTAAAAAATCTTTTGTCTAATCTGTATGCTGAAAAATAACGACTTAATGTTATTTTTCATATGTTCAAGTATAATAGTAAGTATAATGTAAACTCTTATATATAAGTGAGAATTCACCTCCTTTCATAAGCAAGAGTTAGATTAGTACCTTGGAGGTAGATTGAACAAATGAGAAATAGAAGCCTTCTAAGAACGCACTGTGTGAAGGACCACTTTTCTCCAGTGTGGCTGTTAGAAGCAAGTGTAACTGTTTTCCCTCAGTGTTTGCAAAGAATTTGAATATTATGAACCTGCTTGCCTGAGAAAAAATGTTTTGTAGGACTTAAATTTTTTTATACTATTTATAGGGAATATTGCAAAGAAGAGTCCTGCTTTATTTTTTTTTAATTAACATATAATGTATTATTGTTTCACAGGTCTGTGAATCATCAGTCTTACACAATTCACGGGATTCACCATAGCACATACCTTCCCCAGTGTCCATCGCCCAGCACCTCCATCCCTCCTACCCGCCCTCCCCGCCAGCAACCCTCAGTTCGTTTCCTGAGATTAAGAGTCTCTTTTGTTTTGTCTCCCTCCCCAGTCCCATCTTGTTTCATTTTTCCTTCCCTTCCCCCACGAACCCCTGCTCTGTCTCTCAAATTCCTCATATCAGAGAGATCATATGATAATTGTCTTTCTCTGATTGACTTATTTCGTTCAGCATAATACCCTGTAGTTCCATCCACATTGTTGCAAAATGGCAAGATGTCATTTTTTTGTTTTTGTTTTTTGGATGGCTGCATAGTATTCCATTGTATATATGTAGACCACATCTTCTTTATCCATTCATCTGTTGATGGACATCTAGGTTCTTTCCATAGTTGGGCTATTGTGGACATTGCTGCTATAAACATTGGGCAACACGTGCCCTTTCAGATCACTACATTTTTATCTTTAGGGTAAATACCCAGTAGTGTGATTGCTGGGTCATATGGTAGCTCTATTTTCAACTTTTTGAGGAACCTCCATGTTGTTTTCCAGAGTGGCTGCACCAGCTTGCATTCCCACCAGCAGTGTAGGAGGGTTCCCCTTTTTCTGCATCCTCACCAACACCTGTCATTCTTTTCCTGACTAGTTAATTTTAGCGATTCTGACTGGTGTGAGGTGGTGTCTCACTGTGGTTTTGATTTGTATTTCCCTGATGCCGAGTGATGTTGATCACTTTTTCATGTGTCTGTCGGCCATTTGGATGTCTTCTTTGCAAGTCCTGCTATATCTTACGAAGTGCTTAGAAGAATAAGAAAGAAATATCGAAATACAGCTGTTTAAAAGATTTTTTTTTTTTTAATTTATTTGACAGACAGATTACAAGTAGGCAGAGAGGCAGGCAGAGAGAGACAGGAGGAGGAGGCAGGCTCCCTGCTGAGCAGAGAGCCCGATGCGGGACTCGATCCCAGGACCCTGAGATCATGACCTGAGCCGAAGGCAGAGGCTTTAACCACTGAGCCACCCAGGCGCCCTGTTTAAAAGATTTTGACCTTGACATTTTTAGCACTTTCTTAGTATTATGATTTTCAGGAATATTTCTGGTTCTGTTTCTTGCTTCCTATCCATAATGGTGACTACCATCAAATACTGAGATTTTGTGAACCTCATGCTTCCTTTACTATGTATCCATGATTCTGTGGGTTGATGATTGCTTAAGCCCCCAAATTACTGAAATTTGTAAACAAATTGTAAATACAAATGTGATGCCTATAGAATGTTTAATAATAGGGGACTGTATCCCTGATGTGGCATCATTTCTTTTCTTTTCTATTTTTATTTTTTAAATATTTATTTATTTATTTATGGGGGGGGTGTGTGTGTGTGTAGGGGCAAAGGGAGAGGGAAAGAGAATTCTCAAGCAGACTTCCCTCTGGGTATGGAGCCAGACTCAGGGCTTGACCCCAGGACCCTGAGATCATGACCTGAGCCAAAATTAAGAGTCAGAAACTTAACCAACTGAGCCACCCAGGCACCCCCGGCATCATTTTTTAAAGGAAAGACAATTTGAAGTGGTAAGGAAATTTCCCATGGCTGCACTGCATGTGGTTCTTTGTACCCTATGCGTCCCCAGTGATCACGTCTCAACTGCTTTCCCTCTATAGTACTGGGCTCCTTTGTCTATCTTGAAGAATCCCATTTGAAAATAGGAATATTTCTTCCAATTTTTTACTCTAATGTTTTACCCCTAATTTTAATGTTCTGGTTCTCTCTGACTATCCATAATGCTTTTGGTGTGTTAGGTGGGTAATTAGCTTACCTGCTGGCTTAGTTTTTGGCCCCAAAATCTTTTGAAAGGGTTTGGAGGGAAAATAATTATCGATAGAGTCTATAAGTAATTAAGGTACCCCTAACATGCTTCTCTGTCATATTAGGAGATGAAAATAATTTTGGCCTGCTTAGTTTCCATTATTGCCAACCATTAGTTGTCTATATAATGGCTAGAGCTGATCAGCAACAGTAGATCTACAAATACTAATGTTAAATCCCACATATCAGAATATAATGACTGGCTCAGAGTGTTTGCCTTTGGCTCAGATCATGATCCCGGCATTCTAGATCGAGTCCCCCGTCGGGCTCCCTGCTCATTGGGGAGTCTGCTTCTCCCTCTCCGTGATCCCCCCCCTTCTCTCAAGTAAATAAATAAAAAACCTTTGGGGGGTAAAAAGAATATAATGACCATCTGTGACAGGGTATTTTAGCTTTGACTTGGGCTCTTGTAGGGACTTCATTTTGTTCCTAAGATTTGCATTTATTGAGAGAGCTGACTTCAGAGTATGCTCTGAATGCTTATATGTGATGACTTCAAAAATACTATTTCTTTAATATAGGAGGAGACGGGTTTTTTTAGTGAATACACTATATGTTAACTGATATACGAATGGACTAATATTTTAAAAATAACGAAGGGACCATTAATAAATAGCCCATGCAGTACCAGTCATTGTGTTCTTTTGATATTCCTTTAAAATATTACTAGCACTGAAATACCTTGCCAACATGATGTTCTTATTTCTTTTTCACAGTTATACTTTTGGGGTTTTCTGTCTTTCAGGTTTTGCTCGGAACCTATCAGAAGGCAATAATGCTAATTATACAGAATATGTGGCCACCAGGTGGTATCGGTCCCCAGAACTCTTACTTGGGTAAGTTACCTTCCCCAGATAAAATGACATTATATATCTGCTGAGCATATGTCATTAGGTTTGGGATCATCTATGGAAGATAAGAACTTTAGTTTATTAAATACCAGTTAATCTCTTGCAGTATAACAAGCCACCCAAAAGCTTAATGATATAAAACAAACTCCATTTTATTTGTTCATAATTCTGGATACCAGTGATTTGGGGGAGTCAGTAATTAAAGTTCAGTTGGATTGTTCTTCTCTTGTTCTCAATGGGAATCACTCAGGTAGCTGCAGTCACTCAGTAGATCATTTGGAGGATGGTTGGTTTATGAGGCCTTGGCTGGGACAGACCATCTCTGTTCCATGGAGACTCATCCTCCAGTGGGCAAGTCCAAGTGGCTTCATGTGATAGCCGAAAAATTCCCTGCAGCAACTGGGCAAGCCTCAATGCAAAGGTGGTTTTCAAGCCTCTGTTAGCCTGGTTTTCACCTCATTGGCCAAAACCTGTTACATGGCCAAGCCCTGATTCAAGGGATGAAGAAATAAACTTGATCTCTTGCTGGGAGGACTGGCTTATCTGTTGGTTCATTCATTCATTCATTCATTCAACAAGCAGTTATCAAGTGTCTCTTATATCCAACCACTTTGCCAGAAACATGGTATAAATATTGAAGCAGTTGCCAATTTTCTTCTGAATAGAGAAACCTTGTTTGATGATAAATGGCTACTCAAACACACCACATTGTTGATTTTCTCAGGAACATCACATCCATACACTTTGTGCCCACCCTTCCACTTTCAGTGCTTTCACTCATCTGTTAACCCCAGAAAAGGGTTTTCTGCTAAGATTCTTCTTTTTAGAAACTTGAGAACCTAAGAAGGATCCTATCTTCCTGAACTCTATTACATAGTTATATGAATAATCCTGTATTACCTTAGTTGTAGTATTTTCTTATTTTCCATACATTGTATTTCCTTCTTGGGGACCATCCAAGAATGAAGAAAGAAGGCAAACTCTGCAAATAAAATGAGATATGGTGGTGATGATGACTGGTACTCTTATTATAGGTTTCATTTCTTTAGTGTGCAAGACATATATATGGGGGTCATGAGAAATTTAATTTTTAAAGGTTTTATTTATTTATTTGTTTATCTTAGAGAGCTCAAGTGGGGGCGGGGAGCAGAGGAAGAGAGAGGGAGAGAATCTCAAGTAGACTCTGCACTGAGTGTGGAGCTTCACGCAAGGCTTGATCCCATGACCCTGAGATCATGGCCTGAGCTGAAATCAGGACTCAAGACACTGAACCTACTGAGCCACCCAGACATCCTGAGAAATTTAATTTTTAAAAGATACTTCTTATATAGTAAGAGTACAAATTTCTCTGTGCGTGCTTTTTTTTTTTTTAAGATTTTATTTATTTGACACGAGAGAGAGAGAGAGAGAGAGATTGGAAGTAGGCAGAGAAGCAGGCAGAGAGAAAGGCGGAAGCAGGCTCCCTGCTGAGCAGAGAGCACAATGCGGGACTCAATCCCAGGACCCTGAGATCATGACCTGAGCTGAAGGCAGAGGCTTAACCCACTGAGCCATCCAGGCAACCCTCTGTGGGTTTTTTTGTTGTTTTTGTTGAAGATCATGATGACTGCATGTGTAAGTTACTCACTTGAGGGTTTATTTTGATATTCACAATTTCCCAGTGTCTGTTAACCATCTGATTGTAATTCTTGATTCATTGCTGACATAGAGTGTATAAGAATTATTGATACCAGTTACTGGAAGCTTTACTTTTTTTTTTTTTTTTTTTTTTTTTTTTAATCAAAAGCTTGCTTTATCTTGGGAAACAAATGGTGGTTAGTCACTTTATTATTTCTCTTTGTGTGGATAGATTTTAGAATTTCTGTGTGAATTTTTAAACTTGGTTTTTAGATTGATTTTCTTTTGTGTTTGTCTTTGTTTTCTTTTTCTGTGTACCTCTGTCTGGACTTAATGAGATGCATAATCCATTTTCTTTGGGGAGGGATTTGGAATTTGAGTTTACTGGGCAGATTTGCCAAAGGAGAAATGAGTATGAAGTAAATCATTCTTAGAACACCATCCAAGGAGTCATGTATGGTAGAGGACTTTTTATGATACGATTTTGTCTATATGATGGCCCCAATGAGTTCATTCTGAGGACAACCTTATTATAGACCTTCAGAGAGTATTTGCTGACTAATAATACCTGTCAGAAAACTGCAGTTATGTTTAGAGATGTGTGGGAGCTACCAAAAATAGATAGGACTCCAATTAATTGGGGCCAAATTATATATTGCTAATTAAATGATTGTCAAGTACTAGTTGAAGAACCATATTATTTGTGTAAAAATCCCATTGAAATCAGTTGATAGTTGGTTAATATTAAGATTTTACATTTTTGTACATTCTTAAGACTTTGTCCTTGACATTCAAAATAGTTCCAGCTGCATAAATTATTCATATCCGTTGACAGAAGAAAAATAGCGTGATTTGGGTATGTAGAGATTTTTTGTAAGTTTCTCCATCTAGCACAAGTTTTTTCTTTTATACATGTATTAAAGAAAGATCAGTATCCTTCCCTCCCCAACAAGCTACAAAAAGAAAATGTACATGAAGTTTCCTAATATGGTCCTTTAGGTTTTTGTGGGAATGAAATGAGATAAAGAAAATACTGACTTTCAGTTGTAATGACTTACTGTCCTAGAAACATTTCTGTATAGTGTTAACAGTGCTTTAATTTAGAGTATCTGTTAAAAGTTTTGTATTACTACTGTATCATTATGACATTCTAGAATTTCATCCTGTGGTTTTTTCAAATACTTTATTTTGTCTTACCCTTCTTTTAACTTTTTTTTTTTTTTTTTTAAATTTCTTTAGAGAAAGAAAGACAGCATGAGCAGGGGAAGGGGCACAGGGAGGGAGTAAGCAGGCTCCATGCTGTTATATGGAGCCTGATGTTGGGCTCGATCCCACAACCTCGAGATCATAACCTGAGCCAAAAGCAAGAGTCAGACACCCAACCGACTGAGCCACCCAGGCACTCATGGCTTTCCCTTCTTAAAATTTGGATTACTTGTGTTTGAAACTAAATAAAATATGGTTTCTTTGCCACATATAATTTGATTTAAGACTATAGATATTGGGGCATACATATAAAGCTTTTTTTGGAGTACATAGGTTTTCACATATAGCCTCCATTTATTAATAACAGAGCCCTCTGCTAAACTTAGATCCTAGAGGAGAACTATAAACCCCTACGGAAATGGAAAAAAGATGCTTTGAGGCAAATAGTTATAAAGCTCTATATACACAGGGTACAAATAGTTTTCGGTAAATAATACTATAGAGCTTAGCCCACTCTTAATTATTAGAAATTGTGATTCTGGGCAATCGGAAGTTAAATAGTATTCAGTGTTTATTGTTTAAGAAGACGCGTTGAGTTAGTAGTACATTTTAATAGACTGATCTCAAAAAATGGATGACGTATAACTTTTTGACATTTTAAGAGCTAAAGGATAATTACCTAGAAAAATGCATTTCTTGGGAGCATTTGATATTCCAGGTGAAGTGTTAACTCATCAGACATGTGTACTGTATTAGGGTTTATTAAGCCATTCATGTTCAAGATATGCCCAGATATGAGTAGATTCCAACTTAGTTTATACCTACTAAATTATTATTAAACTGTTGGTTTTGTTAGCATAGTTTTATTTACTTGTGCTCTGAATTTTTTCTTGGATATCCATAATTCCTTTTTTTCAGCCTCATTTGTAGTTCCTTAAATATATGAATTGCTTTAAATTATGAATCTGTTCAAAATAATTTGGAAATTATTAAAATGTATTTCTTCATTTGCCAAGACAATTTCTCCCTTTGCCTTTCAGAGCTCCTTATGGAAAGTCTGTTGATATGTGGTCAGTGGGCTGTATTCTTGGGGAGCTTAGCGATGGACAACCTTTATTTCCTGGAGAAAGCGAAATTGACCAACTTTTTACTATTCAGAAGGTGCTAGGACCTCTTCCATCCGAACAGATGAAGCTCTTCTACAGTAATCCTCGATTTCATGGGCTCCGGGTAAGAAGCTTTACTAAAACTCCAAATGGAATCAATACAGCAGTATTTAAATCATTATTCATTGCACAATGGAATGCTAAGCTGTCCATTGAATACTCTTCCCTTTCCTAATACAATGCTTATAATCCCCATTATAGTATTTTATTTTTGAATCTTCTATAGAATTTGTGAATTTTAAGAAATATTCTGAATATGAAAGTGGAAGCTGGTAATGTTTTTCCTAATTGATAAGTTCCAATTTTGCAAACCCTGTTTTAGCATATGCATTATTACAGTCTACACTTTGGTTCTCTCAGAATGTTTCTTTGTCTAAAATATTAAGCATCCCTAAAAGATATGAAAATGTATAAATGACTTGCTTATTTGAACAAACATTTGTAATGATTTGAGGGAGAATATGAATCCTTGCATTCTATAGATTTAAAGGTTGTGTTCTAGCATATATTTCTTGTCTGTTGACACAGAAACATCAGATCTTCTTTTCAAACTAGTATATTGTCTTGGGCAGCCTTTTCTAGGCTTGCTAACTTTGTACAAAACTTGTTTTCAGAGAATATGCTTAAAGAGGGTCTTAAGGTAGAAACTTTCCCCAGATGAGAGATAAGCAACTTATTACAGTAGCCAGACAGAGGCTGCTTCTCTCTTCCATCTACCCCAAAAGCTACTTTTTTAGTTTTCAACTACTCTGGGCTAACATGCCAATTGGTGACCATTATGAGAATGCTAAAATATGCTCACTGCCATTTTCTTTCTTTCTCTTAAATGCATGATTCTCAAACCATGTTTTCTTGAGTTTTGCTGAGCATTTCATTTTTTCTTTTGACTTTCTGGACCTCTGTTCATTCCACTTTGAGGCGCATCCCCTCCTCACACATGAGCGCCCATCATGGTGCCCGCTCCTCTCTCTCCAAACTCCCACCACGCTTGTCTTTGCTTTTCTTTGACTTCTAAAAACATTCTAGGACTTTTCCAGCTTCATGGATTTGGGATTTGTGGCTCCTTCTCCCAGGGAGGTGCTTCTGTTGTGTGGTCCCTTCTCACTTTGTAAATCTCAGCTCCAGGAATGTCCCCTTCTCTGATGCCACCAACATACTGCCCCCACCCTCCTCCTAGTGTCTCCCATAGCCCTTCCCCCCTTTTTTCCATCCAGCACTTCCCCTGGTATGTAGTTGTGTTGTTTATTTGTTTACTTGTTAATTATTAATGGTTGAGTTCTCAACTACTAGAGTATAAACTCCCCGATGGCAGAAATCTTGTTTTTCCACTGTTATTTCCAGCATCTGTAGCAGAGTCCAGCACATCTAGTTAGGGACACAGTGAGTACTTGAATGATGGATTGAGCCAATTTGTGTCATCAGCACTCAAGCTCAACTGCACCTCCCTTCTCTCTGTCTCTAATGCTTCCTTCACCCTTAGCACCGTTTTACCTGAACTATTGACGATCACTCCTAAACGCATCTCTCCAACTTTCTGTCTTCACTTTAGTGTTTTCACATTGCCTTTGCGATAATTGTCCTTCAGATTGCACATTCAGTTGTATCTCCTTTGTGTTTGGAAACCTCCATGGGATTGCTTACATTTAAACTCCTTAGGCGGTAACATTAAGAACCCCTTGCTCTTAGGCCTCCAACTTTATCTGCCACTCATTCCCACCATTGCCCCCTGCTTGTCAACATATTGAACTTCTCACATTTCCTTGACATATTGCTCCTACAAGTGCTGTGTTTTCATTTCTATGGTGCTCCTAGTACTTGCTCTACTTTGTGGAAAGCTCTTCCTCCTCCTTCTCCCATACTGAGGTAAAGTGTTCTCCCTCCAGGAAGCCTTTCTGGACTCCTCCAGGGAGTGGGTGACTTCCCCTTCCGTGTTCCAGTAGTGCTCGTTGCCATCTCTTTTAAATAGCTGTGTTCAAAAAAATACGTATCTCACTGAACTGATGAATTCCTTGAGGAAATGAACTACCATGTCCACCAGTAGATTCATAGCACATCTAGAGTGGTGCCTAGCAGGTTGAATAATAATGAGTGATTGAATTTTTTTTTTAAAGATTTTATTTATTTATTTGACAGACAGAGATCCCAAGTAGTCAGAGAGGCAGGCAGAGAGAGAGGAGTGGGAAGCAGACTCCTTGCTGAGCAGAGAGCCCAAGGTGGGGCTCGATCCCAGGACCCTGAGATCATGAACTGAACCGAAGGCAGAGGCTTACCCCACTGAACCACCCAGGCGCCTCTGAATGATTGAATATTTGACCTCAGGATTTTAATAGTAACTTCTGGAACATCAAGCTTGGCCTGCTGGCTGCCTGTTCTTTGCCTGGTTAAAGAGGCTCCATGCTGGATTACCTGAAGAGAGTGTAAACAGATGTGTTATGGTACCAGACCTTAATAACTTATAAACTAGCCAAAGAATTAAGACATTTGTGCATGAAATAATCGGAAAGCAATATGACTTATAATAAAACGCCTCATTCTTTACTGCGTTGCACTGTTTTCTAATACATATCTCAGTATGGCGGAGACCGTGAGAGTGTTAAACATTCTGGAAAGTTAGAAATCATAGTTGGCTGGACTCATTAGAGGAAGATTTATAGAAGATTTGAAATTTGTTGTGGATATGAAGAATGAGTAGCTTTGGGTTAGATAGGCCAAAAGAAGGATCTCTTTCCCTCATTTGTGTGTAGTCCGTTTTGTTCACAGACCTCCTCACTAAATAGTAGTGTCTGTAAAACGCTGGGTAGCACATGACAGCACCGCTTATAAATAACCTTCAGAGAAATTGCTGCTTCCGTGTTACTTTGATTTTTATAAACTTTAATATTTTTACAATTTAGTCTGAACGTGTTTGTGGTCTTTTAACTAAATTAGATTAATCTTTTTGGAGGTTTAACATCATTTGAGGGGAATGTCTTTATCATTTTGTTGGGGAATATCTGCGAAAGAGAGCTAAGCATGTAGAGTGTGGGAACTGGAACTTCCGTGAGTTACAGACTCACCGGTGACTAGTCCAGTGTTACTGGCATTTTGATTCAGTTATGTAGAGATTGGAAAGTCAACAAGATATTGCTCTTTTGGTATGCTTTATTTTGAAAAAGTTAACAATTGCTGTCCCATAGTCTAAGGCATAGACTCTGGAGTTAGACTGCGGGGTTTCATAGCCTGGCTCCATATTTCTTACATGAATGACTTTGGCAGGTTTCTTGTGCCTTGGTTTCTTCGTGTAGAAAATGCTGATAACAGAAGTACTACCCTTTGGGGTTGTTGTGAAGGTTAATTGTTCTCTGTAATATGCCCAGACCAGTGCCTGACACATAGTAAGAGCTTGCTGAAGACATACTCTCGTTGTGTTGTATTGTTCAAGTGATTAAGAAAGAAAAGCTACTCATTAGGATATAATTTAAATTTCTATGCTTGAGTTTTGGTTATATGTTGAATTATCACATGAGAATGGTAGATTTCATTCAAAAGCATATAAATTAATTTTTTAACTTAGTTTGGTCATTTTTTATCATAATTTTTTTAATACCTCTTCAGTCTCTGCATTAATTTTCTTATCAGTGAAATATCACTTCTGAAGAAAGAAAGGGACATCTGGTAGCATAAGATAGACTTCATAAGCAAAATATTAATTAAAATGTAGCAGACAGAGTTGTTTATCACAGCATGACAGGTGTCTCTCTTTGGGCTGGTATTTAATACTCCAACAACATCCAAAAGAACTTCCGTTGAGAGCGGTGCCTAGGTTCAGAAAGAGTGTGGGTTTGGATTATAGACCTGGATGCAAATATTAGTTCTGCTTTTTAATTATGTAACTTGCTTTGAATAAGTTATTTGAACTTTCTGATTATCACCTTCTTCATCTCTAAAATAAGAAGAATTGCTAAAATGCCTTGTATAGCATCACTTCCTTCTCTAATTAGTTAAAATTATTGCCCGTGTGTCTGTGTTAAGTTCGTGTTATTCCTTCTACTTCCTCTGTCTGGGGTGCTGTCCTACTTTTCTCTGTCCTCACATTTTTCTTACCTTTCAAAACCTAGTTCAAATATTATCTGCGGATTCTCTTTTTCTCCAGCTGCAAGTCTCTTTTTCTCCACCTTGGTCTCTCCTTCCTACGAGCTTCAAGTAGAATTTTTGGCTGCACACTTCAGTGCTGATTGCTGTCTCAGCCAGACTGTGGGTTGCTTAATTGCATGGTTTAGGTCTGACCCATATGCTGTAATTCCTGCTGTCCCTAGCACAGTGTGCAGATAATGTCATAATCACAACTTCAGTGATTTGTTTGAATTTCCCTCCATAACTAGTCCTCCCATCCACGTACTGAACACGTTCAAGGATTCTGGTACTTTGAAATGCTCTTATGTCGGTATAAAGGAAATATGTATTAAAGGCAAAGGAGCCTTCCCATTGCAAGGGAGTGCCTGGCATTGGGCTCTAATACTTTTTCATCCACGTGGATGTTGCAAAATGTGGGGTGGCCGAGAGGACAGAGCACCTTAATAAATTTGACCTCTTCTCTTCATTTTATTTAAAAAGGCATTTATTAATTTAGAAGACTGTTTGCCTTCTGTTCCAGCTTATATAAAGGAAGGAATTGAAAACAGGTCATTAAAAAAGTATTTTAAAAGCAATGTTCAAACGTGTCTGAATTCACTATTGCTATTTCTGTGGCCTTTCAAGTACTGGTCTCTCTGCCTTCATTTTCTCTCTCTCTCTCTCTCTCTCTCTGTCTTTTTAAGATTTTTATTTACTTATTTGAGCTAGAGAGAGAGAGAGCATGAGCGGGGGGCCGGGGTGGGGGCGGTGGTGGCGGGGGCAGAGGGAGAGGGAGAGGGAAATGCAGGCTCTCCGAGGAGCAGGGAGCCTGACACAGAGCTGGATCCCAGGACTCTGGGATCATGACCTGAGCTGAAGGCAGCTGTTTAACTGGCTGAGCCACCCAGGCGCCCCTTCTCTCACTCTCTCTCTCTCTCTCTTTTTTTTTTTTTCCATTTTCTAATTTTCAAGAGTAAATGACATTGTGAAAAAGCCTTAAGAATTATCTATGTAAGCAGACAAATTCTGTATAAACTATATTATAACTGAAGTGTCTATATAAACAGACAGTACCCTATAAACTGTACAGTCTCAAATCTTTACAGTTAGGTTTGTTTTACATGCTTCATTGGCTAGATTTAATATCCTCTCTTATCTATACATTTTCCTGTTATTTGATACCTAGTCCTATTAATCTGTACCTCAAATACATAGACATAAAACTAATAGACACATGAAATGAATTTGACTCTGGCACTATGGCAATAACTTCTGTTCCTTTGCTACCTTTTCCAGAACTCATAGCACTCATAGAACTCCCCTTTCCCACGTGCTGACACTCCTGTCTGTTCTTACAGTTTCCAGCTGTTAACCACCCTCAGACATTGGAGAGAAGATACCTTGGAATTCTAAATAGCGTCTTACTTGACTTAATGAAGGTGGGACAAGTTGATGTTGTCTGTATAAAATGTCTTTTGGTTTGTGGATTTTTTTTTTTTCTGTTTACATGTGACCAAAGCCTGCTTTGTATTTTGTTAATAGATGTGTTATAGTGAATAATGGGGGACTGTGTTATGTTAAAAGCATGCGGTTTAATCAAAATAGCCACAGTACCTAGTTTTGTAACAATCCATGTAGACAGGACCATGAGATACCTCAGTTATGTTCCTAAAGTGGGTAGAATAATAATGATTTAAATATAAGTAATAAATAACTTAAAACTTCAGCGATAAAGAGCTGCTTAGGTGTAACATTTCAAAACAGATCTTAAAATGAATGTTGAAAGAAGAAAGGTTCTAACTTTTTTTTTAACGTGACAGTTAAGGCCTCTCTTAAGATTATTTTGTAAGTGAACCTAGTTCTGCCCTTTTTCTAATTTGGCCTCTTCTCTCCCTGAGGGTGGGGCTTTTTCTGGGTCTCTCTTTTTTTTTTGCCACAGCAGAATCACTGCTTCTACCACACCTGAGCATGCCTCCTCATGCTCCTGTCCATATCCAGAAAGTTCTCCTGCTCTGCACTACCAGAAACATTCTCACAGTTTTCTATTCAAGCTCTTCCTCCCCATTAGATGGACAGCCGCTTGAGGGAGAACCAGTTTTTCCTGTTTCTCTGGCTTTCATTGCAGCCAGCCAGTGCATAAGCTGGTGCTGGTTGTCTGAGAGTAGACCTTCCAAAAAACACTTGTTAATGGATCAGTTTTATTGTATGTCCATTTAGTTTATTGTTCAAAATCAGGGCTGGTTACATTTTACACAGTCTTAAAGGTACACTTCGCACAGTTGGAAATTGCTGAGAGCACTTTCAGAACTTCATTGTGCTTTAAACTATGTTCCTCTGTGTCCTGAGGAACACTGCAAATTGGTGTCAGGGCAATGGTGAGGGATTGGGCATGGCTTTTAGAAAGGCCACATGCCACACAACCTTTTGTAGAGAATCACAATATTCATTAATTTAGGAAGGCTTTCGGAAATCCCAGGTAAAGAAGCATTTATGTCTTGCTCAGCATATCCCAAATTTAATTAATTACTGAGTACTATTTTAAAAAAAGTCTGTAGACTCTGAAAAACAGGGTTTTGGAAGGGAGTGGGGTGGGGTGTTAGGTGAGCCTGGTGGTTGGTACTAAGGAGGGCACGTATTACATGGAGCACTGGGTGTGGTGCATAAACAATGAATCTTGGAACAATGAATCTTGGAACACTGAAAAATTAAAATAAAATTAAAAAAATAACTATAGTACTGGTGTTCTGAACATAGATTGAGAGATGCTATTAAAAAGATAACCCTCAAGGGTCTTTCTTATTAATTAGGCATAAATTATCTCTTGATTCAGTTGGATTCTGTCAATATGTTCTGTCACACAATCAATATTTATCAGGGCTTAATGATTTGGTAACTTAAAAATATAAATAAAGTGAAAAAAACTGAATACAATTTCATGGTTTTTGCCTTTTGTCTTTTTAAAAAAATAACTGAACTTTTTTTAGTTAAATCATTACCAATTCTAATTACCAAGGGTCAGTGTGGTACCTGGTAAAATCTAGAACAGATAAAAGTACAAAGATAATGAGAATCTTTCAGTATTGATACCAATTTGGAAACTAAACTAATTCCTATTTAGAATATTTAGCTTCAAACTTCTTTAACATTAAGTAAACATTTTTATTGAAATGTATATTCGTAAGATATGCAAATTATATATACATTTCAGTTAGTTTTTAGAATGTAAACATATCAATGTAACCACATCAAGACTGAGATAGAGAAAATTATTAACACCCAAGAAGCCTCTTCAAGAGCCCCTCCCTGGCTCTCCACCCCATATGCCTCCCCACTCCTGGAAACCATAATTCTGAGTTCTATCACCAAAGATTAATATTGCCTTGTTATTGAATGTTACATAAATAGAATTATTCCTTTTGTCTTTTAGCCATTTTCAAAATGAATTTGAAAAGTAAAGAACATTATTTATCCTCTCATGAAGAAATATATTCTCTATGCCATTCCCTAAAGCAGATTTGTTAATTTTGTCCATATATAAGTACCTAAAATAGCCATCTCATCCTGCATCTGTTTATACATATTAGCCATTTTAGAGGGGATGCAGGTTACCAGAATTGATCCAACCCACGGTAATTTATATGGACTCTATTTTAGTTTTTTTTTTTTTTTTTTTAAGATTTTATTTATTTATTTGACAGACAGAGATCACAAGTAGACAGAGAGGCAGGCAGAGAGAGAGAGGGAAGCAGGCTCCCTGCTGAGCAGAGAGCCCGGTGTGGGGCTCAATCCCAGGACCCTGAGATCATGACCTGAGCTGAAGGCAGCGGCTTAACCCACTGAGCCACCCAGGCGCCCTCTATTTTAGTTTTTAAAAAGTGTTTTTTTCCCCCCGAAATGCTGAATTTTGAAGCTGTTTACTTGGTGAGTTTTATACTTTCCTCATAATGACCTCCTCCTTTTAAGTAATTTGAAAGTTAACAGCTATATTTATGTATATAAAAATAGTTCTTTGTGTGTATATGCAGTAATTTCTACAGTTGATAATCTTAAAATAGCACTTCGATGCTAGTAGATATTTGGCTTGTAAAACGTCCTATGTACTTCCAATTTAAAATACTACTCAGGAGCCAGCTTTGCTGTTTTTAACTAGTATCATACATTTGAAACCATTTTGATGTTAACTATTTGGCCACTGAAACCAAAATCATTTTTATATACCTCCACAGTTTTTTATTTTCTAAAGAGGAGGAGGCAAGAACTGAGTCAACATGAATGTAAATCCACTTGCATATAAACAGTGGCTTGGGTTACCAGAATCTTTTGACCCAAAGTGAATGTTTCAGCGTATGGTAGAATAAGACTTCAAATTTTCTGTGGTGCTGGGTTAAAAGAGGTTGTCTGAAATTGAATTCTGGCTTACTGGGAGCAAATCTAGCTTTGTTCTCACTGTCCAAGTGGATCACAAAGAGATTAACTGTGGGTATAACCAATGAAAGTGACCTAGAGATAGATTTGGGAATGCTGGAATTTCAACATTCTTCCTTTCTCTGAGAGAAAATGCCATCAGTGAATTTTGCTGTGAGAATATCATCTCAGCAGATTCCAGTGTGCTCTACTGAGTTGTGTTAGGTTATGTAGGTTTATGTTTTATATATTTGCTTAATTTTTCAATAAAAATTACGTTAATGATTCACTTTTAAAAATCTTATCCAATTACTAATAAGATAAATAGTATTAGAAGAAAATATTAAACATTTTAGTTGTTAAAACATCTTCTATGTGCAACATGAAAGGGTTAGTTACCATAATATATAAAGAATACTTAAAAATAAATTAGCACAGAGGCACCTGGGTGGTTCAGTCGGTTGGGCATCCAAGTCTTGATTTTGGCTCAGGGCATGATCTCAGAGTCCTGGGATCCAGCCCCAGTCTGGCTCCTTGCTCAGCAAGTAGTAGTCTGCTTGATGATTCTCTCTCTCCCTTTTCCTCTGCCCCCACCCTAAAGTAAATCTTTAAAAAAAAAATTAGGACAGATACACGAATAGGAAAATAAGAAAAGAAGGACTGCAAGAAACCAATAAGCATAAAAATACTCAACCTCATTAGCAATTACAGATGTGAATTAAAACAGCTATGAGAGGGACGCCTGGGTGGCTCAGTTGGTTAAGCAGCTGCCTTCGGCTCAGGTCATGATCCCAGCGTCCTGGGATCGAGTCCCACATCGGGCTCCTTGCTTGGCGGGGAGCCTGCTTCTCCCTCTGCCTCTGCCTGCCATTCTGTCCGCCTGTGCTCGCTCTCTCTCTCTCTCTCTCTCTGACAAATAAATAAAATCTTTAAAAAAAAAAAAAAAACAGCTATGAGATACCATTTATTAAATGCCTGTAGTTTACAAGTAGTTTAAAAAAATGATAATGCCTGTTGTTGATGAAGATATCAAGAAATTGGTAGATTCTCAGTTGCTGAGAAGGAGTATCATTTCAGACAAACTTCCTAGGGCATGATTTTTCAACACATAGAAAATAATCCTCAAAAGTTTGCATAATTAACAATCTATCTCTGTTTGTTTATCCTATGAAAGGGATCATGTATGCATGCAAGGATTTCTGGTATTTATCATAGCATTAATTATAATAGTGAAAAGTAGCAGCCATCTAAATGTCTAACAGTAGACAATCCCACACACTTCCTAGGTCATTTAAGAACATGTTGTGAAGTTATTTGTTGCATCATTTTCATAATAATAACATAAAGGAAACAACCAAAATGTTTGTCATTAGAGAATTGCTAAAAACAACCTAAGGCATATCCATAGAGTAAAAGCTCTTCACCGATATGCAATGATCTCTTAAGATCTAATGTCCATTGGAAAGAAAGTTAAGTGCAGACCATAGTGTGTCTGCTACTATTTGGGTAAAATAAAAGCAACAGGGGCTCCTGGGCGGCTCAGTGGGTTAAGCTGCTGCTTTCAGCTCAGGTCATGATCTTGGGGTCCTGGGATCGATTCCCACATCAGGCTCTCTGCTCAGCAGGGAGCCTGCTTCTCTGTCTCTCTCTCTGCCTGCCTCTCTGCCTACTTGTGATCTTTCTCTGTCAAATAAATAAAATCTTTAAAAATAAAAAATAAATAAAAAATAAAAATAAATAAAAATAAAAATTAAAAAATAAAATAAAATAAAAGCAACAGACAGAGATAGGTACAGAATATCTATGGAAGGATGCGCAACAATATGGGCTGCCTTCCGAGAGGGGGCAGGAGAAAGATGAGTGTATATTGTTTCAGGTGAATATATACTTCTTCCAAGATACATTTCAAATGTCTGTTATGTTGTAAAAAATGTTTTTGACTGGTATGTGAAAAATGCAGGATCCACAACTTCCACATATAACATAAAGTCAGATTTTATAAAACAAAATATGTATATATACATATGATATTCAGAAAAGGGCTGGGAGACCTTATCCCCAGAGGGCAACAGCAGTCAGATAATGTGGTAATTTATTTATTTTTTTATTAAAAAAAATTTTTTTAAAGATTTTATCTATTTGAGGGGCGCCTGGGTGGCTCAGTGGGTTAAGCCTCTGCCTTCGGCTCAGGTCATGGTCTCAGGGTCCTGGGATCGAGCCCCACATCGGGCTCTCTGCTCAGCAGAGAGGCCTGCTTCCCTTCCTCTCTCTCTCTCTGCCTGCCTCTCTGCGTACTTGTGATCTCTGTCTGTCAAATAACTAAATAAAATCTTAAAAAAAAAAAATAAAAAGATTTTATCTATTTGAGAGAAAGAGAATGAGTGAGCTAGCACGAGTGGGGGAGGGACAGAGGGAGAAAGAGAAGCAGACCCCCCCGCTGATCATGGAACCTGACACAGGGCTCCATCCGAGGATCCTAAGACCTAAGCCAAATTTAGACATTTAACCAAGTCACCCAGGCATCCCAATAATGTGGTAATTTAAATAACCCTCTTTAAAAAGTTTTTTTGGACTAAACTGCATTTGCTAGATAGTTTGCAAAGACCATGCATTTCCTTTATAAGGAAAAGAAATAAGGTTTTTATTACAATTTAAATTTGACTTTGTAATGTTCTTTCCGATCCTAACTTTGTTTCCTAAGAATTTACTGAAGTTGGACCCAGCTGACAGATACTTGACAGAACAATGTTTGAATCACCCTACATTTCAAACCCAGAGACTTTTGGATCGCTCCCCTTCAAGGTCAGCAAAAAGAAAACCTTACCACGTGGAAAGCAGCACTTTGTCTAATAGGTAAATATTCCCTTTTAAGGAAATACAGATGCAGTGTTGGTCTTACAAGTAGGTGGAGGAGGTGGCTGCTTAAATGATGCAATTAAAGAAAAGAAGGAAAGCCCTCTTTATTCAAAAATATCTTCCTTATGCTTATTACATGATTCAGAACCATAATTAAAGAGTTGTGTGGGTCTTAAAGACTTTCTTATCTTTAATAATATATTATGGAAACCTATGCATTTCCTGGGAAAGGTAGCATAGGTTAGCAACTAAGGGGGTTTCTAGTCTCATGAATGAGAAGATCCTGCGTAAATGGGGCCCAGGTGTGATGCTTGGAGGCAAAAGGGTGGGTGAGGGCAAGGGGATTTCTGGAGGGAGAAGAGGATGCTGAACACAAGTGGGGAAGAAGCCACCTAGGACAATCTTTGCAACTGAACCAAGTAGGTTTGGCTCTATTAGAAAGCTCGTATGTTTTTGTTTTTTTAATCATTGAGTTGAGAAGTTAGTTTTTCGTAAGAATAACAATATGGAAATAGTAAAGTCAGTTTGGTAGATAGTGATTAAAATTGGTGTTTCTTAAAATAAAAATTTTTAGCATAATCTTAAAAAAAAACCCTCTACTTCTGGGGTAGGGGACTGTCTTCCCTTCTCTACCAAGAAGCTGGTCTTGTCATCTGGTATTGCTCAGCCTCTGGGATTAGTAAATTGTTTCGTTCATCTGCTCTTAAAAGATAAATAGAAAATGGTCATTCTTAATGTGAAGTTTTCTGAATATAAACTTTTTCTCCTTTCACTGCAATTTTCTCTCCACATAACATAATTGTTATTAATCTATTGGAATTTTGAAAACCCGAGACCTAGTACTTTTTCAAGATATGTGAGCATATCCATAAATTGACAATAACCATTTATCCTGTTTTCTCTGCCTAACTGCGATGGTGTGATTGTGTTTTACTGCTCTTTACTGTCTTCTGAATGATTGGTTTACATATGTTATAGACCATTCTTAGCTGGATTGTTTTATTTGTTTGGGGATTTGTTTGTTTGTTTTTCCTCCCCCCCCCCCCCCCCACCGCCCAGGAGGCCTGTGAGCAGATTCAAATTCTGCTTAACCAAGTTTGCTGTTCCCTTTGTTGTCTGTTTCCATGAGATTTTAGTACACTAAGGCATAATAGTCATTATGTAGTTACTCCTTTCCATTTAGGAAGTTCACATTATGCCTCTGTCTTATCTGGGATCACTCCCCAGTTCAGGTACTTTTGTCTCCGTTCTGCCTTAATTATCACTTGACTCCTCTAGTTCACATTTGCAAAGGAAAAGGATCCCAAGGATATAAAGTTCAGTAGACTGATGATAATTTTTTGCTTCATGCTGTAGTGATTAGTGGTACAACCCATATCATGAAAGGGGACCTTTGTATCTATCCTCTAATGACTTGGCTTGAGATATCCCCAGTGGGTGTCTGAGGCTCTCCCTGGGAACCCTCTTTGGGAATCTGTCAAGGAGGATTTGTGTGGTGATAGGCTGTAATTTATATGGGTCTTTAAGGAGTCCACCCAAATCTTCTTTTGAAGTAGACAAGAATAGAAATGATATGTAAATAAAATCTATGAAAGAATCTGTGTTTAGGTCTTAACACCATGTTGAATTTTAAAAGGAAAAATCTTAAGTGGTTTCTTTAGGAACAATCTCAGCTGAGTTCACATGTACATGGAAATGTCTTTTTCTCTACACTCGTCTGTGGCTCATATTTCCTCTCTGGAATCCCTTCTTACTGGGGACACTAACTCTACACAGACCACGGCTAACTCGGGCTTCCCGGCATCACAGCTGCCACTTACATACTCTGCCGCCTTGTCCCTGAGACACATTCACATACCATGTCTTCTCTTGTCCAACTTCATGTCTCTGTAGAAGAGGCAGTGGACTCTTGGCATTACGTTGCCCTGCCTGCGTCTCCTTCAGCCTGTCCTGAGGTTCTCCTGACCTTGGACCTGTTGGGATGGCGGTGTTTTAGCCTGCCCTGCCCTCTCAGCGGTCCTGCTTTGCCATCCTTCTCCATAAAAATGTAGCTTGGCATCTCTGATGTTTACTTTAAAAAGTCATTTTAACTAAAGAGATTAACTGTTCTGCCCGCCATTTCAGAAGGGTTTATATATAAAATCCTCTTTAAGTGGTTGGCAGTTTAACACAGATTCCTTATAGTTGTATGCCAAAGAGATCTATGGAATTTTCAGAGCAGTTTCTTATTGTTGTGCTTTGGCAGAACTCCAATTTGAAGACAATTTGATGCCCTTTCTACTAAAGAATTATGTGCAAAGCTCAATGGCTTCAAATTAATACCAAGACAGAAGCGTTCAGAATAGCATTTTAGGCTCTTTGTACTTTTATGGGTAACCGAACTCTTTGATAAATGTTTCTACCTTAACGTTATAACCTCCCTTTTCACATTAGAAACTGTACCTTACGTTGCTATGAATTTGTTCTTTCTAACATGCAGCTTTGTGCTCTCCTTTGAGGTCCATATCTTCCAAGGGTTTCAGAAGCTTTAGCAGCTGTCTTCACTCTTCTCTATCCTTTCCTGGTTTTCTTTGGAGCTTCAGGCATTACGCAATATCTGCATGTGTTATCTCTGCTATTAACCCCTCTCTAGACCTGAAGGAGAAAGGGGAGGAAGTAGGAATATGAGAGCCCAGGGGAACCAGGCAGGAGGAGCCACCCTGTGAGAGCTGTAATCTGGACAGACAGAGCTGTGACCTGAGTTAGGGTGCATGCTGGGAAGGGGTAGGGAAGACAGCCCCCAGCCCCTTGCACCACTAAGTGCAACTGGGAGTTCGGTGGCAAGAGATCCCGAGTGATGCAGCATACAGCATTGGACTCCTGAGGCCCTGAGTCGGGCAGGGCAAAATGGAGGACAGATTGGGGGTTCAGGAAATGGGAGATAACCAGCACACTTAGGTCTATTTATGGGTTAGACTATTCCCATATTTTTGTTTGGGTTTTTGAAAAGTTGCTTAGATATTTTAGTTAACGAGATATAAGTTGACAAATGACTCTGATGGTTTAAAACCTGATCCCTTTAGGGCACCTGGGTGGCTCAGTCCATTAAGCCTGTCGGCTCTTGATTTTGGCTCAGGTCCTGATTTCAGAGTCGTCCTGTCGAGCTCCACCGCATGCTCAGAGCAGAGTCTGCTTAAGATCTTCTCCCTCTGCCCCCTCTCCACTGCCATCTTGCCAGCGTGCTCTCTCTCTCTCTTTAAAAAACAAGCAAACAAACCAACAAACAGAAAAAAGCAACCTGGTGCCTTAGGGTATGATGACTGCCCTTCATTGATCCGGGGTTAGAGTCAGTTGATATCATTTATCAGAAGATGAAACTTTTGTTTCTTTTTTATTTTTTTTTTTAATTTTATTTATCATTCATTTATTTATTTAGAGAGAGAACGCACACAAGTGGGGGGAAGGGAAGAGGGAGAGGGAAAGAGGCAGACTCCCTGCTGAGCGCAGAACCCCCATGTCGGGCTGGTTCTCACCATTGAGGTCCACTGCCTGCTCCAAAATCAAGAGTCCGACACTTAACTGACTGAGCCACCCAGGCGCCCCCAAACTTTTGTTTCTTTGCATTCCTTTCTAGATCTAGGACCTGCTATTTATTTAGTTAGCTCATATTTAAGGGACCTTATTTGAGGCTGCAGTTGTGACTGAACTAGGAGAGATTAGTGACTGCATTTAGAAGATGAGGCCTTCCACAACTGTTACAGGCTTGCTTGGTGTCAGATACTTTTTTTAATATTCTGCAGGATAGGAGGATGGGAAAAGAGCCCTTACCTTTGTTGTCTGAGGAGTGGATTCTCAGGAAAAATGGAAAGGCATAGTTTCACAGATTACTGTTAAAAAGGCAAAAAAATGTGACTTTCTTTCCAGTTAGTGTGTGATGGGAACAAAACTCCCCCATGTCAAACCATCTTCAGCAATAGCGATATTTGCAGCAGAATTTTCTGAATGCATAATAAAAAGGGATCTTTTTATTATGTAGATTATTTTTCATTTAAAAACATTCTCCTATCTCAAAGTATAGTTTGGTCCTTCATATAGTTGCAGTTGAACAAACTGACCTTGCTGTGAGGTATTTCAGCTTTCCAATAGAGGAGAAGGTTTTCCTCTGGATTTATATTTTTTATTTTAAGCCAGATAGGAAATGAAGCTTTAAATCCTAAAGAAAGCCTTAGTCGGTTTGGAATGATGACGTGTGAGATGATGAAGAAGAGAATAAATTGTGTCTTCTGAAGAGAAATTAACTCTCTAGATCCCTGGGATCCAGTTAGAGACACATTCCTGTTTAGGGTACAAGGAGGCATCTGAAATACCGTAGAAGTATTGCCACTTCTCCAGAACATAAACATTGATCATCCAACATAGTTTACGTTTGGTTTTAGAGCGTCATTTTCTTTTATTGAGTATATTGCAAGAACTCTCATTCTTTGATGATACAGATACAGACAAAAGGATACTGGTGTCTGTATGCGCAATGAGTATGTATCTCTGAAGCAGACAGTGAGTTTTACAAATAAAAGAGAAGTGCAGTGAATATCATGGCCTTCAAGTCTACATGTTGCCTCTGACATCAAGCATTCAAAGAGTTACCAGGAGTTCGTTAACAGCTTAGCTCTCCTCTTCTTCTCAGGCATTCCATAACAAACACTCTTGTGAGCACCAGCATAGCAAAAACATGTTTTCCCAGATTATCAGTTAAGAAACCGTGTTGGCAACAAGTTACTTGAACATTTAAGGATGTCAAAATCATTTCAGTCAGGACCATTGCTTTGTTGCAAAGTGACTTGATCTAAGCAGCTTATTCTTTATGGTTACTTGTTATTTGTTGGCACATGTTTGAATGTGTAACTATTTTTACTCTTTCAGGTGTCTTAGGGGTATGTGAATGTGTGTGTCTTTTTTTAAACAATACTTTTTGTGTGTCTGCTATTGAAGGAAACCGATACCCTTCTTTTGTTTTTACATAGAAACCAAGCCAGCAAAAGTGCTGCTTTGCAGTCTCACCACAGATCCAACAGCAAGGACATCCAGAACCTAGGTGTGGGTCTGCCTCGGGCTGACGAAGGTCTTCCTGCCAATGAAAGCTTCCTAAACGGAAATCTTGCTGGAGCTACTCTTAGTCCCATGCACACCAAAACCTACCAAGCAAGCAGCCAGCCTGGTTCTACCAGCAAAGATCTTACCAACAATAACATACCACATCTTCTCAGCCCAAAAGAAGCCAAGTCAAAGACAGAGTTTGATTTCAATATTGACCCAAAGCCTTCAGAAGGCCCGGGCACAAAGTACCTCAAGTCAAGCAGCAGATCTCAGCAGAACCGGCATTCATTCATGGAAAGCTCTCAGAGCAAAGCTGGGACACTGCAGCCCACTGAAAAGCAGAGTCGGCATAGCTACATTGACACTATTCCCCAGTCCTCTAGGAGTCCCTCCTACAGGACCAAGGCCAAAAGCCATGGGGCATTGAGTGACTCCAAGTCTGTGAGCAACCTTTCTGAAGCCAGGGCCCAAATTGCAGAGTCCAATACCAGTAGGTACTTCCCATCCAGCTGCTTGGACTTGAACTCTCCCACCAGCCCAACCCCCACCAGGCACAGTGACACGAGAACTTTGCTCAGCCCCTCGGGGAGAAATAATCGAAGTGAGGGCACTCTGGACTCACGCCGAACTGCAACCAGGCATTCTAAAACCATGGAGGAGTTGAAGCTGCCTGAGCACATGGACAGCAGCCATTCCCATTCTCTCTCTGCACCTCATGAATCCTTTTCTTACGGGCTGGGCTACACTAGCCCCTTCTCTTCCCAGCAGCGTCCACATAGGCATTCCATGTACGTGACCCGGGACAAAGTGAGAGCCAAAGGCTTGGACGGAAGCTTGAGCGTAGGGCAAGGAATGGCGGCCAGGGCCAACAGCCTCCAGCTCTTATCACCTCAGGTACAGCTCGGACCTTTGACTGGATCTGTTGGCTCATCATGGGAAGGTGGTGGAGGGGGTGTGGATAGGGACAGTCTGCAATTTTCCCTACTGTAGGAGGTTGTGCTTTTTTTTTTTTTTTTTTTTAGGGAAGCAATAGTTGAAGGACTATCTGTTAAAAAAAATTATTTAAGGGGCACCTGGGTGGCTCAGTGGGTTAAGCCTCTGCCTTCGGCTCAGGTCATGATCTCAGGGTCCTGGGATCGAGCCCCGCATCGGGCTCTCTGCTCAGCAGTGAGCCTGCTTCCTCCTCTCTCTGCCTGCCTCTCTGCCTACTTGTGATCTCTCTCTCTCTCTCTCTCTGTCGAATAAATAAATAAAAATTAAAAAAAAAAAAGAAAAAATAATTATTTAAGGCCCACTGTTGAGTATTCAAGAGAACTAAAAAAACCTTGTTTTTAGAAATCTGCTTCTTAAGTATTCCTTTCTGGCATATTTTGTTGGAAGATCCTATTTTGATTTATTACAGAGTTCATCAGTTATATGGGATAGTTTTTAATTTTCTCAAAATTTAGCGTGATTTTTGGAGATTTTCTCGAGTCTTTCCAGACCACATTTGCTCAAATCAGACCCTTTTACTTATACCTTACTCGATATTTTCACTGAATTGAAAAATTTCTGATTTTTCTAGAACTATCGGCAAATTTAACTTCAGGCCAAAATAAACGTTAATTTGCAGTCTTTTGGATTGTTTTTAAATCTCAAGGCAATATTTTTATCCTCATGCTTCCTCCGTCTTACTGATTTTTCAAACTCTAGAACTGCTGACAATAACCTGTTTAAAAGAAGTAGCATTCCTACAGCAGAACACAGAAATATAATTTTTAAATTATATTTTCATGATATGAAACATTCATCTGGATCAAAGAAATGAGGGTGGAGATAAGCCAGTGTCAGAAGGAGAGAAGAGTTTGATGTAAGGGGAAGTACTCCCCTTTTCGAAGATATGAAAATAGGTTCATCAGACAGTTCTGTGTCAGAACTCCAGAAAATATGGATGGAATACATAATGGGAGGTTTAGCAAGCTGGGTGCTGAAGATGGGGTGGAGGTTACCAGTAGCAGAGCAGTCAGTGTAGCAAAGTAGCTAAGAGCTCAGGTTGGGAAACCAGGCTGACCTGGGTTTGTGTCCTAGTTCTGTAGTTTGCTTCAAATGATGTAAATTTGGGAAAGTGACATAATCCCTGTTCCCGTCAGATTCCTCATCTGAGTCGTGTCATAAGCTTCCAACATGGCACATAAAGCACCATGCCCCGTGCCCGGCAGAGAGTGTCCAGCACATTTTAATTGTTGCTGCTTCTGTGATGGTGGGGGCTGTTTCCGCGGTTTTTAACACTCTCTCTGTGCTGGGTGTTCTCAGAACACTCGAAAGAGTCTGAGGTAGGGTTCTTGCCCTTGACAAACTTCTCTTCTCTCAGGGAACATTAAATTATACATGATAACAGTGAAATAATTAAGAAGCAAATTACTGTGGCACTGGCTATAAATAGGGGTTGAGAACGGGGAAGGATCAGGAATGGAGCTGTTAGAAATGGCTTTGGGAGCAGCTGAAGCTCTTGCTCTGAGCGAGGATGTAGAGAGAAGTTTTGGATGGTTAAAGAATGAGGATGTGTTCGGTATTTACCGAGTGAGGCCCCATGGTGGGCTCTCCTAAGAAAGATGAAAGATGAAAAAGGTGTAGCCCCTGTACTCTTGAGTGCATGTTGGGGCACCCGTGCCAGGGATCGGTCGTGGTGGTACCGTGAGGCTGTGTGCCCGTGCCGTGCTCGAGGCCACTGTGCCATAGAGAGGCATGGCCCAGTCTGGGCGGGTGGTGTGGAAGCTTCCCTGGGGAGGTGGCGTCTGAGAAGGGATTTCTGGGGCTTAACTACGGGGAGAAAGTGGAGTCGACCTGAGGAAGGACTGGAAAGAAGGGCAGAAAAGAGGAGGAGGATAATAGAGACATTAAACAGCATGGGGTGCTGTGGGGATTGCAACTTGTTCCTCGTTGCTGCCGTGAAAAATGCAAGGTTTGAGGTCGCTTTTGCCGAAAGTCATTTTGTAGATGAGTGTGCTAAGGATCTAAGAAGTTAGGTGGGTTGCCCCAGTTTATCCAAATAGTCCAAGATGGAGCTGGGATCATGAGGCAGTGTCTAGGTCCCTAGGCCAGCGTTCTTTGCACTGTATCATGCTGACCTGTTGAGGCTGAAGTGACCCTGGGCCCCTAAACAGAGCTATCCTCGATGAGGTTGGAAAGACTGGTCGGTGCCCAGGTAAGAGGAAGAAGAGTGGGAGATGCATACTTGCGGGTCGAGGCAGTGGCACATGGCGGAGATGCCATGATTGGAGTCAAAACAGTGGTTGGAGGAGTCCCTCTAGAGAAGAGAGAAGCCCTAGGGCCCAGAAAGATCTCTAGAGCCTAGCAGCTGCCCGTAGGCATTAAATGGAGGTCAAAACCAGGTAGAGCGTGCTAACATGCAGTGTAGTGTAAATAGAGGAGATGTAAGAAAAATGAAAAGCTATAACTTGGAGAAAGGACAAATGGACTGGCTCTCAGAGTTCCAGAAAAAACACTATGAACATGGTGGAGACAATCTAATTATAAATGGTTACTGTGGGCTAAGCACAGACCCAACTGTTATAGAATTTTAAGTCCAGTTCAGGAGGTACAGTTCCAAGCTGCAAGATAGTATAAGTTTAAGGGCACAAAGATGGCAGTGACTAAAGCCATGAGTAAATGATGAGAATCACTCCCTTACAAAATATGGTGGCCACCCTCAAGAGGAAGGGGACCGAACTGGCACTTTCACTTAAGAGTTTAAGTTAGGTATAAATCATTTGTTTTCTGAGAGACTTTTCTAGAGGGCTTTGTAAAGTATACAGATGCTAAAATTCAAATGAGATCTTACCACAAATTAGGAAGAAGAAAGGCTACCCTGGATGATTTCCTGTCCAGAATATTCTTTCATACTACATTTAGGGAGTGAGGGATACAAAGACAGAGCAAATCCTATTTAAAGTTTAAATAAAATGTTTTTGATACATCACGTAAGGCTCAAGATACGACTCTGTGTAAATCTAAGTAAGGCTTGGTAGTTTTGTTCCTTAATCTTGTTTTCCTCGAGGGTAGAAGATGCCACTTTTTCCCTCAGTGAACACCCTTGTGGACCAAGGCTGCTCTTAGCTTGTGTCTCACCTCCTTGAGGGATAGGCAGTGTCTCGTGAGATGTGTGCTGTCCTGATCATGATTAAGAAAATACATGAAATACAAGTACTGGAGGAGATTAAGAAAACTTTAAGTACATATAACTACAGCAGTTAGGGAATTTTAAGACAAATGATAAAGCGTACTGATTCTCTTCCATGATCTACCCAAAGAACATTTGATTTCATCTGAATCTGCCATTTAAGTTCTTAATGGAAAATAATTTTGGATCTGCATAGTTCTTTTTGGAAAAATCTGCTAGAGAAATTTTGGATTAACTAATAGAATCTAATTAGAGTGCTGCACAGAACCATGACTATCTAGATATTAGGAAGATAATTTTCTTTGTTGTTAATAATTAATTGAACTATTTTCAGGGTAATTCTTTCCCTGCTTGCCTTAACTTTAATGAGAATTTCACTTTCCATCTGTGTGACATTTGTTTGAATTATTTCACATTCATCAGATGATTCACTCTTTTATGGGACAATTTGTGTTTTTGCCAACTAACATTTTTTATTTTAGCTGGTGAAGGTACTAATTATGCCAAATAAAGCCCATGGTGATTTAGGTGCTTTTCATCCCTAGGAACAGGACACTCTTATAAATCCTTTTAAATTTGACTTCCAGCCTGGAGAACAGCTCCCTCCAGAGATGACTGTGGCTCGATCTTCCGGTAAAGAATCTTCCAGAGAAGGCACCACTTCATTCCATGCAAGGCAGAAGTCTGAGGTCTGAATTCTCCACAAGTTGCTAACTTTTATGATAAAACTTGTCTATAAAGAGTGGTCATGTGACATCATTACAGCCTATCTTTTAAAATTTCTTCATACCTAGTCTCCCACAAATAACTTAAACTGGCTTAATAAGAAGTTAATTAGTTTTCTTCATGCCATTTTCCTGAGTTTTCTCTTTAAAAGATCCTGGAATAGGAGTGCCTCAGTGGCTCAGTCATTAAGGGTCTGCCTTTAGCTCAGGTCATGATCCCAGGGTCCTGAGATCAAGCCCTGAATCAGGCTCCCTGTTCTGTAGAGGGCCTGCTTCTCCCTCTCCCACTCCCCGTGCTTGTGTTCCCTCTCTCATTGTGTCTCTCTGTCAAGTAAATAAAATCTATTTAAAAAAAAAAAAGATCCTGGAGTAAATTCTGGATCAGTTACACACTATTCTAAGTTCATAGGCCACATCGTCATTGCTCTACTGTTAACTTTTTATAAACCTCTTTCTTGTCTCAGGGTGGAGCGTATCATGACCCCCACTCTGATGACGGCACCGCCCCCAAAGAAAATAGACACCTGTACAATGACCCTGTTCCAAGGAGAGTTGGTAGTTTCTACCGAGGTAAGCCCAGCCCCGTGCGCCCACCAGTGTCCTTTCTCTCTCTCTCTCCCTCCCTCTCTCCTTTCCCTGTACCTCCAGCCCACGTCTTCCACTACACTTCCTGCCTTGACTTCAGGTCAGCGCCATCCTTGTCTGTGCTGTCGCCTTCCAGCTCTTCTCCCTGCTTTGGGTCCTACTTTCTTAGTTGAGGCCCTCATGACTTCTGACTTGGGTTCTTCGAGTAGCTTCCCAGCTGATCTCTATTTCCCAGGGTTGCCATCAAACCAGTCTCTGGAATGATAATTTTGAAGCTGTGTTCTGGCCATCCCACTCATTCATTCAGTTAAGTCCTAAAGTATTTATTGATGTCACCTGTGTGCCTAGTGCTGGTCTAACTTAGAACATGTCAGTGAACAAGACAGCCAGAGGTCTCCACCTTCACAGAGCTCACATTCTCACAATGAGAAGACTATACACTAAATATAAAAATTATATAGAGTGGTAAAAGATAATAAATGCTACAAGGCAAAAACAGAGCAAGGCAACCCACTACCTGCCCCCAGTCCTCCATCTCTCACCTGCTGACAATCCTCTGGTGGTTTCCCATTGACATCACAACAAAATCCAGATTCCCCAAGATGACTTTCCAGATATTCCATGCCCTGGCCCGTGCCATCCTCTCCAGCTGCTGCTCTTCCTTCCTGAGACACACTCCTCCCCCGCTTGGCTGGCTTGTTTCTGTCCCATTTAAGGTTCCACTTTGAAGTCCTCTGCATGATATCGTCCCTCTCCACCCAAAGTGACATGTTTTCTTCTCTGTTCTAACCATGGTTCCTTGTCTAGCCCTCTAACATGACACAGACTGCATGGTGTTGATTCTTTGTCTGCATTTTTCTCTCACAAGGTTGCAAGGCCCTTGATCATGTTTTCCTCTTTTACCTTCCTTGACTAGCACACTGCCTGAGAGTTGCATAAATATTTGTTGACTGAATGAAAGAAAATCTTCAAGTGTGCTTGCACAACCCTAAAAATGTACTTCGATGGTTAACCGACAACTAAAACAGAGGCTTTGGAGGCTGTATGGATTTAGGAGGTGTTGACAGAGAAGGGCATCCCCTTTGAAGAGCTATGTAGCAGTAGAGGGAGAGCCCCTCCAGAACTCTGTCCCCTGGTAGGGAGACTAACAGCACGCCCACCAGGGTAGGGGCAAGGTCCTGGGTGTTTCATAGCCTCAGCCTCTTAAAGCCTCCTAAGAGTTGTCATGACCTTCTGCAGTCACCCTCACCCACATCCCTTGACTTTTCGCTCTTCTGTTGATTTGGGGAGACAGCTGGAAAGGGACAGGAAGTAGGGGAGAACATGGGCAGCTGCTTGGTCATCTTAACTAGGAACCTGAGCTAAATAAATGTATAGAAGTATTATTTAGGACTAAATATGTATTGATTTAGGCTACTAGTTCCTTCTCAGCCCCATTTGAAAAAAACATAGGGCATTGAATATGCCTTTTAATGCATCCGGTTTTTTCTCATGCTGTGGTTACTTTAGAATCTTAAGGGACTAAAATTTTAATTCAGATTAAAGTTAGGTAAAATATTGTAGTGTATATGAGCAAATGTCTTTTTTCTGTCACTGTAAGTTTTACTTCCAAAATGGACCATACCTGTGTTGTTCCTATAGAGATCTGGAGTACATACTTTAACACAAAATGTTAACAAAGTTTTGATTAATTAAGAAAGACAATTTTGTTTTGATTGCAACTGAATTAAATTAGTTTGTATCAGCAAAACCCCTCATTTGTCTTCCTCGTAATACACTTCAGGGTTTGGCAGGTAGAACATTTTTATTTTAGAAAGTCCAGAAATAGAAGGAAGAGATTTAACCAGGTGAAACATCTGGAGACATCTGTCATTTCAGTGATTCTTCTAAATCCAACTGGGTAAAGATTTAGTGTTATCATTGAAATGACAGATATTTCCAGAATACTTCCTGGTTTTAGTCCTACTGGTCAAGAGGCAAATGAAATGGTGTCATTTAACTTGATACTCAGCCTGTATATGTATATTCCTTTTGTGATGAAATTTACAATATATTTTGATTTATGATCGAGCTTAGAAAGTGACAGAAAGGGGCACCTGGGTAACAGTCGGTTAAGCATCTGCCTTCGGCTCAGGTCAAGATCCCAGGGTCTTGGGATCGAGCCCCGAGTGGGACTCCCTGCTCAGCAGGGAGCCTGCTTCTCCCTCTCTGTCCTCCTGCTGCTCCCCTGCTTAGGCTCACTCTCTCTCTCTGTCAAATAAATAAAATCTTTAAAAAAAAAAAAAAAGAAGAAGAAGAAAGTGACAGAAGAAGATAGTAACAGCAAAGAGCAAAAAAGGTATTTACCCACTTATGTTGTTGTGGTTATCTTTCTGTTCTTTCCTAGATTGAGAACTTAAAGAAAAATGTTTTTGGTTTTTGTTTTTGTTTTTTCTGTTTGTTTGTTTGTTTGGTTTTTTTTTGCAAATAACCTAATTTCTTTGGAATGTAGTTTAAAAAAATACAAAATTGACTCTGTGCCTCCGAAGTATAAGGCTTACAGCACAGTTAATATATTCTAGCACACATATTGTTAAAAGAGTCACTTCAGAAAATCTATTCACCGAGAATAGATTTTGCATAGTTGAGTCTATGTTGTAAGAAAGCCTGTTTCAGAGAATGCCAAAATGGTGAAGGCGGTCTGTCCTATTCATACTTTTAAATATTCTAAAATGTTCTTCATTTTATCAACTGACAAGTCAATTTATACTTTGAATATATACTGCCTGATGTTAACTGACGCTTGCAAATTAATGTGATAATCAGTGGGGGGAGGGAGAATGTTCCCTGGAATGCCTCCACCCTCAGAAAACACAAAAGTTATATAAAGGGCAGAGGAAGGTTTTGATTTACTTGTTTGTTTTATTTGTGTGAGAGAAAATGCAGTATAACCAGTTAAGAACTACTTCGGCCAAAAAGTACATCAGTGACTGACTTTTTCTTTATTTAGTGCCATCTCCTCGTCCAGACAATTCTTTCCATGAAAATAATGTATCAACCAGAGTTTCTTCGCTACCATCAGAGAGCAGTTCTGGAACCAACCACTCAAAAAGACAACCAGCGTTCGATCCATGGTGAGTATTTTGATTTGTTCTTACTCTCCTTTTCTCTAATTGGTGATTCGAGATTTCAAAGAATTCTGGATACACTTTTTAGCTTGCTTGCTTTCTCAAGAGAGATTGTTGATAAAGAAAACTGATTTGTCATTATCTGTAATGGTTTATCTCAAGTTCAGCATTTATATTAAATATCATGTAAAAGAAAAAATCTGCTGGGTCACTAAATGCCTCACCTTTGGTTGTGTATCTTTCACTGTGTTCTTCTAATAGGAATGCCATCTTCACTGTCTCTTGTTATCATATCACAGCACTTGGTTGAGCACTTGGTGTGTGCTGGCTTACTCAGTCTTCACGGTCAGCCTTAGGGTTGGGGGCAGCTCCCATTCCACAGATGTGGAAGCTGTAGCCCCGGAAAGGGAGAGCACTTGCCTGGCACTGGGCAGCCCTTAGCAGGGAGAGGGGAGCCAGGATCTAGGCCTACATGGAATCTGACTCCAAAGCTTATGTTATTAACCTCTGTGCCACCTGATGTACGTTCAGGGTGAAAGGAGAGAAATGGAGGGACACCCTTTATGCTACCACCAAAAAACATAATGGTAGAGGCTAAAATGATGTGCCAGTTGTTTGTCCTTTTTTATCTTCTTTGAGTCATATGTAGTAAAAATTTAGGGAGAGTTATATCAAGTATTAAGTCTCATCAGCAGGATCTGTCTGGGGAGTAAGGACCTTTTTAAAAAAAAAAAAATTTAGTAACATAGACTTTATACTCTCAGCTGCCCAAAGAGGACTGCCCATAATCTAGATGTGAGGGGTGTTGATGTGTACTTCATAAAACCACCTAGTGCTCTACCTGGAATAAAGTGGTGCATCACCATAACACTGCAAATTTAGAATAGAGCCGTTCTATCGGATTCCAACTCTGGTGTTTATTGCTGGAAGTCACAGAAGGGTTTTACATCCGTTGGTGCTCCTAACCTGTGCAGGGGTGCAGTTTTCACCCTGCTGGCGGGTTGTATCGAGGTTTTAGTGCTTCTGTGCCCTATGGTAAAAATAACTTCATTATTTTTAAACCAGTAGTAAAAACAATGTTTTTAAAGCTATAAATGTTTTCGTTTACATCCATTGCCTTATTTATTGAATGAGAGTTTTAACATTAGTGACTAAGAGGTTGGACTCTAGAAATAGGACATCTTGTGTTTTTTGTTTTTTGTTTTTTTAATATTTTACTTATTTATTTGACAGAGAGAGATCACAAGTAGGCAGAGAGGCAGGCAGAGAGAGTGAGAGGGACGCAGGCTCCCTGCTGAGCAGAGAGCCCGATGCGGGGCTCGATCCAAGGACCCTGAGATCATGACCTGAGCTGAAGGCAGCGGCTTCCACTGAGCCACCAAGGCACCCCCGGACATCTTGATTAATGGCACCTTCTGTCGGTGTGACTTTAACCCCTGCCCCTCAGTTTCCTCATCTGTA
Organism: Lutra lutra; assembly: GCF_902655055.1. Lineage (NCBI taxonomy): Eukaryota > Metazoa > Chordata > Mammalia > Carnivora > Mustelidae > Lutra > Lutra lutra. Next base: position 84,978,224 of record NC_062296.1, on the reverse strand, counting down.
AAAATAGGCCTACGAATACTACCTCCCTCCCAGGATTAACATGATCATTAAACGGGAGAAAACACCAGGAGCACCGAGAGCAGTGCCGGGCACACTGTGATTGTTACTGTTAGCTGCAGCAGTTTTTATCATGGATGTCCTCTAACTTCAGTATGACTTACCACATGTCTCCCCTCCACTTCCTTCACTGAGAAACTTTGCTGCATTCTTTTTCCATATGACTGTAGACCAGCTCTCCTATACATTAACCTGGGAGCACAGGTACAGCTTGTAGTTACCAGCTTGGACAGTTTTCAAGTGAGGCTTTCATAAGCCATGAGAATAGCATCTCAATTGTGAGACTAAGTAGGTAGAGAAGAAATTGTTTTTCCTATTGGATGTTGCATAATGGAGTGGTGATGATTTAAAAAGAGAATCAACTACGGGGGCGCCTGGGTGGCTCAGTCATTAAGCGTCTGCCTTCAGCTCAGGTCGTGATCCCAGGGTCCTGGGATCGGGCCCCACATCAGGCTACCCGCTCGGCGGGAAGCCTGCTTCTCCCTCTCCCACTCCCCCTGCTTGTGTTCCCTCTCTCGCTCTCTCTCTCTCTCTGTCAAATAAATAAATAAAAATCTTAAAAAAAAAAAAAAGAATCAATTACAGATTAACATAGTTCTATCAAAATTAGGTAGGTCAGACCAAAACTAAATCCAAATGTGGGATAGGTAGTATTAACAACATTGTTTCTGTCTTTTGGATAGTCAGTTTGAATAGAGCTTGTTTGGGTAAGGTATATGTAGAAACCTGAAAACAGTTGTAGTTTCTGTTTTTGTTTTTAAAGAATTAACAGGTAAAATTGGGATGTTGAACTTTAGACTTTAGACAAGCCTTCATCAAGTCATCCCTACTTTGATAATGCTATTTTGAAGTTTGAGAGAGTTTCAGAATTACCAGTTTGAATCGCAGTGTTCTTTTGTTCCCACTGCTCCTCATGTTAATGCTGCTATGATACCCTTCTCCTTTGGGCATCACAGTCTAACTTGGTCTAAGTCATTCATTGAACTTACCTTGATTTTTTTTTTCTTGAACAAGAGATCTCATTCACCATATTGTGTATATTTGAGAGAAATGCAGCTTGATAACGTACAAAAACGTGAACAAGCCTTGCTATGGTAACACAGTGAGTCGCTCTTCCTAAATTGTCACTTGCCTAAGGGCAGTCTGTTTCTCCTTGATAGTGGTGATTCCATTTCTTTTGGGACGAGAATATTTCTAGAGTGTACTCATTGTTGGAATGGAAAGACTGACTTACTGCATCATATTTTTCTTTTTTTTTTTTAAGATTTTAGGTTTATTTATTTGTCAGAAAGAGAGAGAGAGAGTGAGCACAGGCAGACAGAGTGGCAGGCAGAGGCAGAGGGAGAAGCAGGCTCCCCACAGACCAAGGAGCCCGATGTGGGACTGGATCCCAGGACGCTGGGATCATGACCTGAGCCGAAGGCAGCTGCTTAACCAACTGAGCCACCCAGGCGTCCCACTGCATCATATTTTAAAGTAGTTGATACTGTAGTATAATATCCAGAGTGGCTATTCTGGCCATCTTAGCTATCCAGAGTCCAGCCTAGAACTGGGAGATAAGCCAGAATATCTCAGAACAAAAAACAGAGTTAATATAGTCAGATCCATCTTTACTAATGGGAAAACACCTCCTCCCTCCCTATAAGCCTGTTGACTCTTTTATTTTTCCCTTCAGATCTTAATTTACCTATTCTAGGGACAGAGACAGAGAATGCATGTGCACAAGCGTGGGGAGGGGTGGCGGGGAGAAGGAGAGAGAATCTCTAGCAGATTGTGCTGAGCGTGGAGCCCAACGTGGCGCTCCACCTTGTGACCCTGAGATCATGATCTGAGCTGAAATCAATATTCGGTTGCTCAACCGACAGAGGCCAGCCAGGTCCCCCAAAGCCTGTCTACTCTTATGCACAGTTTTAGCAGTTGGCACTGAGGTTGACAGGCAAGAAGTAATCCTGGGCAACAATACAGTGTGAAGAGGGAGAAAAATCCCAAATAATAGCCAGGGAGAGGTGAGGGGTATTTTTGTCTTTTCTCAGGCTCCCGTTAGGAATATCATTTCTGGCCTTCATGGTTTCATATGTAGAATAGATATCCATGAAGCATATAGATTTCTAAAACAGGCTGTTCTTAACTTTCCTTAAAAAGGCAAAGTATATAAAATACCGTTTGTAGGAATCCCAGTAATTAAGGTAAGTGAAGGATTGCTGTCACTGCACACAGCCCCAGGCTTTCTCTTCTGGTTAAGTTATGAATATGTTGGCATCCATTATCGCCTGCCACCATAACTCATAAAATGGTTCACTGATTGTTTTCCTAGACATCAGCTGACTAGTTTAGTCACATGGCCAGGGGAGGGGAGTAGCAGGGAAGGAGTCACACTGCTGTACTGAAGCACCAACGTCTGACCCTCTGGCGAACCTGTGGGTATCCCACCTTGAGTCTGTGAGCCGCTTCTCATCTCACTCCTTGTTTTATTTTTCTCTCTAGCCCCAACACCTCTAACACCAGGCCCACCGCATACACTGGACTCCATAAGTGTTGGTTGAGTTCCATTCAGTCAACTTTAGTTCCTTCCTTTTTTAGGGGAGTCTTGCATTCTCTCTTTCCTCTTAACCCCTTATAAAACAGCTGTTGTGTTAGAGGATACCAGAGTAGGGGAGGTTGTTACCCCCTACCCCCACCCCAGCTGTTTGATCGGCCCCGGATAATGTGCCAGGTGACTAGCTGGGTGGTCCTTCTCAAAGCCTGTACCTGAGATGGATGTGATCGTCCATTTGTCCTTCCCTCGTGCTGCTCCTCTTGGACCGTCTGTTGCTTCTACCCCGTATAATCAGAGGGTCCAGAATTCACAGATGAGATAAGTTATGGTATAGTACCCATTGTAACTGATCTAGTCTCTGTCTTTATTCTTTTGTACAACACACAGCTCTTCAGGTGCCTGTGTTCCAGGCGGCTTCTCTCCACCTCTGCCTCTCTCTGAGTCTATCTTCCGGGCTTTCTCCCTCTATTTCTCTAACTCTCTGTATGTGTATGTGTCCATGTAGCTTCTCCCTCTCTTTCTCCTTTCTCTGTCTCCCTTTTCTCTCTCTCTCCCACTTGCACTCTTTTTCTCTCTGACTTCCTTTTTGTGTCTTTCGTGATACACACACACTCATGCTTCACTCATAGCTTTCATCTTTGTAGTTCAAGGGTAACTTATTTCCTTCTTTGTTTTGGTCTCTGGGATCTTTCCCTGCCTGTCTTGGCCCCACCGCTTCTGCTCAGTCTCAATCTGAAGATGTTTTCTTCATCATTCCTCCTTTCCTTGGGCTCTAGTTTATCCAGTGTCTCTGAAAAGACCCTACAGAGGGTCTCTGATCTTCCTGCATTTTATGCTCACAAGGGACTGCAAACCCTGGGCTTTTTGTCGTCCTGCTGTTTCTCATTCATTACCCTTCTCATTGGCCCCCCTCACTTTCTTCTTACTGGATAGACTTTTCTTCCCATCCCAGATCTGTTCCTTGTAGGATTAGTGTCTCAAAGCCTTCTCTTGCTCTCACGCCAGCGTTAGCATTCTTACAGTAATGCCCATTCCCATCCTGAGCTTGCAGTCATGATGAATGTGTCCCCCTTAAAGATTTCCTGGATTGGCAGAAAGCACTTTTATATTGACCCTCAGCAGACCTTGGAGATTTTGTTAGACTTACGTTCTGTTTGGGTTAATAAATAAATAAATAAATAAAAATAAATTTCCCTGTTTATCTAAATACTTTGCTGTGCTTCTAGGTTAGGTGCAGACCCCATTATGGAAGGACATAAGCTGTAACATAAGCAAATAGTTCTTTAACTTTTGTAAGTTATTATAAGGCATTAAAAATAGTATTGGTGGTTGGTCTAGATGCTATGTGAGGTTCCTTTCAGTTCTGAGAGTTGTCCTCTTGTGATTCCAGCAAACTACACTGTATTTGCTGTATTCCTTAGAACCCGAACTTTCCACTCTTCTGTTCTCTACCTATGCCATCATATCTGAAGTTTTCTAGCTTCCAAAACTATAAATGTATCATTCTGAGTTCTGATGCTACCTATTTTTATTGGTTGTGTTATATTATGAAATTTTCACTTCAGAACTTGGAACTGTCAATGATTGTAGGTCCTAATGAGTTTCAGGACCACTTGGGCCTACAGTCCCAATTTTTACTTCCTTGGTATTCCCATTAACTTTTAGGCTAGACACTTAGGAAGAAATGATCATTGCTCCTTCACAGAGTCATGTTTTCCTGTTTTTTAATCTGTCTCTCCATCTGTCTCTCTTTTTCAGTCTCTTCCCTTGTTGTCTTAGATCTTGAGTTTTGGGGTTTTCAAATAAATTTTCTGTGGTTTGTACAACCTTTTTATTATATCTGTGGTACACGTTTGATATTGAAACTAAAAAGAAGAAATAATAAATCACCAATAATCTTTCTACCCAGAGATGGTAGCTGTTAAGATTTTATTTTGTTTTATGCCTGCCTTTAAAAAGTGTGTGTGTGTGTGTGTGTGTGTACACATATATGCCTTTTTATTTTAAAGATTTACTTATTTATTTGAGAGAGAGGGAGAGCACAAGCAGGAGGGGCAGAGGGAGAAGGAGAGAGAATCCCAAGCAGATTCCCTGCTGAGCAGGGTTCAATCCCATGACCTGAGATCATGACCTGAGCTGAAACCAAGAGTCAGATGCTTAACCAACTGTACTGCCCAGGCACCCATCTTTTTTTTTCTTTTTAATACAATTAGGATCATATTATGTAGCAAGTTGTTTTTTGTTTTTTTGTTTTTTAAAGATTTTATTTATTTTTTTGACAGAGAGAGATCACAAGTAGATGGAGAGGCAGGCAGAGAGAGAGAGAGAGAAGCAGGCTCCCCACCGAGCAGAGAGCCCGATGCGGGACTCGATCCCAGGACCCTGAGATCATGACCTGAGCTGAAGGCAGCGGCTTAACCCACTGAGGCACCCAGGCTCCCCTTATGTAGCAAGTTTTGAATCTTGTAGTTTTTCACTTAGTATTATATTTGTATTCCTTTAGATTACTTGAAATTTTTTGAAGATTTGATTTATTTTTGATAGCTTTGTGTTTTCTAGCCTGTGGTTCTGTAACAGTTTATATAGATGTTTACTGTCTCCACATGGATTTCATCAAGAATGCTACTTGCTCATTATTTTCTTAGATATTGTAGTAACTTCATCACCATTGCGTGTTCTAAAATCACTAAATATGAATGAACTCTCACCTTTAATGTTTGGCTCTTGATTTTAGGGAATAGCTAATAGAAGGAATTCAATCATTTGAGAAAATGGTTTTGCACAGTCATATGTTAAAATTTAAAATAGAGCCCATGGAATGTGTCTTTTTGAAGAGTAGCACCAGTTGAGTTGCTTTTTAAAGACTGTAAATGAAATTAAGTAATACAGGACCTTTGTTAACATACGAGTCATCAACTTAATAAGGCCACGGTGTTCTGTTTGCTGTCTGTTAATGCCTCCTATTTGTGTTAAAATACCTGATGGAGTCAGTGTGGCATGAAGCTTAATGTTGTCCGTTATTTTCAGTTAGAAGCTTTTTTTCCATGAGTACTTTTTATTGAAGCATTCATCTTGTCCATGTTCTTACTGGATCTATTTTTCGAATTAGTTCCAATAAATAGGTAAAAGGTTTTTATGAAGGGATTTTTCAGTTTGAGGTAATTTTTACTTTTATTTACAGTGCTTCTGTAGCACCATTGTTTTTTTGTTTTGTTTTTTTATGTTCAGTATCTTGGCAAGCCACTAATTATGAACTTCTCAAGCTGGTTTTAGAAAGGTAAATAGAAAAACAAAGATACTGAAAATGTTTCAGCTCTTTCCCTTGGAGGGTTATGAAAAAGGCATCCATCCTTTAAACTGTGTGCTTTTCAGACTCTGCAGCGCAGTTACCAGATCATTTGTAATAATGATCAAATGGCCAGTTCAAGCGAGCTGTGCCAAAGGCTAATCATTAACCATGGCTGATAGATTCAGTCCCCCCTGTGCTTTTTAGAGGCTCTTTACCTATGTGCTTGATTTGTCAGGCTGTTTGAATCTGGTTTCATGCATTTTTTAGTTTCATTGTACTTGTCATAGAATGGCAGGAGAAAGATTGAAAGATCAATATGATAAAAATGTCTTCCCATTTAGGAAAAGTCCTGAAAACATTAGTCATTCTGAACAACTCAAGGAAAAGGAGAAACAAGGTTTTTTCAGGTCAATGAAAAAGAAAAAGAAGAAATCTCAAACAGTAAGTAGATGGCTACTTTCTGTATACAGTGGCACACGAGTCTGCATTAGTCTGTGGGTACTTGACATTTTGGATGTGGCAATGAAAGTGAATTATTTTCTTACTGAGATTTGACATGCGTACATTGTATATGTGTCTTTCTAAATTCTATCCAACTATCCTCCTCTCACAGAGCCTTTTCTAGATTCCACAGACTCTCCAGGAATAGAAGAAATTTAATTTGGATGGGAGAGAGCACTAACCTCTCTCGGTAAACATCCATGTGGATTTATATTCATGTAGAAACTATGAAACTGCAGGGTTTTTTTCTTTGGGGGTTAAACACGTGTGAAAACTTAGGAAATGGTTTTGCTGTATGCTTAAATCTTGAAATTTATAACTAACCATCATTCATTATTCTTCCCTGGCTGGTTTTCCAGTTGCCATGTTGACAAAGTGCATTTCTGGGCCGCATAATCACAGAGAGGAGAATAGTATTTGACATTTCAGGGCTTGCTTTAGTAGGAAGACATGTTTATCTTGTGACTGAACTGTGAAATAGAACGAGTCTAATCTCCTGGGAGCCCTCTGCCTGAACCAAGGTTTGGCTCCATGGAACCGTGCACATCACATCACTGAACCACCCAAGCAAGGATCCTACTGGTTAGTGACGTGAGGAAACATGGGAAAGCCAGGCCTCTAGGCCAGCAGGAAACTCTTCACCCACGTGAGGCCTGCTTCCCCCTTTGCTTTATGGTACTTCCAGGGCCAGACAGTGTTGAATCAGCTATTTTAAACGCTTTTGTTTCTATTTCTCCTTCATACATGATTGACTCTCATTTTTTAAAAAGGAAAAAAGATTCTAGGATTATGACTCAGTGGTAAGTAAAGATGAGATAGATGATTAGCACAGAATGTAATACCCAAAGTAAGGTCCTAGATGTTCTGGAAGTATTAATAAAGACCTTCCTAGATAATGTTTCTAGATTATTCTTTCACTTGCATATTTATGAAATTGATGTTTTTCCTTTTAGAAAAATTGAGAAAAAAAAAATGATCATTTCTAATCTTATCACCCTGTCACACTGATCTTATTACCCTATTACAAGTAGCATTAGGACTTTGGTATTTTTCCTCCTAGCTTTTTAGTCTATGCATATGTTTGTAGAAAGAAGGTGGTTTTTTAGTTTGTTTTAAATAATAATAATCCTTGTACAGTTTTGTATTCTGACTTTTCATAGTATATCTGTTGATCACACATACCTATAATATATATATTACTACACTGATCTTATTATCTTCATTTTAATGGCTGCATAATATTTCCTGAAGCATTCACGTTTTTTAAAAAGCTGCCTATATCTCTACCTGAAATTCACTTAAAGCAAAATGTCACATCAAAATGCCACTCAGTCAAATATTGCTACATTTATTATTTAGATGGGATGAACAAAATAGACCTGATTTATTAAAGTGGAAAAGCTTAAAATATTTAAAGTGCTAATACAATAAAACTGTTATCATTGTCTGTAGAACATATTTATCCATCATGAACATTGAACTTAGACTATCTCTCCTAACCCTTGTTATTTTTATTTTGAGGTTTTTGTTTTTGTTTTTAACCTCAGGTCTGTAGCCACTGTGGGGTAATTAAGTGGAAGAAAGTAGCAGGAACCAAGGAATTGAAGGTGTTTTGTGCATAGACTTGGCTTTTGATGTCTGTCTGCATTAGACTAACATTTAACCTAAAGTCCCTAGCTCACCAGGGCATGAATTGAGTGTATACATGTTGACTGACTCTATTATTCAGGATCTGGTTCAATTTTAGATTTTCAAATAGTATAGATTAGGGCAAATAAGAAAATAATTATTCTCCAACATCCTCTCCACTCAAACTTCTTTAAGGTTTGTATACATTTCATTTTCCATATGTAAAGTAACTGCAAAATATCTCTATATAGGCCACAGTGCTTTAAGCCTCACAAATCAAAAGTTGTGCCTCTGCATTTTTTAATTAAAAGAAAAAGATGGGGCGCCTGGGTGGCTCAGTGGGTTAAAGCCTCTGCCTTCAGCTCAGGTCATGATCCCAGAGTCCTGGGATCGAGCCCCGCATCGGGCTCTCTGCTCAGCAGGGAGCCTGCTTTCTCCTCTCTCTCCCTCTGCCTGCCTCTCTGCCTACTTGTAATCTCTGTCTGTCAAATAAATAAATAAATAAATAAATCTTTTATTAAAAAAAAAAAAAACATTTTTTTTGAGAGAGAGAGAGGGTGCATAGGGAGCGAGAGAACCCCAAATACGCTCCACAACCAGCCCAGAGCCCAAAGCAGAGCTCAGCCTCAGCAACCCTGAGATCACGACCTAAGCCAAAAATCAAGAGTCAGATGCCCAACTGCCTAAGCCACCAGCCACCCTAGAAGAAAAAATTTTTTAAGGACTTTGGTTTGTAGAGTAAGATTTCCAAAGAGCTCTCTGTATTTTACCAGACCTCAGGCTCCTAAGCCTAATGTGACGTCAACTCTGCCTTCTTCAAGTAAGCGTTGTAACAGAATTAAAGTTACCTTTTTTTCACTTTCTAGAACTCAGCAAAAGGAAACTAGGTAAACCAGCTTAGAAAGATTTAAAGCTTTGTGGCCTTTGCATAAAACTCAAAAAAAAAAAAAAAAAAAAAAAGGAAAGAAAGAAAGAAGGAAGGAAGGAAAGAAATATGTACCCAGTGCATGTAGAGAAACAGGACATTTTTAAACCTCACTGGGTCCTAAATCTAGTTGTAACACCTTTATTTCATGGATAGAGGACTGCCCAGGCAAGTTGTAACCTGCCCGAAGTCACACGATCAGTCAGGAGAGCTAGAGGTGGGTTCTTCTAAATAGCAGGCCCGGGCTCAGTACCTGCCGCAGGCCCATCGCCGGTCCAGGGCCTCTGGCCCCTGATTCCTGGGAACTCTCCTGTGGCTTCCTTAGCGATGTAAGTTAAACTCTTCCCCGGGATCCCATTGTAGGAAGAGGAACCTTCGATGGGCTATCTTAATTGAATGGCTTCATACAAGGTGATCTGAATACCTTCATATATATGCTAGTTCTCCAACAATTGAGCTATCCAAAACAGGGAAAAGTGGTGCCAAAAAATAATTCTGTATTGCAAAGGTGCCTGCTTTGACTCAAGCAAATCTGGAAGCCGCCTTGGGAAATCTGGCTTCAGTTCCATATCCAGAGTTACATAAGCCCTCAGAGCATATGGTGACTTTGCCAACTTGGTAATTGTACCCTAGTTAGTTAGTATCTCAATTGGTAATCGTGCATCAATTTAAAGATTGAACTTTCTGTTTTTTCACTTTGAAAACCTATATTGTGAATGGTGCCACATATTTTCCCTGGAGTGAATATTTCTTTAACAGCATAGAACCAGGCTTCTTCCATGATGGTAGACCATGTGATGTTTTCTGGTTCAGGAGTTGACCATGTCGAAAAGGGTTTGCTGTATCCTCTTCCCCATAGGCAGATCACGTGGTCAATGCTTTAGTCACTGAAGTCCTCTCTAGCAATTAGGAAAAGATTGACGTTCATTAGTAGCTCTTTAAACACAATTCTTTACAATAATCTTATTCCTAAGCTCAGTGTGACTAGATGTACGTAGGTTTCTAGGCATTCCCATTATAGGTAAGGATCATGACCGCATGTTCTTTATATATATTGAAGTTTTTGCAGGTTTTGAATTTACTTTGTTGGCATCTCCATGTCCAGGTGAGAAATGACACAGAACTCCTCTAGGTACACACACAGCACAGAGTTTCCTTAAGTGACCGTTAACATTGAACAGTATCAGGGCTCCCAAGGGCTAGGAGTTTCAGTAAGAATACCCTTCTTTTTCTTCTTTCTTTCTTTCTTTTCTGTTCTTTCTTTTTTCTTTTCTGTTCTTTCTTTTTTCTTTCTTTTCTTTTTTTTTTTTTTTTTTTTTTGCAATTAGTTTATTTGTATCTTATATTGCAGACAGATTCCACCAACGGGGAGAATCCAAGCATCAAGAAATCCCTCTTTCCTCTTTTTAATTCAAAGAATCATTTAAAGCATAGTTCTTCTTTGAAAAAGCTTCCTGTAGTCACTCCACCCATGGTACCCATTTTTACGTACGGTAGCCCTGCACACTGCTCCAGTAAACTTGTTTTACTGATGACCACAGCATGTCTTGTATTTTCATGAGGTCATATTCTCTTTGTGCTAGTTAAGTACCTGAGCCAGTTCCATAAAGTTACTAAAATATCAATTCTTTGCCATTCTGGATTTTGTGAATCAGTTAAGGAAGTTGAAGCCTAAAAGGCTACTAAACAAACTAGTGAAAGGCTAGTTTGGGTTGTCTGGTTAGCCACTTGTGGGCAGACGGCATTCATAAAATCCCTTAGTTCCTGTAGAGAATTTGATTAACATTTATAACTAACCATGTCTTTTCATTTGGCTCACAAAGTCTGTTAACACTTGGTTGGCAGTTTGTTCTTTGAAACCAAGTTGAATTGACCAAATTGAGTGAGCCAGCAGACTCCACTTTTCTTAGTCGGTGATTTGCTTTTTCCTCGCCTGGCTCTAGCTTTTGCTGGCCACTTAGTGTAAAGCCAGGGCTTTTGCTTGGCATTTGGCATTATTCTGCGTTCACCAAAATCGGTGAAAGTACCAATTGCATTCATCTGGAGTTTGTGGCACAAAGTTCCAGGATTTTCATACTGTGAAATGCTAGACCCAGATTTACTCGGTGGTGTCTTGGGAATATGATTCAAACCATACTTCTCCCACTTCAGTATCCTTGAAAGCCTGCTAGGCTTCTTTGGGCACCACCAAATACAGTGTTTGGATCATTTTCCCAGCAGGAGCAAATTTTTGTTTTATTGAACTGGTTCATAACCTAACTGCAATATGGATGAGGATACGACAGCAGTTTCTGGTACAGCCCAACTTAACTGCTCTCTCTTACAGCGACTGAAACTAACAGCATGGGAATGCTTTAAGGGTTGAGGTTTTAACAAAGCTGCATGACATCTGCCAATTTTTCCTAATACAGGGAAAATTATTAAGAGGGAAGCAGAACTTAACTGGCATCACTTGCACTGTGAACATTGGGAGAGTTTTGGTTTCCTTTTTTATTGAGGGGTGGGGTCGAGGTTTGGTTTCCTTTGATTTGCTTTTGTTCTCCTCTTGGGTGTGGTTGCATAGCTAAGTAGGGCTTATTGGGGTTCTTATTGAATCCTTGCCCATATTCTGCTCTAGGTGCCCAATTCTGATGGCCCTGATCTACTGACATTACAGAAAGCCATTCATTCTGCTAGCACCCCGAGCAGCAGACCAAAGGAGTGGCGTCCTGAGAAGATCTCTGATCTACAGACCCAAGTGAGTAGTGCCTATAAAGCTCCTAGATTCTTAGACTCTGCAGTGACTATCTCGCTTGAGAGGAGGGCAAGGTTGAGGAATTCAGCCTTAGTGTTACAACCAGGCTGGGAGCCTCCTCAGGATATACCCTCACTGTGAATAGCAGATGCATCTTGGGAGTCCAGATGAATCTTGTTTCAGTGACCCATGTCCAAATGGGGAAAAAAGTGAGCTTCCATTAGCCTTCACCTAGCCCTGGGTCGGGGAAGATAGCTGGTAGTTGTTAGAGTGGTGTAAGGGGAATAATGAAGATGTGGTCCCAGCCCATAAATACTAACGTCCTGGGAGAGAGAGAAAATCTATAAATAACCATAATTCATGGTAAAAAAGTGAGGCATGCCATAAAATGTGGGGGGGGGGTGAGAGGTAGTGGGAAGATGAAGGTTTCGTTAAATGTGGCAGCATACGAATTAGGCCTTGAAAGACAGATATGATAACCTTTCTTGAAAGAATAAGCTTCTGAAATTGATACAGTTTTTGATAGAAAATCAAACAGTTGTATTAGGAACTGCATATTATGCAATATTATATAACTGCATTTATCTGCCATAATGGGGATAAACAGAAAATGAATCAGTAAATTTTTTGATGTAACTGAGGTGTATCTCCTTTGGACAACTATTATGATTGGAAATGTAATATTGCATCTTTTCAGTATCCCTTAGTGAGTACAGTGACATAATTTAACTTGTTTTTGATGATACTAAAATTTTTATAAAGCTAGTATGCCTCTGTACTGTAATTTCTGACAACCTGATGAGCTTTTGGAGCTCTAGAATTGCTTATACCTATAGATGGCCACAGATTTCTGTGATTTGGACAAAGAGGGTCTATTTTTATAGGTTTGTTGTTTACTTTCTTTAACTATTACTCAGAGCCACTGATGGGAATTCCCAAATTTCACTTGTATTTGGCCAACCATTTATGTTTTCTGCTTCTAACATAATACCGGCTAAGGGCAGGGAAGGTGATAGAAAGGGTGTAGAGAACCAGATACCCAAGTTGTTGGCTATGTATCCGAACTAAGAGCACAAGGCTCTGAATGACAGCCTGATGTTCTCTTCCCAGTTTTATGAAAAAGAGTATGGGGCTTTAGAACCTTCCTTGTGTAGCCATTTCTTTTTGCTAAGAAGCTGTTTTCAGGTTACTTTATATCTCTAGCTGGACCCAAATTATTGTAATTGCTCAACAGTCACATGTGGTCAGGGCTATAAAAATCACCAGGAGTCTTATTGTGTTATCATACCAGTTTCAGTAACAAAAAACATAACTTGGAGCACTTGGGATGTACACTGTGCTGTGCCACCTCCCCTGGGGACCACAGAGCTTTTGTGGACAGACCCTGGAATAGCCATGGCAGATGCTTCCTTAGGAGCAATTTCTGAGTCCATTCTCAAGCAATTTCCCTTCGATTTCAGTGCTCTGATCCTTCAGATCTTGTAGTATTCCTTGAGATCATCAACATTTTATTAAAACTTTGCCAAGCCCTTAAACGCATGGCCCTTGAGACTTGGTAGCCAGAGGCTAGGGGTACATCTTGAGTGCAGGGTCCCTGTCGAGGGCCCTGAATTTCAGGGTGTTTTCACATGCCGCTTCTGATGGTAAGCCTCATCGCACATTACATAGAGGAGGAGAGGGGAGTGAGCCCCTTTCGCTGGTGGGGGAGCCGTGGTTCAGCAGTCGCCTGAGAAGAGTTGCCCAGTGTCCCGGGTAGGTGGCTGCCAGGACCCTCCCTTCTGCCTTGAAGTACAATCCCCTCCGCAGTGCAGCATGTGTGGAATCCGGGCCGCAGCCACCCAGGAGAGAAGCAGGGCAGCTGTGAGCCCATGTTAGGAATCCAGAGCCTCCTGTGAGTCCGTTGCGTTAATTTAGAGTCTGTAGGGCTTTTGCTTGTTTTTCTCTGCTTTGTTCACTTTTCAGTGCTCAGATCTTACCCCCACCCTGAAAAAAGTAAAAGCACAGAAAGGGGGGACGCCTGGGTGGCTCAGTTGGTTGGACGACTGCCTTCGGCTCAGGTCATGATCCTGGAGTCCCGGGATCGAGTCCCGCATCGAGCTCCCGGCTCCACGGGGAGTCCGCTTCTCTCTCTGACCTTCTCCTCGCTCATGCTCTCTCTCACTGTCTCTCTCTCAAATAAATAAATAAAATCTTTAAAAAAAAAAAAAAAAGCACAGAAAGGGAACATTGAGATTTTACAGTGTCAAGGGAAAGGGAAGATCGGGGTGATCAGAACAGAAGGGGGTGTGTGTTTTTTAGGCGAGTAGGTCGCTACCTAATCAAAACCTTCCATTTCTTCAGTTTTCTCTTGCCGCGAGCTAGATAGGGTTGAATGGCTGAGTCCTGGCTGGTGAAAAAATAAGTGGCAGGTTTATATGGAGCTGTTGCGAAGATTTCTCAAAAAGGGACAGGCGTGTTCCTTTTGCTGCTTCCTGCTGGCTGAGGCGTGAGATTCCCCCCTGTAAAGATGGGATGCAGCCAGATAGAAGGTGCCTGAGCCTTTGATCAGCCACCACACCAGCTCTAGACTTCTCTAGATTGCTAGGTTTTTTCATTAAAGATAACTAACTTGGATCTTGTTTGAACAAGAACAAAAAGACAGATAAGGCTAAGGCTAGACTTCGCCCCTCCTCCCCCTGTGCCTGCGCCGCTGGCTGCGTGCAGTCATCTCAGATCTGTGCTCCGTCTCTCCCAGCTTTCGAGTCTACTCTAAATTAAGTCCTATACGCGCTCTCATCTTTTCTTTCAGAGCCAGCCGTTAAAATCACTGCGCAAGCTGTTACATCTCTCTTCCGCCTCAAATCACCCGGCTTCCTCAGACCCCCGCTTCCAGCCCTTAACAACTCAACAAGCCAAAAATTCCTTCTCAGAAATTCGGATCCACCCTCTGAGCCAGGCCTCTGGCGCGAGCAGTAACATCCGGCAGGAGCCCACACCAAAGGGCAGACCAGCCCTCCAGCTGCCAGGTCAGATGGACTCTGGTTGGCACGTGTCCTCTGTGACCCGGAGTGCCACAGAGGGGCCTTCCTACTCTGAACAGCTGGGTGCCAAGAGTGGGCCAAATGGGCACCCCTATAACAGAACAAATCGGTCTCGAATGCCAAATCTGAATGATTTAAAAGAGACAGCCTTGTAATGTGTGCTGGGGTAGGGGGTGGGGGGGTAGGTAAGCCAGTGGGGAGGGGACGGGAGGGGTGGGGGGTGGGGAGTGAGCTGGGCTGGGGTGGTCAGCCAGTATTTTCAGCTTTATGAAGGTGAGTGCAATATTGTATGTGTGGAGCCCTCCGGCTCCTCACGGCCGCAAATGGTAGTCAGGGATCTTAGAGCCGCAGGAGTTCCTTAGGGACCCCCAGTCCCCACGGATCTTGTGTGAGAGTGGATAGAGTGTGCCATTGAGGAAGAAGACATTCTTGCCAATTTCTCCCCTGTACATTCCAGCTTTAGTGCAATCCCTGTTGAACTTGGGAAAGCCAGGATGTGTTCTGGTACTGCAAGGGATAGAAAAATTCATGTCGACTGATGCCCTTACCACAGATTTTTTTTTTTTCCCGGCCTAAACTAAATATGGGGTTTATTGTAATCCAAGAGTATCCCTTTGAAGGGTTAGCAGATGAACTAACTGTATGTCTTAAATTGTTTTCTAAACTTCCATATTTGATAGGATTTGTAACATTTATTTATAATTAATATTGTACTGTTCTAATCATACCTTTTATGTTAAATGTAAAGTTATTTTGAGCTGTTTGGAACATTGTGAAGCAGTGGGACAGCTACAGTAGTTTCTATAAAAACTAAACAGTAACATTTATATATTGCATCAGGAGTATTTTATTCTATATATAAATATATATATATGGTAAATATCTGTCTGTTTTATAAATATAATCACTTAAAGAAAGTATCATTATGACACTATCTGCCATATTTTTATACATTTGTGATATGAAGTGAGTATTATACTTCTAATCAAGGGAGTTGAATTGCGGCTGTGTGTGACTTACAGTGGGAACCGTGCTCAACTTGTAGGCCCCGCCGTAGCCTCTAGACGGGATCCTTGGTAGCAGATAAGATGCAGCATCTCCTCCCGAACCCATAGGCAAGAAAGTCGGTCAGGCCAGTGAGAACTCTAGCAGGCCTCGTCTCTGTCTTCACGGTCGGCTCCTGTTTGCATCCAGGGACGTTCCTTGCACCTGAGGGGAGAATAGGTCCAGGGTTACTCATGGGTCTTTGTTGAGAGAATCTGCTTTTCTCCTTAGCGTTCGTGTAGAGTGTAGACCAAAGATTTGCCCGTGAACATTCCTAGGTTGCGAGGTTGCAAGAGGCACCTTGCTGCAGCTCTTGCAAACCAGCTCTGTGCTCCTGAGTCCTGTGCACGATGCCGCAGACTCTTGGCTGGTGGGGCGGGACATCCGGGTGTGGCATTTCTCTTTCCAAATGTTCTGCTGTTATTGTTTGCAGTATATTTACAAGGCTCCTGAAGCAATTACAGATGTAGAGAAAACTGCTATACTCACTCTTTCTTCCTGGGACTGTCCATTTATAACAAGGTTATCATGGACATCGGTACGCATGTGGTCAGAATGGGACCTTTCCCTCATTTGATCTCCTTCGACTCCCAAGTTACTCTCAAACATCATCGAGGCCTGTGGCCAACAAGGGTTACAGCCCGGTGTCTCTGGGCCATTCTTGACAGAAATCACCTCACTATCATCTATCAAGAGAATTCGATTTTTGGAAGTAGTCTCTTAGCAATAATATTTTTAAAGACCCACCCCCACCCCTTCAAGGGGTAATTTCTCAATATTTATTACTTGTCCCAGGATTCTGAGAGGATCAGCCCCTGAATCAAGTGAGTGATAATTGAAATGTGCTGAGTTACTGTCCCCCTCCCGCAAGACATCGAGAATTATAGCTCTGATGATTATAAAGATTATAAAGAAAAGGTCTTCGTTTCCTTGAAGCTTAAATTGTGTGCATATTACATTTTTATATAACTACTATAATGATGTGTATTGATTATATATAGAGGTCATTTTAAGGTGCTTTTTATTTGATTTTAATAAGTGTTATAATAGGCACTAAAATGAAACTCAACTGGGTACTATCATTAAAACGATTTGATTCAAACCAATAGTTTGCATGCTCTTCGGTTCTTTTTATATCTTGTTTCTTTCTCTAGTTCAGTACTGTTCAAGTAGCTCTGAATTCTGGCTTTTCCCAGGCAAAGCTGCACAGTTATTTAAGTGACGTGAACCCTTAGCAGTTTTTGCCTGGATACTAATGACTCTAAAAGGGTGTGTAACTCTTCTTTTTCCTACTAGATCTGTACCTTGTATCCCCCCTCCTTGCAAACCAGAAACTACATTTTTTTCCTCCGGAAAAGACTTCTCACTGTGCTGTGCGCTTAGGAACTGCGCAGTCACATTGCCATGCCGTGGCATTTGAGGCTCGTTGTCACCTAGGGGCTGGTTTCCCATGTTTTCATCCTTGCTAACACTGGGATCTCAGATGTTTGCAGAACATTTATATTCATGATGGTTCTTCAAAGAAGGGCTAGAATAATTGCCTTCTACCTAGAGCAAAGTAAACCTAACTGATGAAGAGTCAATACATACTTTTCGTACATTCCCAGATTTGAGCCAGAAAATATCTACAGTGTTTTCAACTAGTGTTTTTGAGGTAGCTCTTTTATCCTCGTCTCCGCTTTTGTCCATTCTGCCTTTTCATTGACCTCAGTAAGCTATAATAAGTGAACTACAATCCGCATTTCTAGCATGTATAGTTCTCTTCCTGCTCGCCAAGGGGAATGGTCAAGTTTTCTTTCAAATCTAATGAGCCCTCTCTTAGCTTTTAACTGCTGTTTTCCTCTGGTTGATGAACCATTGACCTCACAAAAATTGCCATCCATGATAAGAAGGATTTGATTTAAAGTCACAAAAGTCTGCATTTTCCTTAGGAAGGGAAATTTTACGATGTTCACATTCTGCTCTCTGCCCTAACTTCCTAACGGACAAAATACCGCTGAATTGAAGGCTTATGGATTACTTTGTTTTACGGAAGTATTGCCGATCTCCTTTTGAAAAGAAACTCCGTTTCTCTGTTTTTCTACTTTTGCTTTACCACCATCCTCGTTTTTCTTCTCGGAAGTTCTGAATGAACTTTGACTGAACCTCGCTTGGTCTCAGTCTGAGGGTTAGCCTCTGCGGGGCCCCAGATCAAAAGTGCTCCATGCTGAGGAGCTCAGGTGAGCTGTCTCTGTGGCAGTGGTTCTCAGTCAGGACCGGTTCTGCCTCCCCGGGACATTTGGCAATATAGGGAGACATAGTTGGTTGTTACAACCGGCAGTGGTGGGGGGAGCTACTGGCATCTGGCGGGTAGAGGCCAGGAATGCTGCTGAACATCCTGCATGCCCAGGATCCCCGCACAAACAGAAAATGATCCAGGCCCAAATGTCAGTGGCGGGGAGGCTGAGAAACCTTGCGTCCCTGGATTCCATGCTCACTGCTCTGCGGAGCTCGGCTCTGTCCTTGTTCTCTCCAGGCTACCGGAGAAACGGCGGGTATAAACTCTTCAGTATCACATTCTCTGCAAGAATCTTCTACCACTCTTTTTGAATCCCTGGA
The DNA here is from genome assembly GCF_902655055.1 of Lutra lutra. Classification (NCBI taxonomy): domain Eukaryota; kingdom Metazoa; phylum Chordata; class Mammalia; order Carnivora; family Mustelidae; genus Lutra; species Lutra lutra. The sequence goes on along the minus strand of NC_062296.1, from coordinate 84,959,891 downwards.
ATCCTGTTTGTTTTCATTGTCTTGGGCCTGCTACAAGGTACATCCTTTGGGAGGAGACCAGAGGGGCTTTACAGGTGTTTGAGAACTTCAATTCTAGGTCAGCATCTTGAGAAAATCTTTCATCGAGCCACGAGGCCTATATTTAGAAGCAAGCAGCAGCCTGGCAGATTGGCATGATTTTTACCAACTGCTCAAAGGCATCCATGGCTTCTAGCTGTGTCTCCCAAAAGAAAATGTCATTGTCTTTTCTTCAAGGCATTTAATAGCTCTTTACAAATATTGGCATATGACAGACCGATTAGAAGCAAAAAAACTCTCTCCGGGTGGTTGTGATGTGGCTGTTATAGGAGTGTTTGTGCTGTACGCTTTGGTTAAATCTGTTTTAAAACCTGCTTTAAGATTTGCCATATGCAGTTGTACTTTAATTCTAAGCTCAGAGCTGTGCTGGTTAGTTTCTAGTCACGTCATGTATTATAAAGTATGTTGTGGTTGTAGAGTTTGCCAGTTTAGCATGTTTCTAATCTGAAAATTAGTGGACTTCGCTAGGAAATGCTCTCCCACTTTCCCTTCCCAGCACCCCTTATCTTAGTTAACGTCATAGTATCCTCACTTCTTAAGCTAGTTTTTAGAGTAAATAAGGAAAAAAGCCATTTATTTTCTTCTAGCTCTGTATTGAGAATGACTCAATAAGTGTACAACTTTTTTTAAAGGCCAGAGGATTACTTTTCAAGTGTGTAGAAGGCTATGTCCATTTCTGTTCACCTAGGTCCGGGTGGGGACCCAACTTTCAGCAAGGGCAATCGCTCATTGCGACTTACTCCCAGCATTCCGCTGGGACTCAGAAATCTGCATATTCTCTCCTGGTCACAACACTTTTCTGGAGAGCACTGCTTTTATATCTAGAAGTTCGTTACCTCCTACATTATAGTGGGATACTGAGCTCCATGCGAGCACTGAGATCCGCAGACTCATACTTTTGTGAGCTGGGGATGTGGTATGATACACTGAACCAAGTCAGAACATACTGAAATATTTCCTTGCCTCCTTCAGTTCATCACTATTAAAGTGTGTAGGCAGAGAAAACGGATTTACACTTTTTAAAATGGTTTCTTTAAAAGGGGCTGCACTTAGTATTAAGTGCTCATCTCCAGGGCCAGAATCTCACGAGAAGTTTCTCTCAGAGACTTAAAAGAACCATCTTACAAAAACAAAAACTTGTAAGTGGTTCTGATTTCTTCATTTTGTACCTTAACCAGCTGAGATATAGAATATCTTGAGGTCTGATTCATCAGCTGGGTAAAAAAAAATCTGTCTTCGAAACCATGAGTAAATGTAAGAAAATGAAGCCGGGACAGGACGAGTCCCTCGTCTGTCTGTATACACACAATGTGGTAGAAGTAAGGTGGCGAGGAAACTCTGGGCCTGCTGCCCTATTCTATTCTATTCTTTTTTAATTGAATGTACTATAAAAGATCATAGACTTGTGCCAAGTCAGTTACTACGTGAATATTCATTTCCCTTAGTGCTTTGTTAATTCATCAGCGTTAGGCCTGGTCCTGCCTCCACCTTTCTCCACTCCAGGGGCTGGCCCACCTTTCTGTGTATTTCCTATAGGATATTAAAGATGATCATGACCTACATTGTATCTTCATTCAATAACTGTTTACTCCCAAATTTGAGGGAGGTGTGTCTTTTGTTTTGCCAGAAAAAATTTGTAGTAGTCTGCACGTTGGATTTCTAGGGCCAGAGAACTGCAGCAGTGAAACTGGCTTCACTTCTAAGGCCCTTCATTACACACAAGGTTAAGCTCTCTGAACCCCATTTGATCCTTGGGTCACATTTTGATCCTCCTTTGGAATCTTAAAAACAAATTGGTTTCCATGTTGTATGCAGATTAGAAGTTGCCTTGTTTGTTACTCTTCCAGCACAGAGTTTCAGGGAGAAAGAGGCCTTATCTGTTCCTCCATCCCTTCCGTTTTGACAGACTGCTAAGATTTCCTCAGGACTTCCTTTGGTTTGGGATTTTACTTTCCCAAAGGCCTGATCTGATTTCATTTCAGGCACAGACAAGCTTGTCCTAGTGCTCTGCTTCAGGGCTAATTAGACGAAACCCAGGAATAGAAAAGGTAGATGCCTTGACTTTTGTCCCTGTTGGGGGATTAAAGTGTTTATCGCCAGAGTTGTGAAAAGCTCTAGTTACAAAGCATTCAGAGTTTCAAGAAAAAAAAAAAAAAAAAAATGATGCTTTTTCTCTTGGAGAACTTTTCAGTTCTCCACCATGGCTTAGATTTTCCAAAATGGAAAGCAAAGCTTGTATAAAGTCCATTTTCACTAGAGATACACAATCAAGTATAGTCATCTCAATCTATTTCCCTCTCCTTATTTCCTCCTCGGTCACTGATTGAGTCAGGCTGGAGGGGTAAGCTTTGATTGCAAAAAGTGAATTTTCACTGTAAACTTGGATTCACAGAAACAAGAAAGCCCAACAAAATAGTTGCCCCTAATTCCTATCTCCAAGAATTGCTTTGTGCCATTTCGAATTCAGGTAGTTATTCTGTATATACTTAGAAGACTGTTCTGAGCTTCTTCAGTCTCTAGGAAGTTCAAAAGGGGTATCTGGGAAGACACAGGGCAGGGTGATTTTGAGAACCCTACGCATGCATGAAATTAAACATATGGATAAGCCAGAATGATGTAACATCCAAATTTGTGGTAGATGAAGAATCAGTGGAAATTCTTAATTGCACAGACTTTATAATCCATAATACAGAGTGTAATTCCATACTTTTTACTGTGGCAAGGGTGTGATGTGGTGTTAACCTTTTTAATTTTTGAATCCAAACTGAATTTAAAGTGTTGAATATTTAAATTCCTCACAAGCTAATTATGAACCATTTGTAAAGTGTTTATATAACTCTTTGTATCATGTGTTGGTACATCTTAATCAAGTTTTTTCTGGCATGTATTCCATTCTAAACTTCTGTAAAATTTCTATTGTTGCTGTAAATATTATACAAATATCTATTCCGTGGTAACCTTAATTATCAGCATGAAATGGTTAATTTTTACTGAGCACAATGTATTTTTGAATGGATCTTCCCAAATGTCTTTAATAAAATGCAGATTTTGCACTGACTGATGTGATGACCAGGCTGTCCCCATCTTAAGGATTGTGGTCCCTCGCTTTTGAACAGCAAGCATCTCCATGTTAGTTCCCTCTTTGTAAAGGACTCTTTTGATTTCAAATGGGGGATAATGGGCCTTTGAAGTTGAAAGCAGTTTAAAGGACAGAAAGTAATGTTAAAGCAGGGCAAATCCTGTTACTTAATGATGATAATCTTTTATTTTTCTCCTATTTATAAAGCTTTTTTCCCCTCCTGGCCTTTTGAAAACTGGTTTCTTTCATACTTGAGTGCTGTGTTGTCTCCTTTGCTCGTTGCTGGACACTCACTCTTGGTGGTTTGGGAGGATGGGAAGAGATGTCTGCCTCCTGCTCCGGGTGTTAGAGAAAGCAAAGATGAAGTATTTCTTCATGTTTTAGAGTAGGGGGTTGGCAAACTTTTTTTTTTTTTTTTTTTTTGCGAAATAGTAAATATTTGAGGCTCTGTGCGCCGTAGGGTCTGTGCCATTGTAGCACAGAAGCAGCATAGGCAATATGTAAATGGATGTGGCTATGTTCCAATAAAACTTTATTTACAAAAACAGGTTGGAGGTGGGAACCGATTTACTGACCCATTTTAGGCCCCCAGTTTTGTCTTTGGTCATTTGCTTAGTTGGTCTTATTGTTAATTTGGGAAGGGACTTAAATTGTGTGATAACATATATAAATATATAAATATTCTTCAACTTCATCTCTCTTAAGCAAAGGATGGGAGCTAAAACCCAGTGATGTGCATTCTTAAAAACACCGTGTCTCCAACTTCTTCACTCGTGCTTTTCTCCTTATCGTCCCAGAAACTTGTGATTTCAACTATACTTTTTATCAAGACTGAATCAAACTCTCTGTTGGCTTGTAATTTTTTCTATTTGTAGCACTTATTACGGCCAGGCGCAATGCCAAGGCTTTTACTTCTATTATTGCACGTACTTGTCACAGCAGTTCAGTGACGCGAGTAGTGGCCTCATTTTATAGATGAGGAAACTGAGGTTTATGGACTTTATGTTAACTTGCCCACGGTCACATGGCTAGGATTTAAAGCCTAGTGTGTTCACTGTAAAGCCCACACCCTCAAGCACTACTGAGCAGGGCAGTTGCTGCATCTCCCTCTATAGAAAACTGACGTGGGGCTCGTGACATACGGCCATTCATGTACCATCATTCATCTCCCAGGAGGTGGTAGTTGATCTGATTTGAGAATAGAGCAGTTCGTTGAAACAGGTCACTGGAGGTCCAGAGACTGGTGAAGTGGCCAAGATCTTGCACAGGATCTGGAGTCCGTTTGTCTGAGTAGAATCCTACCTCTGTCAGTCACATCTTGTGTGGCCTTAGGCATGTTACTTAACTTTTTTGTGCCTCAGTTTCCTTATCTTTAAATGGAAATAACCATAGTATCGACTTCATAGGGTGGTTGTGAGGATTTAATAAGATGGTAACCTGCAAAGCACTTGAGAGGTTCTAAATAAATAGCAGCTAGCTGTTATTTGTGCCTCAGTTGGCACCCCTTTGAAGTTAAAAAGCAGTGTTACTGGGTCTGCACTGCCAGTTCTAGAGAGCCCGTTAATACTCTTCAGATGGACTTATGCTATTTGATCCTCACATCAGCCTTGTAAAGTTGTCGGCATTAAGAAGCGCCCAGCCTGGCACCATTCTTGGGATCACAGAAGCAGCAGCCTTTACAGCAGGCCTCGGCACCCGCGCTCCAGGTAGACAAAAAAGATGCGCTTCTATCAGCGTCTCTTCAAAGACTCACCTCAGGGGTACAGTCTTCTGCCCTCTGAGACGGAATCTATTTTGAAAGGCCCAAGTAACCTTTGCTTTGTCCAAGTAACCTTCTCTCACATTCAGTACCAAAATCAGTTCCGATTTTTTTTTCTAATCTTGGCAACACTTAGTGCTACTTCTTTGTTCACAGCGTTGCATTTAGTTGTTTAAACATCTGCGCTCTGTTATGTATATTTTACTGCAATTTAGAAAAAAAAAAAAATCTCCTGAAAGTGTAGACTTTCACACTCTAGGATTGGTGAGAATAAAAGTAAACATGTTCACCTAAGGTAAAATAATGGGTTTTTACTACACTATATATATTTTTTTTAATTGAAATTTTTCCCCACAAAAGAAATAGTACTACAAACATTGTTCATGTGTTTAATAGTAATATTCCGTTAGGCTTCAGATGTCCCTCAATAAAAGTTTTGTTTTATACTTCGGTATAAGTTAAATGAAGTAAGTAACTAATATGCTGTTATAAACAAGTTACCTGAAGATAAACATCTTATGGATATCAATATGTCATTGTTTATTAAATTCTGGAGTATGGAGCAGTTTCCAATGTGAAATCTCAGCTGGCTTTGCAGAAATTGACAAACTGATCCTAAAATTCATATGGAAGTTCACAGGACTCAATAGCCAAAACATTTTTGGAGAAGAACAACGTTGGAGAACTCACATGTTCCAATTTCAATACTCACTACAAAGCTGCAGTAATCAAAACTGTGGTACTGGCATAAAAGACGTATTGATCAATGGAATAGAATTAAGAATCCAGAAATAAATTCTCACCTTTATGGTCAGTTGAGTTCTCAGAAAGGATGCCAAGACCATTCAGTGGGGGAAGAACAGTCTTTTCAACAAATGGCGCTGGGACAACTGGATGTCCACATGCAGAGAATGAAGTTGGACTCCTACCTCATACCGCATACAAAAAGTAACCCGAAATTGATCAAAGATCTAAATGTAAGAGGTAAAACTACAAAACTCTTGAAAGAAAACAGAGGAGTAAATCTTCATGATCTGGATTTGGCAAAGGTTTCTCAGGTATGATACCAAAAACACATGGAACAAAAAGAGAAGAATAAATTGAACTTAATCAAAATTTGAAAATATGTTTTAAAGGATTACACCAAGAGAGTAAGAAGGCAACCTACAGAATAGGAGAAAATATTTGCAAGTTGTGTATCTGATAAGGGGATTGTATCTAGAATATATAAAAAACTCTTACAATTTGATAATAAAAAGACTGCCTGATTTTAAAATGGGTAAAGGATCTGAAAGTTATACCATAGGGCACTGAACACATAAAAAGATACTTAGCATCATTAGTCACAGGGAAATGCAGAGCAAAACCATAGTGTGATAGTACTTCATTCACACCAGCATGGCTCTAATCAGAAAGACAGTAACAAATGTGGAGAACCCGGAACTCTCATATATTGCTGGTGGGAGTGCATAATGGTGTGGCCACTTTGGAAAACTGACAGTTCCTCAAAAGGTTAAAGACAGAGTTGCCATGTAACCCAACAATTATGCTCCAAGGTATACAGCCAAGATAAATAAAAACATATGTCCAGACAAAAACTTGTACACAGTTGTTTATAGCAGCATTATTCATAATAGCCAAAAACATGGAGACAACCCAAATGTCCATCAACAGATGAATGGATAAATACAATATCATCTATGCATATAAATGGAATGATATTCAGCTGTAAAAAGGAATTAAGTACTGATACATGCTACGGTATGAATGAACCTTGGAAAAACACTATGCTAAGCAAAAGAAGCCAGATAGAAAAGACCACAATTGTATGATTCCGTTTACATGAAATGTCAAAAATAGGCAAATCTACAGAGACGGAAATTGGACCAGTGGTTGCCTAGGGCCAAGTGGGCGACTTGGTTGTCGGGGGGCGGGAGAGGGCGATGGCTCATGGGTACAGGGTTTCTTTGTGGGGTGATGAATTTTTCTAAAACTGTGATAATGGTCACTCAACTCTGAGTGTACTTAAAGTCATTGAGTTGTACACTTGAAATGGGTAAAATTTGTATGGTATATGACTTCATCTCATTAAACCTTTATAAAACAAAAATTTCCAACATGAACAATTACTTGGAGAACCTCTATTGCTACCTCACACTGTTTCATTCTTCTTTCCTCTTAACTGTACTCCCCTCCTGTGTCTGGTGCGGCTGTTGCAGAGGACCTGAGCTCTTATGCTTCTGCCATTTTCTCTGACAATCCATGTCATGATAAAATTTCATTCAACTTTCCAGTAAGGGGCTCCAATCAGGCATCTGCTCTAAATGGATTTATTCATGTTTTCCTAAGGCCAGAGAAGGATTTTTTTTTTTTCCAGCTTCAAGTATACAGCATGGGGATTAGAAAGACGGTGGGTTGAATATCAAGCTGTTCTAAGCCCAACACAGCAGGGAAGAGATCTGGGGCTTTTAGGAGGCTTCCCGCTCACAGAGAAGGTGAATGTGATATCCACCATCACGTTAGTGCGAGTGCATTCAGTTGGCTTGGCATTTGAAAACAGAAAGTAACAGGAAAATGAGCCGCTAGTAGAGGCTCCTACTTTTGTATACCTCTCCTTTCCACTCCCCATGTTACCAGCCTCTCCCAAGGAAGGGCCTGAAAACTCAGGCTGAGCTGTAAATGACAGAGGAGACTTAGGCTGTTGTCCCCGAAAGATCCCTGCTTAATAATACATTAATAATTCCCCTCCAGGAGGGGAAGGCCAGGCCCATTCCTGGCCCGGGGTCCTTCCCAAAGGCCTGCAACAGGCTCAGGAGCAGGCATGTTTGTGTGTTGCAAGGCAAGGGAGAGAGGTTAAACATTTGGGTCACGACAGACAGGGCCACATTGCCCTTCTTAGGGACATAGGGTCTGACCGCCTCCTGCAAAGCACGCAGTTAGCTCATGGGCCTCCTCTGCGTAGCCAGTGATAGCTCCTGGGCCAACTGTGTTCAAAATGTTAAGCTTGTCAAAAAATGGTAGCCCTAGGGGCGCCTGGGTGGCTCAGTGGGTTAAAGCCTCTGCCTTCGGTTCAGGTCATGATCCCAGGGTTCTGGGATCGAGCCCCATATCAGGCTCTCTGCTCAGCGGGAAGCCTGCTTCCCCCTCTCTCTCTCTGCCTGCCTCTGCCTACCTGTGATCTCTGTCAAATAAATAAAATCTTTAAAAAAAAAAAATGGTAGCCCTAGATAAGGAGGCATTCTGTGCTGGGGGTGAAAGCTCAGAGCAGAGGAGGCCCTTTTACCTGGGGTGATTGGTTCTGTGCACCCTCCCAGGAGAGCAGGACTCCTCTCGGCCAACCAGTCACCCCAAACCTTGCCCTCTGCACACCCAGTACTCTGAAGTCCTAAAAGGCCATGATTCACTGAAAACTTGAAGGAGAAAGTGCAAGCCTGCTGCCTGTTTGCACTGAAATCAAAGTTTTATGCAACTATGTTCCTGTTTTCAGGGTGGTAAATTCTCTGGGCCCCTTTGTGTTCCCTGAGACTACACCTTTCACACTGTCAGACCAAAAACAAAACAAAAACCAAAACCAAAAGCAGCAAATTACCCCTGCTGCTTAAGCGTTTGTATGAAAACTGGTTTTAGGGACATTTTCTTTGTTCTTATTTTCTTTGTTCTTATTTTCTTTGGCCCTGAGTGGGACATAAGCTCATTTTTCTTTTTTCTCTTTCATTGAAATTGGAAACTATATTTTTTATTTTTAAAAGAAATTCTTTCTGCCCAGTTCTGCATTGAAAAGAGCTTGTAAAATACAGCTGCTTTTGTCCCCCCCCCCCTTCGCATCAGGGTTCCCCTGCAGGCTGCTCTGAGCCCTCCGCCCCCCACGGCAGGAGGGAGGCGTCAGGCACACTTGCTGGCGCACTCCAGCAGCTCCATCCGAATGGCAATGCGGACGTGCCAGCCCAGCGGGATCAGCCGGATGAAGCGGGAAATGATGGGGGGCCGCAGGAGGTTCTGGACTGTGGAGGTTCGGTCTGAGTTTCCATAGAAGACCTAAAGAGAGAAGAAATCTTATCGCTGTCCCGTCAGAGGATGGTAAAGGAAAAACAATTCTTATCTGAAGCTCGCCCTAACTCTTGAGTTTGAGAAATGGTGCTTAAGGCTCAGAGAACTGTACAGGCCCCACCCTCCTCCAAATCTGAAACTTGCACATTGGTCAGTACCTCTGGGCTCTAGCAGATACTAACATTTCCGTCATCGCGGAATGTTCTAGATGGCATTGATAGAAAATGCCTCTTGATCCTTATCACCAATTTTGTGTTTTCATGCTCCACATTTTGCTAAGTTTTGAAAAAGACCACATCTCACGAGGAATGTTCCTACATTCCAAAGGTAGGTGTCCAAAGTGGGGCTCAAGTAAAGCTCCAGTGCTCTGGCCTTGAAGTCATGAGCCGAAGCTTAAGTGTGTATCTCTACATTGATACAAACGGCAAATAGACTCGGAAAGCTGCTTTTAGAAGAAAAGACATAAAAACAAGATTCTGGCAGGGGAAAGGCAGTAAGTACCCAAAGGTGTTTGCTTCGTGTTTTGGGGGGATGCGACATAGCTTGGAGACGAGGCTGTACCATTAAAAAGGTGACATGGCTGTTTAGCTGCATTTCCATAGAAACCATTCTTTGCAGTCTTTTCTAGAATTGTAGTGCTGTGCTTCATGACACTGGAGCATTTCATTTCTTTCTGGGACTATCTCCTAAAAAAAATCTGGCTGCTACATTGACCTCCTCCATCTGCAAAACCGGAAGAACCTCAGATGCCACGATCTTGTCTCTTCCCAGTAGCAACATCCCACATCCCCTTCTCTCAGCTTTTCACCCTTGAGCCTATTCAAGTCAGGGGACAGCTGCAGAGGGAGAATGGAACAGGCTCCTTCGGACTGCACAAGGGCCCGAGCGGAATGCCTCTTTGCAAAGAACCGACAAGGCCTTCAGAAATGCAGACAGGACTTGAAAAAGAAAAAGATTTCTCATTTCTTTTTGAAAAGCCAACTAACAAGAGCAAAAATGAAATGAAATGTGTATCAAGATGGTTTTTCCTATTGTATTCAGTAAAATTCCTTGAAATCTCAACCCATGAATGTCTTGCTGTACAGCTTGTCACCAGAGAGTACAAAAGCCTTCTGATTTCCAGCCACACGTGTGTGCTTCATCTGATTAAGTGTCCAAATTAGCCTCAGAAGCCCTTATTCTCAGGCAAAAGGACAGTTAACATTTCCAAACAGCTAGTGAGTTTTTAATTCATTGCAAATATACATATATATGTAAAATAATGATTATATATATATAATCATTATTATATATAAAGATATGTATATCTTTATATATATATACACTTAATTATGAGCCTACTGTGTTCAGTTGATGGTGAACAAGACTTGGGGCTTGACCCTTAGAGGTTAATAGGATATAGTTGCTCAAGGGCAACTCTGTGTTTGCACTGCTGGTGTCATTTTAATCATTTACACAGTTCAGTGGCTAACTTGCTGGATTGTCCAAATCTTCCTAGCAGTCAGTCTCAGTAGTAAGGAGAGGCCATATCTACATAAATGGACAAAGGCCTGCCCACATCAAAAATAGGTCAAGTCAGACCCATGCAGCAAAGTGTTCAATGGCCCGATGAGTTTGGCCAGTTTTGATTATTCAAGTAACGGTAAGCTGATAGGAGAATTCAGACAAAGATTTCTTCCATACACGATAGTGGTGCCATTCACAAACTGCTGGGCACCCAAGATACAGCAAGAAAAGACACCTGCCTTGTCGCCAGAGAGTAGACCATACTGTGGGGCAGAAGCACGGATGACGTCCCTTGCCATGGAGTCAGTGGTCTGCAAGGGTGGAAGCAGGAAGTCCTGGAGAGTGTGAGCTGAAGGTGCTCGGGGGAAAGTCCAACTTACCCGGTTGTTTCCTGTCTGGTCCTTATAGTAAATCCAGTTCAGGCTCTCATCTGTCCTGTACTGCACGCTGTACTTGGTCATCCACTCATCGATATCACAGCGCCCCTGGGTGAGGATCCCTGAAATCACCTTGACCTCCTTCAGATCTATCTGCAGCCACTGGCTGCTGTCCTGGTACTTGGAGAGCCAGGCGCACCTGCCAGGGACACAGCAAATCACCAGGAGCCTTTTCCCATGAGCACGTCCAAAGAGCTGAGAGGGACCGTCCTTGGAGGGGTTGTCAGCGCCCGAAGAACCTGTGCAGAGCTCGGGCAGGCTGAGCATTGTTAAGCACCAAGAGCCTGTCTCCGAGAAGTGCCCAGCCTCTGTCATACTTGCATCATCCTCTTTCTCCCTGCATCACCACTGCGCAAAGACCAATGGCCAGATGGAACTGATTGGTCCAAGCAGTGCCTCAGAATGTAGCTGAAATCCCCTTTGGGGTGTGGTTGAACAGGTCTTACTTCAAAACACGAAAATGCATGGTTAGGACACCCGCCAGCCCCCTTCCCTTTTCATTAGTCTCTCCCAATGACTCCATGAGTCTTACCCTAGTTTCACTCCCTTTATACCTATCTGCATCGCCTTCAGGTGCTGTCATTTGTGGCTTTCAGAGAGTGTCTCCCTGTGCACCGAGCCCCTCTGGAAGAGCTTTCAACAGTTGTAAAGCAAAGAACCATTGAAGGAACTGATTTGTCTTTTAGCTATATCCCTCCTGAATTGTGGAAACCTGTAATTTCCCCTTTGAGGTTTTTATTTTTTTAAGATTTTATTTATTTATTTGACAGACAGAGATCACAAGTAGGCAGAGAGGCAGGCAGAGAGAGAGAGGGGGAAGCAGGCTCCCCGCTCAGCAGAGAGCCCAATGTGGGGCTCGATCCCAGGACCCTGGGATCATGACCTGAGCTGAAGGCAGAGGTTTTAACCCACTGAGCCACCCAGGCACCCCCCACTTTGAGGTTTTTATTTATTTTTGGCATATTAGTTAGCTTCTTGGAACTCAGTCCTTGGCTGCTTTTTCTTCTAACTCCAGACTTGCTCCTTGGGTGGCTCTTGACTTTTTAACTCCCATCCCAGACCTTTTCCCAACTCCAAAATCTGAGAGTCAGTTGCTGTCTAGATAACTTCTAGATGCCTTACACTATCCCAAATGAAACCTGTCCAAGAGTGAACTCCTAATTGTCTCCACCGCAACTTCTCCTTATAGTATCCATCTCTTTCTTGGAAGGCTACCTCCATCCTCCTGGGTATTCGTGCCAGTGATCTGAGAGAGAGCCTTGGCCCCTTCCTCTCTGTCACCTCAAACATCCAATCCATCTATTGAGTCCATCTCAAATGTTTCTCAAATTCTTTATTTACTTTTCTCTACTTCACTGGCACTGCTCTAGCCCACATCATCCTCTGTTCTTGTCTGGATGATTGCTACTTTCGCTCCTTAGTCTCCTGGGTTGCCCCCCGCCAAAACAGTTTTCCCCCCTCAGGAGCCAGATTTTTCTTAAAACACAAGTCAGATTGTGATACTCCCCAACCTAAAATCTTTCTCTGGTAGAGTCTGCTAATTGTCTCCCAATATCCTCTTCCCATTTTCCTTTAGTCATAGAATACCGCAGAAAACCACCGTCACCACCACCACCGAGTTTTATGTGGGCAAATGGTCACCCAGCAGAGTTCATATTTCCCAGTCTCCTGTGCAGCTAGATGGGACAATCTGACCAAATTCTGATTACTGGGATGTGGGCAAAGTAGCCAAATGATTATGCTTCTGTCCTTAAAAGAAAAGTGTGTGTGCTCTGCTCTTCTTTTCCCCCCACTGACTAGAATGCAGTTGTGATAGTGGAAGCGAGGGCAGCCATTCTGGGCCCCAAGATGGAAGCTTCATGTGAAGAATGACAGACAGGGTAGAAAGAGTCTGGAACCCAGATACCATTAGCCATCATGTCAACCCTACACTGCCTAATAAAACTTTTAGGTGACCAAGAAACAAACCTCCATATTATTTAAGTCCCCATACTTTGAGGCTCTTTGTCGTAGCAGCACAATCTTATATTCTAACTAAAGCACATTCAAGGAACTCTCATGCCTAAAATGAGGACCATAATCCTTAACATGTAACTCCACGATCTGACTTCTGCCTATCTCTCTCACCTTATCTCACTTGTGCCCTAACTTTGCTGACCTTTACCATCCCCATGCGTGCCCTTCAGGGATAGTCCTGGCTAAGGGCCTTTGCACCTGCTGTATTCTGTCCCCGCACCCCCTCCCCCGCCGATCCCTCCCCCAACCAACTGCAAGTCTCAGGTTAAATATCTTTTCCTTAGAAAGGCTTCCCTGGTACTTCAAATGAATGAAGTCTTTCTTCTTTGTCTCCTCCACAAGCATTTATCACACTCACTAGATGATCAGTCGTGTGATTATGTGCTTAGAGTCCGTCCGGCCCTCTAAACCGCGTGCTTTTTGAAGTTTGGGGCCTCATCCACCTTGACCGCAGTCCTCAGCACATGGGAGGCACTCAAGGAATATTTGTTGAGTACATAAATAAATGCATCCTGCCATTCGCTTATTACCGAGACGTACAGTTTCCCAATCACGTGAAAAGGAATCGCCCGAGCCGTCCGCCCAGCTTACCCAAAGCCTTGACTGTTGAGCCGGGCCTTGTTAGCTGTCCACGAGGAATACCAGCCCACATACTGCTCCAGGTTGGAGCAGGTGATCTGGTCTGCGGTGACCTCCCCTGACTCAAACCCCAGGGGCTTATGATACGGGCACTCTGCAAAGGAAAAGGCAACACACGTTACAACACTCGTAGCACATCACAACACTCGACCAACACGACGTGACTGAAATGACAAATCAAACCGTCTCACTTGCACTTTTGAGAGGTTGAGAATGTTTTGCTTGGCAGCGCAGCTCACGGCGCTTTAGCCTACTTACTGCTCTTAGAAGAGAGTGAAGAGGAAGTACAAGGATTGCCATAGAGACTCACAACATTCATAAAAGCAGACGAAAGGGGCTCTATGGCAACCTGAGGTGGGGGGGGGCTGAGAAATACTTCACCTCCTCCACAAAGCTAGACATTTAAAAAAACAAGAGGTTCGCAGAGAATTATCATACTTAAATGCCATACTCTATTTTCCTCATGAAAACAGTTTTAGCCGTCCTGCATGACGACCTCAGGGTCCCTAATTGTCCTCCAGCAGCATGGGATACTAAAGATAGGAACAAAACAATGGTGAGAGGCAAAAAAGGCAATTATATATTGAGAGTGATTTCTCACTCGTAAATTGCGGTTTTCTCACTAGTCTAATGGAAAAAATAAAAGCGGGGGGGCGGGCGTGAAATGTGCCTGAGTGACTGTTGAATGAGGTACAGTTGAAAGGAGCTGTTTTTTCCAAACAAGAATAGTCAAAGCTGGTTCCTAGATGTTAACTGTTTGCTGCTTGTCATGTATTTCTTCTCGCATTTTAGTGTTGGCTTACCTGGTCAAACACTTTTGCCCAGCATCCATTCTCCCCTTCTTTTTTTTGGCAAAAGAGCCCTAATTTTGTTGGTCAGCAATGTAACCAGCTTAAAAAAAAACTTTCCCAGTCTCTTTTGCAGTTAGAAGTGACCACATGATATAATTTCTGACCACTGAGATATGAGACGATGCCTACTGGGGATTTCTGATCAGTTTTGGGTCGCCCCTTCTTTCTTCTTGTTGCCTAGAAGGAAAATCTGATGGCTGGTACAGTGGTAGCCATCTTGCACAATGAGGGTAAGGCTGAAAGAGGTCCTTACTACATGAGTCAAAACAAAAGTAATTTAATAAGCCACTCCTTAGGGGATTCTCTTATAATCAAACACAGGTCCTAGCTAAATCTCTATAGAAAACAAATGATAAACTTATACATTCTTCCCTTTTCCTGATTGTAATGATAAACAGCAAGTGGGTTTGTTTGTTTTTTTTTTTTTTCCGGTGTAAATTTGAGTTCAGATCGAAGAGCTAAACATATTTACTGGGACATCCTCCCATCCCAACAGTAAGATGAGTGCTGAGGTCTTTCTCGAGGATAATTTTCCAAAGTCACTAAGACAGAATGAAGCATGCAAAAGCTTGAGACCAGAATGCCCACACTGTGGTCATGCCCTGTCCTCAGAGACTAAAGACAGAAAGACAGCCTCAGGCCTCTGACCAGGGAGGCTTCACTGCCTTTTTGCCCAGTGCACCAAAGGGAAGGGGTCAACCCCCGCCAGCAGCTGCAGCTCAATGGGGCTGGAGGTGAGGGGACCCCATTGTAGTTCATCTAGTACCCAAGGCTTCAGGAGTCTTTTAATAGAGAATGGGAATTCCTGGGGACAAGAACAGGAGTGCTTGATGGGCCCCTCGATCATACCTTGTGTGGTCAAATCCTCAGGAGGGCTTGCTAAGGAGGCAGTTTCCAGTATTCTCCCCCCAACCCCCACCCCTGCAGCAGCCTTTGTTTTTAACAAGCAGACTTTCAAAGCGCACTTTGGAAACCTTGGCCTGTCGAGGAAACCTTTGTTGGTTGGCAGATTCAGGGGCCTAGTGCCTGTGGCCTTGGGGCCTCCTCCACCTCCTCAATTCCCCTCTGACCTGGAAGACAAGCCCTTACCCCCAGAATGAGGGACAAGGTCCCAGCGCCAGAAAGCTGGGTTTCAGTTGGGCCAAAGGTTGTCACTTAAATACTAACTGTGGGGGTCTCTAAGGCCCCTCCATCCTGAGCCTC
Organism: Lutra lutra; assembly: GCF_902655055.1. NCBI lineage: Eukaryota > Metazoa > Chordata > Mammalia > Carnivora > Mustelidae > Lutra > Lutra lutra. Next base: position 84,944,276 of record NC_062296.1, on the reverse strand, counting down.
CCCTTTCTCTCTCCGAGGCCGCCAGCTTGGAGGGCAGGAGCAGAGGGGAAGGAAAAGCCATCAGCCCGCTCCTGATGGCTTTATTCTTGACATGCTGCTCTTTCTCTGTCTCCCTCACAACTCTTGCCATTTCTTCCCAAGTAGCCCATCTAGTAGCTGAGAGGCTGTTGACAGCAGAAGCAGCTCTCCGCTGGATGGGTTTGAACGGTCTAGGTCTCAACAGGAATTAGCTGGTGGTGCTAGAGGAGGTGACTGGAGATTCTGGACTCTGGCCTTTGCGGGGGAAAGGGGGGTGCTCGTGAGGGGCCTGAGCTCAGCGGGGACATGCTTCCTCTGAGGGGGCCGGACCACGGAGAGGGTCAGGGAGACCCCCCCCCCCCTCAGGAAACCCGGAAAGGTCCCCGGGACTGAGCTGAGCTTGGTTCAGAGGGAGAAGAGCCGCCACCACGGCAGCCTCCTTCAGGTGGGGTTGTGCGCCAGCCCGAGAGCCTGTCACCTAGCCTGAGCCTGAGCCCTGCGCCCAGGCCGCCCTCGCACGCCCATGGGGGTTTCCTGTCATCCAAGGAGAGAGCGAGGACCTTTAACAATCCTGTCTTTAGACTCCTTACAGGCCATGACAAAGGAGGCCTCAAACTGGAGTCATTTCAACTTGGAAAAATAGGAAATGTGACATTTCTCATGCTCTGTGTGCTTTGCTGTAAACGGCAGTCAGGTTAAGTTATTATTTTTTCCTGACTCCTCCTTCCCCCTGTCCTCCTCCCTCTGTGGTCCTGGCTGAGCTCCCTTTTGGTCCTCATGCAGGCCTGGAGGCCTTCCGTCGAGGCTGTTCCCTCTGCCTGGGACCCTCTGGTCCCCTCTCCTCCCCCTTCACCTGGACAACTCTACTCGTCCTTAAGATCTCTGCCCACTTCCCCTTCCCAGCCTGAGCTGGGTAAAGGGACTCCAGCTGCTGCCTTCCCAGACCCTGTCCCTGTCCCTGTCCCTGTCACTTACTCGCTGTCCTTCTGATGATTTAATTGTCAGCTCCCTGGTCTGTCTGGCTCACCATTCTATCCTCTGAGCTGAGCCGAACGCCTGTACGTGCTAGGCACTCAATAGTTATTGACGGGATGGTGAATGAAGGGGTCAACCAAGATTATCCCCCGTCTTGGGTGACCGCTAGGAATAAGCAGAGAGGACAGCAGAAACAGGAAGCGGGAGAGCTCAGGGAGGAAATAGAGGTTGCCCAGCCCCTAGAACACCCACCGCCCTGAGCAAGAAGGAACTGTCACCTGAGTATCAACTAGGATTCGGCAACACGAATAATGTTGCTGGAGGAATTAAGGGGATTGTCATCAGACGTACACGGAATATGGCCTTCCCACATTTTCTGCCCAATAGAAGTTAGCGCGGCTCCGATGCCTGTTTTTACACTCATCTTCAGTAGGAAAGGTATGTTTCTACATTCATTTTAAGGAAAAACCTGTCTTCCGTGGCACAAGGGGCTCTTCTGAGTGATGCTTTGGTCACTCCATGGATAAAGGCATATTCATAACGTGCTGCTAATTGAGGCTCTACTTAACACACTGGCCTTTCTCATTCAGTAGCTGATTTCTCAGTTGGAAGGTGTGAAGGCCACACAGGCTTCTAAAGAAGACTAACCTCGAGAAACACAGGGAGAGCTGAGGGACGTTCTTGACAAGAGAGAGATGAATATTAATATGCATGTGTATGACACTTGAACCTATATGGCCGTGTAGCAGAATATCGAATAATAATGTTTATAGGATAAAGGAGAAACTCAAAAATAATACAGGAATATAAAATCTTGAATAAAAGGAAAGCAGTAACGAATCATCGGATTTCTTATATTTTGATACTTTCCTTACCCTGTTTCCCCTTTGGAGTGCCAAGGTGATCTTAGCTTGACTGTGGAAGACAGATCCTTTAGTAATTTTAGCAATTTTCATAATTTTTAGAGCGTTAAGCCAAAGAGTAAGGAGGCTACAAGGCACCCAGCCAGTCACCTTCTCCAGTGGGGACACTGGACAGTAACAGCCAGTGTATGCCTGGGAGCACCTCCCAGCAGCTCTGAGTGACCCTCCGTCCTGTCCTTCTGTACTTTCTAGGCTCTTCTTCCCACCTAAGGCGGGCTCTGGCGGAAGCACTGAATCTCAGGGGCCAGAGAAACCAAGCAACGTTCTTAACATTCCACTGAGGACCTGAGGCACTGATGGGGCAAGTGACTTCTGGAATATTGTGGCTAGTCCCGCTGCCCTGAATTGTCTCTTTCATTGGAAAAACCCATTAACACCAACGTATCAAGTCTTTCACACTTAGGTTGCATTTTTTTTCCTTCCTGGAAACATCTGTGCTATTAAAAAATAAAACAAAAGCAAAAACAACCCAAAAAACTGGTGGGGAGAGGAGAGCACTTTCTGATTTCAGAATTTCAAGTTCATGGCAGGTGTGTGGGGAAGGAGCTTGGGGGATGGAAGGGGGTTGGGGTCGACTTGACATTCCTGAAACACACAGCCTTCTTCAGCCTCACAGTTGATAGATCTATGAAGCCAATCTGCATAAATAATTTCTTTTTTTCAAGTTGTTTGTAGAAAGAACGTCAAGTGGAATTCCAGTCGGCCTTCAGGGCTCTCGTGAAGAGAGCATTTGTCCCCACCGCGTGGGAAACTTTCGGGTGGAGCTAATGCCCTCGTTTTCATTATGGCACATAATAGGCGCATAATGAGAATGGGTGGGATTGTTCAGGAGGGTGTTTCCGTGTCGACTGGGCGGATCTCCGCCGTCTAGAGGGTTTGCGGGGACGGGACGCAGAGGGTGGGACCAACCCCCGAAGCCCACCACGCTCAGCCGCGCTTCCTGCTTTCCCCACCGCAAACCACGCCTACCCCTTTAGTAAATAGGAAGACGGAGGCAGTAAAAGCCATTGTAGACGCCCCTGCCTCCCCCACAATTTGCTATTTTAATGCAAATTTAATGAAATAATGAAGAGAAGCTCACACATGGACACACATACTGCCTCTAGCGGAGCTATTATTAGGCGATTATGTAAAGTGAATGACTTGGCACGGCACCCTCGTAGCCCTGGGGAGGGGTGACAAAGACAGTCGCAAGCGGGAGAGGCTGTGAGCCAAGGAAGGAGGGAGCGCAGCGGGGATTTGCCGGGCTCCCCGGCCTCCGAAAGTCCGAGCGTGAGCTCTCAGGAGGCGGGAAGAAAAGGACCGGACCTTTATTAAGCTGCAGTTTGCTGGGGATAACACAAAATGCTTTTCGTGCCGCCTCCAATTTATCCCTCGTCACGGCAGCTTAGAGCGGGGAGGGGGGGGGGGCGTCAGCGAACTGTGGTCCTTGAGTCAAATGTGGCTCCCCACCTGTTTTTGTAAATAAAGTTTTATTGGCACACAGCCATGCACTGTGGCCCTGCGTCCCGTCTATGGCTGCTTTTGCCTTATGGGGGGCAGAATTGAAGAGCTGAGCCCCTTCGACCTGCAAAGTCGTAGATATTTACCATCTGGTCCTTTACAGACAAAGTTTGCTGGCATTCATAGTGGCCAGGAAAGGCTATGTTATGCTGCAGAACAAATTGTCTTGAAAATTGCACAGGCTTTAAGACAACAAACGTTTATTTTTCACCCAGGTGACTTGTCCATTATAGGTTGGAAGGGGGTTTTCTGCTCCATTTAATCTCCTGTGACCCACCCTGAAGGAGAATGAATGCACTTTCTCAAGCGCGGAAGGGAGAGCCAGAGTTGAGTACCAGCCCTTAGATGCTCAGTTTGGAAGAGACACTGCTCACTTTGGCTGGAACTGCTCACAGAGTGCTATGTGACTACAAGTAGGCTGGAACCTGGGGAAGCACATGGTTGTTTGGTGAGCAATAAACCCTCAGCATAGTACTGTCACCTCCCTTTGACAGAAAAAGACCAAAGTGGGAGTCCCAGAGTTAAGAAATGAGGCAGCCAGGGTCCTACCTCTGGTGTTTCTGGCTCAGAAGCCTGTGTTCTTTTCAAAATGCCCCACCTCCTACCACTGATTTATTTTCCTAAATTCCATGAGTCTATTTCATTGAAAATAGATCCCAACTCGCCTTCTCACGTAGGCCAAGGAAAGACGCAAGAAGCTGTTTCTAAACAACGACATCAGTGTGGTATGTTGGAACAGTGGCCGTTCTGTGATTTGAAGCTCAGAGGCCAACTGTGCATTGGGGAGGGGGGTGGCTAATTGAGCCAGGTTGAAGGGAAGAGAAGAAATGGTGTTCTTAAGGACACCCCAAGGATCTGGTGCCCTAAGGAGAAGGGACACTCACCTGGTATGCAGTCTAAGGAGGTTGTACCAGCAGACCACAGGACATTGGCACCTCCTTGGCAATTGCATTTGCATACTTTCTGGTACCAGGGGTCCTCAACCTCATCCTGTGGGAAGCCAGAGGAGCAGGAGTTTCAGTCATAGTCAAATTCAACTCTGGCCAGAGCCACTGGAAAAATTTGTGTTAAAAACCCTTGCTCATAGAGGCGCCTGGGTGGCTCAGTGGGTTAAAGCCTCTGCCTTCGGCTCCGGTCATGATCCCAGGGTCCTGGGATCGAGCCCCACGTCAGGCTCTCTGCTCAGCAGGGAGCCTGCTTCCTCCCTCTCTCTCTCTCCACCTGCCTCTCTGCCTACTTGTGATCTCTGTTAAATAAATAAATTAAAAAAACAAAAACAAAAAAACCTTGCTGATGAGTGCCTGGGTGGCTCAGTCAGTTGAGTGTCTGCCTTTGGCCCCGGGTCCTGATCCCAGGGTCCTGGGATCAACCCCCAAGTTGGGCTCCCTGCTCAGCAGGGAGCCTGCTTCTCCTCCCTCTGCCTGTCGTTCTGCCTACTTATGCTCTCACTCTCTGTCAAGTAAGTAAATAAAATCTTTAAAAAAAAAAAAAGATTCAAGATTCAAGATTACACCACCTGTATTAAGACCTGGTTTACTTACATTCTCTCATTAAAACACCAGTCTTGAACTTGCCCAGAGAAAAATGTCCTATTACCACCACCAGAATAAAGTATCTTAAAAAAATACCTTTTTTAAAAAAGTGATAACCCTACACATTATTTTGAGCTAGAAAAATCCTCAAAAGCAGCCTTCTTGGGGCGCCTGGGTGATTCAGTGGGTTAAAGCCTCTGCCTTTTACTCGGGTCATGATCTCAGGGTCCTGGGATCGAGCCCCACGTCAGGCTCTCTGTTCCGCGGGAAGCCTGCTCCCCCCACCCTCCTCTGCCTGCCTCTCTGCCTACTTGTGATCTCTGTCTGTCAAATAAATTAATTTTTTAAAAAAAGCCTTCTTACTGTAACATACCTCAGTAGATGATAATCCCAGTGTGGCTAAACAAAAAGACAAGAGAGGAAAAAAATTAAGTTAAAAAAAGAAACAAATTCAACAAATTTATTCATTCCATGTAAAATAAAATGAAAATAGTCACATAAAAGTTAACAAAGCCCCTTCTGGAAGAAGTCGAAGTAAGTAAATGTAAATATCTGCTAGGAATAACATCCACGGATGCTGAAAAACTAGGGACAGTGAAATTAAACAGACAAGGATAATAACTGTTATTATTTTAAAGTGAACTCTCCCCCCAAAATGTGGCTCCAACTCACGACCCCTAGATCAAGAGTCACATGCTCTACTTACTGAGCCAGCCAGATGCTCATATTGTTTTTGTTTTTTATAGAATTTTGGAAAATACATTAATGTAACAAAGAGGAAAAAATGCACCTGTATTTCTTATCACCAAAGGCAACACTGTTAACATTTTTGTATAAATCTTCCCAGTCTTTTTTTCTTTGTGAATTTTTTCAAACGTATCTGAGAGCCTACTACCTAAGCAATGCCTCCAATTTACATTTACATTGTTAAATTCGACATTGACAGCGCCAGCTTTTCCCTTTACTTATTAAGCCTCCATCATCATTGTCATCCCTAGTGTCTGCCAAGTGTGCTGTTCAGGAGCTGATTCCTGGCCCTTTCCCCACAACCCTGTGACACAGCTCGGTTATTTAGGATTACCACATTGTTCAGAAACTCTTTTTAAGGTTTATTTATAATGTACGGGAAATATCAAGCCACAAAGTACAAATACTGTGTAATTAACATGGGAAAAATAAGTTTGCAAAATTTAACATAAAACTAACATCTAAACTATCTTCATAGAAGTATGAGTAAAGAGAACGAACGCACAATTTATTTTAAAACATTTTTAATTTAAATTCCATTAATTAACATGATGTATTATTTATTTCAGAGGTACAGGTCTGTGATTCATCAGTCTTACAGAACACTCGTTGCTCATCATGTCACGTGCCCTCCTTAAGGTCCATCACCCAGTTACCCCATCCCCCCCGCTCCAGCAACCCTCAGCTTGTTTCCTATGATTAAGAGTTTCTTTCTTTTTTTTTTTTTTTAATTTGACAGACAGAGATCACAAGCAGGCAGAGAGGCAGGCAGAGAGAGAGAGGGAAGCAGGCTCCCCACTGAGCAGAGAGCCTGATGCGGGGCTTGATCCCAGGACTCTGGGATCATGACCTGAGCCGAAGGCAGAGGCTTTAACCCACTGAGTCACCCAGGCGCCCCTGATTAAGAGTTTCTTACAGTTTGTCTCTCTCTCTCTGGTTTCGTCTTGTTTTATTTTTTCCTCTCTTCCCCTATGGTCCTTTTTTTGTTTCTTAAATTCCACATGTCGGTGAGATCATATAATTGTCTTTCTCTGATTGACTTGCTTCACTTAACATAGTACCCTCTAGTTCATTCCATCCACATCGTTGCAAAAGGCAAGATCTCATTCTTTTTGATGACTGCATAATATTCCATTGTGTGTATATATATGTCCCACATCATCTTTACCCATTCATCTATTGATGGACATCTGGGCTCTTTCCATAGTTTGGCTACTGCGGACATTGCTGCTATAAACGTTCGGGTGCATGTGCCCTTTGGATCACTACATTTGTATCTTTGGGGTAAATACCCAGTAGTGCAATTGCTAGGTCATAGGGTAGCTCTATTTTCAAGTTTTTGAGGAAACTCCATACTATTTTCCAGAGGTGAATACACAATTTAGTAGGAAAAGACTTAGAATACATTAGCATAGGGGCGCCTGGGTGGCTCAGTGGGTTAAAGCCTCTGCCTTCGGCTCAGGTCATGGTCCCAGTGTCCTGGGATCGAGCCCCACATCGGGCTCTCTGCTCAGCAGGGAACCTGCCTCCTCCTCTCTCTCTGCCTGCCTCTCTGCCTACTTGTGATCTCTATCTGTCAAATAAATAAATAAAATCTTAAAAAAAAAAAAAGAATACATTAGCATAAAATGCTTAAGCTCTGCTGCCCGATGTATAACCACTAGTCCCATGAGGCTATTTGCCCTTAAATTATTTAAAATTAATAAAATTAAACATACAGGATGCCTGGGTGGCTCAGTCGGTTAAGTGTCTGCCTTCAGCTCAGGTCATGATCCCAGGGTCCTGGGATGAATCCCGTGTCAGGTTCCCCGCTCAGCTTGGAGCCTGCTTCTCCCTCTCCCTCTGCCCCTCCCCCATCTTGTGCTCTCTCTCTCTCTCTCTCTCTCTCTTTTTCTCAGAAATTATGTAAATAAATAATAATCTTTTAAAAAATGAGCAAAAGTTTTTAAAAATTAAATTAAATTAAACATTCAATTCCTCAGTCACACCAGCCACATTTCAAGGGCTTCCTGGTCACATGTGGCTAGTGGCTGATGTACTTACTGCACAGGTATAGAACATTTTCATCATAGCAAAAGCTTCCATTAGACAGTGCTTGCAGGTTTAAAGGCCCAGAGCTCCATTTCCCATTTTCAACAAAACAGATACCTTCATTTCTCTTCTGATTATAAAAACAACACATACCTATTATAAAAATCTGGAACAAAGCTTGAGAGTAGGCAATAGGAAATAAACCACTTTCCTATCTAAAAGTTGAATCTGATGCCCACAAAAAGACTTTTCAGATTGTTTAAGAGAATAAAGGAATGGTCTCATCTTTTGTGTCACCATTATAAGAGCTATCTTTTTCAAATTTTGCCTTCATTTAAATACTACGTATTATCTGTTCTGCAAACCACTTTTTCATGTCCAGTGTGAGCTGGCACCGCACCAGGTCCTGGGCCTTCTGAAATGGAAGCCTCCCTCTCTGCCCACAAGGGGCTGGAGGACCCAGGAGAAGACAGAGCACTGGACATTGCACAGGGTGAGGACTCTCCCAGGTTGCTCATGGGCAGCAGTGGGAGGCCAGGGGAGCATATCTTTTAGAGCATTTCAGGGCTACCTTTCACCTGTGGTCACCAAACTGCTGTCTCCCCCTGGGCCCTTGTTTACAGGTTATTCGTTGTTCCTAGAGATTCCCCGGTCTACCTGCTATGGGCAGAATTGATCCTCTCAGGTTGAGACAAATGTTGGGAGTGTCATCTTGGAGGCCAAGCCCTGCGTTGGCTAAAGAATTTACTGACTTCTTATTTTCGCATCCAATGGACTCTTTCCAACACTGACCTTATGTCTTCAGGCTCCAATGTGCTCTCAGTCCCTCCCATCTGCCTTTAGTTTCCAGCCCACTGTTCACCTGGTTCTCCCATCACTCTGAATATCCTCTCAGTCTCCTTTGAGAGCTCTGCTTCTTCTACCGACCTCATAAATATTCCTAAGCCCAAGATTCCATCTCTCTGCCTGCTTGTGATCTCTCCCCCTCTCTCTGTCAAATAAATAAAAAACCTTTTTTAAAAGATCTTATTTATTTGACAGAGAAGGGCAGGCGAGAGAGAGAGAGAAGCAGGCTCCCTGCTGAGCAGAGAGCCTGATGCGGGGCTCGATCCCAGGACCCTGGGACCATGACCTGAGCCCAAGGCAGAGGCTTAACCCACGGAGCCACCCAGATGCCCCAATAAATAAAATCTTAAAAAAAAAAAATGATAAAGTCTCTCCTCTTCCAACTTTTCTGCCTGCCTATCCCCTTCCCTGTGCAGAGGACTTCTTCTGTGCCCCCCTCCCCCCACCATGTACAACTCACCACTTGCTCTGGCTTGTGTCCTGCCTCTCGCGTGCACAGGTTTATGTAAGCACCTGTACAATTACAGAAATTGATATAAAAGATACCTGCCAATGACTGGTCCCAAAGCATTTATTCTTTTTTTTTTTTTAAAGATTTTATTTATTTATTTGACAGAAAGAAATCACAAGTAAGCAGAGAGGCAGGCAGAGAGAGAGGAGGAAGCAGGCTCCCCGCAGAGCAGAGAGCCCGATGTGGGGCTCGAACCCAGGACCTGGGATCATGACCTGAGCCGAAGGCAGCGGCTTAACCCACTGAGCCACCCAGGCGCCCCCCCAAAGCATTTATTCTTTAAGTAATATTCACTGAGTATCTACTAAATTCCAGGCCCGGCTTTAGGTGTTGGGGATACCGCAGCTAACAAAATAGGAGGAGGACCAGCCGTCATAGGGTGTGCGTAGCGCAGGCTGCGGTGATCAGGGCTAATGAATGAACGAATAAGATATCCGGCAGCGAGAAGGTGGCCTTGGAGCAAAGACCTGAAAGAGGCAAGAGACTCATGAGCAAAGCATTCTGGGCAGAGGGAACAGCAAGTAGAAAGGGCCCGAGGTGGGAGGCTTCTGGGTGGGCGCTTGGTGTGCTCTAGACAGACCAAGGAGACCCTGAGGCTGGAGCAGGTGAAAGAAAGAGCGTTTCAGGAGATGAAGGGGTCAAGTGGGCGGCCAAGAGGGCTTGGCCCAGGTGGAGGCAATGGAGAGGAAGAGAAATGGCTGGATTCTGACCATCTTTGGACGGCAGCCAACAGTACTTGCTGACAGGAGACCGGGGTGTGAGAGAAAGAGAGGTTTAAGGCCTGAGGGACTGAGAGGGGAGAGCTGCCATTTCCTGGGGGAGGGAAGTTTCCAGGAGGAACAGGGACTGCGGGGGATGGAGTGAAGATGTTCCCTCTGAGAGGCCTGTGGGCCATGCAGGGTTGAGGCTGAGTGGCTCCAAGCGGGCAGCTCCTGGAGCCCAGGGGAAAGCCCAGCCTGGCTGGCTGGTGCATTGGGTGAGCACGGGAACCCGGAGCCTTCGTCCCTCCACTGCTCCCCGGGAACGGTGGAGTAGAGGAACGAGTGGCATCGAATCTAGTAGTTCGGGGGTGGTTAATCCAGGAGGCACTGGGCTCCACCCCATCTTCAAGATGGCTGAAATGCGGGCAGGCCTGTCAGCTGGGCAAACCTCAATTGTGCCAAGACCCTCTTGTTGCGGGGGGGGGGGGGGCGGTGGATCAAAGGGGAGGCATGCGGGCCAGTGACAGTATGGATTTAATAACCAAATCAGTTTGGCCCAGAGCCTGTGTCTGTCACTGAGGAGGGTTCTTGTGGCTGCAAAGGAGCAAACCCAGAGATCCAGTGAGAACCCTACTCGTTTCCAAGTGGGCCCTGGGGGTTCTGCATTCTGCAGAAATAAAGCAGAAGGCCAAAAGGAAAGGGTGCGCGTGTGTGTTTCTGCCACTGTGTGCTCGCGGAGAGCAAGCATCTTGAGAGGAAGGCCTGCTTTCAGAGCCACTTCCTGTGTCCAGTCAGATGTTGGGCAGATTTCTGATGTTTTTTTCCCTTCCAGGCTCCCCTCCCCAGAAAGCGTTCGTATATAGGCAGCCCCGGGGATCTGAGACACCGGATCCTTATGGAAACGAGCAGAGAGAGAAGCAACAGCAAGCATTTTACAGGAAAAGCTGTCACCCAGGGAGCAGCACCGTGGCTGGATAGTCCCCGAAATGATTTAATCACCAAAAAGCTGGTGAACAAAAGCAAAAGCGTGTTTGACTACAACATCTTATAATACCAGAAAATAACATTGCCAGAATGAGCAGCAGAAAATAGGTCAACCTTGAAAGGAAAAAGAGAAAAAGATTTTGATTTGGGTGGTTGCATATTTTTCTCCCTCTTTGGATTATTTGTGAGATTTCTGCCCATGCTATGGTTTTCCACTCGAGCGTCTGAGATGGCTCCCACTCACTGATCTCAGATTTATGCCACATGGGCTCATTCTGCCCTTTTGCCCAAAGGGCCACTCCATGGGGAGACCCTTGTTCCCACAGCAAGAAAACTCAAGGCTTGCTATCTCTCAGAATGTACCTTGCAAGCCCAAGAGGAAAAGTGGGCATTAGACACACAGAGGAGAGACTCTGGGTCTTTTTGATGGATGTCACTAAATCCAGAGCTTTCCTTCCCGTGGAAACAGATGAAGCTGAGGAGAAAAGCATAAAATTGTGAATGACAAAAGCTGTCAGTAACTAGCTTCCCAACTCCTTGGGAAACAAGGGTAAGACTCAGGAAGAAAGCCACAGGCTCCAATAATGTCCCCCTCAAAGAAGAAAGAAGGAAATTGTCCTGGTGTGAAAATGTTACTATTTGTGGCTACAGGCGTATTTCTGGGTAAATCTGTTATCTGTACATGCTTCAACACAGATGAATCTCAAAAACATATGCTAAGTGAAAGATAAAAGACCATATGTTGTATGATTCCATTTAAATGTAATGTCCGGAATAGATAAATCTACAGAGACAGAAAGTAGATTGGTGGTTGCCAGGGGCTGGGGAGATGGGGAAACGGGCTTAATGTCTACCGGTTTCTTTTGGTGGTGGTGGTGGTGGTGGGGTGACGAAAATGTTCTAAAATTGGATGGTGTGCTCCACAAATCTATAAATATACTAAAAACCATTGAATCGCACACTTTAAATGGGGGAATTTAATGTTATGTAAATTACATCTCAATAAGCTGCTTAAAAAAAAAACTCTGCTGTCACCTGCGAAAGAAACACACCTGTAAGATATATATAAACATGACCAAGTAATGGACCTCTTTATTTTAATCAGGTGGATTTTTAAAAATCATAATTTGCACTGAATCCAAGATATACAATGGAAGATGAGTAGAAGCCCGCCTCCGTTAGCAGATGAAATCAGCGCTTTACGATGATCACGTCTCGGTTCCCAAATGAACCTTCATCCAACGCATAATCGGAGTCAATCTATTTATCTGATTTCACTATAATAAGGAGTGACTGCCGCGGGAGAACAGAAATGGTGAAGAGCAAATTACACAAAGAACCTTTGTCTTCCGGTTCCCAGTCGGGCAATAGAAAACATTTTCCCCTGTGCGTTGGCCTTGATTCTGCCTCTGGATGGGAAGCTGATGAAGGGAAGCAACCACCCCCTGAGTTCCTGTATTTTCTCTCTGCCTCTTGAGCATCCTGATAGGTCGCCAAGCCACACGGACCATAAAATGGCCCCTGGACCAGCCCATGGGCCACATTCCAGCGCCCCCCTCACCGCCCCCAGCCAGATGGTATTTTCCACTCTTCGTGGAAATTTCGAGAGCTCCTCAGCCTTGCACACAGATTGGTAAGCAGTAGAACAGGAAAGAATGCTGGGCTCTGGGCCTCCTGAGAGTGTGTCTTTTATTACAGATATCTCCCGAATGGGCAGGTCTAATTTAAAAAGGGGTTGGGAAACTTTTATAGGGCTTTTTCCCATTTGGGGGTCACAGAACACAGTTGTTAGATTCAGCACTGTGAAAGGAACCAAGATCTTCCCCGTGGGTCAAATTCTGACACTATTTGGCCCAGAGCAGCCACTCGGGGATGGGTTCTTTAACGAACCGGCAACAGAATGAGTGGATGCATGGGGGGTTGGCTGGCTCTCAGTGCCAGTCACACAGAAGAGAAATCGGAGGGTGAAGCCTATGGATATTAGAGAACCAGAAGTATTGAAATCTAACCCTTGAAAGGCTGTTTAGATTTTCTTGTTGAGGAAAGAGCAAGGAGTAAAGGAAAAACAACAAAACACCCAGAGGACCTTCAAGTATTGAGAGTTCCTGAGACAAGTCGCTGACTCTTACTTGCAAAACAGAAGGAAACCAGACAACTGGTCTCAATGATTCCTACTTAAGAAATGTGTTTGGATTTGCCAAATGACCTTAGGATTATATTCATACAGACCTTCCCAAATACTGAGAAAGGTGACAAAATACCGAAAGTCATGCGATTGGGGGATCATGAAAGCATACTCCACCAATAATGTCTAATGAGAGGGCAGAGAGGAGCGTGATCTAAACCCGGAGTTCTGACTCTATTTGTGTGACTTGCGTCATGTCTGCCCACCCGTTCATTTGCAGAGTGGAGAGGCGTTTATTTATCCTTCCTGCCCTCATTTATTTCCTGTGACACGCGTGCATACACAATTGCCTTGAAGAAGACCTTCAACCAGTTTCTAATATTCAGAAGGAATTGAAAAAGGAATTCTGAGCCAACAGGCCCTTGAGAGTTGAGAGAGGCATGAAGGACTATTATTTCAAAGATTGAGAGAGAATTTAAAAGTTGAATTGGATGGTATCTTAGAGATTCGGGCTTAATTTCTCCTTATTTAAGCATATTACTCCTGCCAGGGCCATATTGAGACATTTAAAAATGATTGAGTGTATAGAGTCTCTGGAGGTTCCTGACTCTCATTTGGATTATGCTTTCTATTAGAGTCCAAGGGTAGTCGGCATGTTATGTTAATCCATATTTAAACTAGAGTGACCTCACATCCCGATTTGCCCAGGACCGTCCTGGTTCACACCTGTTGTCCCAGCAGAATTATTAATAGCCTCCCCTTCCACTCTCAATAGTGTCCTAGTTTGGAAGATTAAATTCTACAGTCACTCTAACCTTGACTCCTAAAAATTTTCAAGGATACACCACACTTTCTCATTGTTGCAATTTATAGCTATTTTCTACAATCTCTGAGACCCTTCCTTCTTTCCGTCCCATTTCAACCATCCTTTGAACTTTAGAAGGCTCCTCAGAGAACCAGAAAGCCAGCGGGGAAACGAAGAGGAACCACATCCCCATAAAGACGACTGTTGTCCATTAACAATGCACCTTGACTAAGTAACATGGCTTGCTAGTTAACAATCTTTTAATTATTCAGGTTGCATTTCTATTAATCAGCAAATGACTAATTCAGTTGTACTATTAAGTATTTGCTAAGTGCTAATGGTTGCACAGCACATACCTTCATAGCCAAAGAGAAGTAAAAACAAGAAGCCTTCTATCTTGTGCGGCATTCTCTGCTTGTCCTTGACTGCAGCTCTACCTTACCCAAGTGGAGAGCTTCCCCAGGAGCAGGGGCTTAACTTGAGCGCTGGCCTCCTTAAGCATCTTATTCCATTTAGTTCTTAGGGCTTTGGCTGAGCCCTAGGAAGTTAACCCACATAGCTACCTGCCTCAACAAGCAATGTCTACTGAGGTTGGTTTAGCAAAGGAAGGTACTGGTTTTATGCGATCTTTATTTTTAAAGATGTATTTATTTATTTTGAAAGAGAAAGAGAGAGAGCTAGCAGGGGGAGGGACAGAGGGAGAAGGAGGAGAGAAAATCCCAAGCAGACTCCCCATGGAGCAGGGAGCCAGACGTGGGGCTCGATCCCACAACCTGAGATCATGACCTGAGTGCGAACCGAGAGTTGGTCGCTCAGCCGACTGAGCCACCCCAGGCGCCCCTGCGCTCTCTTTAAATTTAAGGGAAGCAGTGGAGGGCAAGAGAAACTACAATCAGAAGACCTAGGTCTTGGGGTGCCTGGCTGGCTCAGTGGTTAAAGCCTCTGCCTTCAGCTCAGGTCATAATCTCGGGGTCCTGGGATCAAGTCCCGCATTGGGCTCTCTGCTCAGCAGGGAGCCTGCTTCCTCCTCTTTCTCTCTGCCTGCCTCTCTGCCTACTTGCGATCTGTCTGTCAAATTAAAAAAAAAAAAGAAGACCCAGGTCTTAATCCTTTCTTTGCCATCATCATCTGTGTGGGTGGCCTTGAGCAATTTCCTGCCAGATCAGCACTAATATTGTTAAATTCTATGAAAGCGACATGGATTCCCTTCTTGGAAAGCAACTTGGCATCATGTTCATACACCTATTCACTCAGGAAAATACTCAGTTTGGGGGGGGGAGATGCTTACACACAAAGACATACCTCAGTTTGTTATTTATAATAACAAAAAATAGGAAACAATCTACATGGCCAAGGTCAGGGGGTTCAGCATAGCAGGTAGAGTTAAGAGCACTGATTCCCATGCCAGACTGGGTGTAAAGCTCAGCTCAACCACTTGTTATAACTTTAGGCAAGTTATTTGAGATCTGTGTGCCTCAACTTTCTCGTCTATAAGATGATGATAATAATGCCTATTTCATAGACGTAGTTTGAGGATCAAGTGGGCTGATTACATGTATAACTAAAACAGTGCTAGACATAATTAGTTATTATTATTATACAGCCATTAATAATAAAGTTGATGGGGGTGCCTGGGTGGCTCAGTGGGTTAAAGCCTCTGCCTTCGGCTCAGGTCATGATCCCAGGGTCCTGGGATCGAGCCCCGCATCGGGCTCTCTGCTCGGCAGGGAACCTGCTTCCTCCTCTCTCTCTGCCTTGCTTCTCTGCCTACTTGTGATCTCTGTCAAATAAATAAATAAAATCTTTAAAAAATAATAATAATAAGTTGATGGGTGAAAAAGGGAGTTGTTTAATGAGCACAGAGTTTCGGTTTTGCAAGGTGAAAAAGTTCTGGAGATCTTTTTCACAATAATGTGAATATATTTAGCATTACCGAGTTGTGCACTTAAATATGGTTAAGATGATAAAAAATAGAACAAGTTAATGAAACGGTTGTGATAACAGGGACAAACCTGTGTTATACTCTTGATTTAGAAAAGGATGCAAAAGTACACATTGTATGAACCCCAACAATGTGGAAAAATGCAGAGAAAAATACAGAGTTTCCCTTTCCCTTTCGGGTTTTGGGCCATCACCATTCCACCGCAGCCCCCAGGGTCCCAGACACCTTCCCTTCATTCCTCTTGTCAAAGATGGAAAAGGCCAATATAGGGGTCCCTGGGTGGCTCAGTCACTAAGCGTCTGCCTTTGGTTCCCGTGGTGACCCCAGGGTCCTGGAATGGAGCCTCCCCACAGCCTGCATAAGGCTCGCTGCCGCAGGAAGCCTGCTTCTCCCTCTCCCACTCCCCCTGCTTGCGCTCCCTCTCTCTGTGTGTCAAATAAACAAGATCTTTAAAAAAAGAAAGAAAGAAAAAGGCGAATATAAAAAGATAGTAAGGACCCCCCCCCCCCCCCAAGGAAAGTGTGATGAACTACAAAGAGGAACAAAAAGGAGCTAGAGAAACGCTTAGTCACTTCGTCGGTATTTATCCCGAGTCTACAAGCTTGTTCTATACCTTGTATGGATTCGTCATTACACAAAGGAAGGTCTATTCAACAAACCCTACTGGTGTATTAAAAAGTGAAGGACTATTTCTCCCTGCCCTGCAGTTTAGAGTTTAATGAAAAATTAACCCTTTAATAATAATAATAATAATAATAATAATAATAAACCTGTAATAATTCAACCGCAATCAAAGCACTTTTGCATTGCCATATTTCAGTTGGAGGCTTGCGGGGACAGGTCTGTGCTGACTTGCAGGGAAAGGGCTTGGCCAGGTGGTCTTGCTTCCTAGGAACTCCGCATTTTCCCAGGCCTCCGGGGCCCAGGCGGGGTGGGACTACGACAGGATCAGGAGCCTACCTGTGCTGTTGCAGAGGGGAGGAGAGACTGTCATGCTTCCGCGATAAAAACATGTTCCCCCCGCACCCCACCAAGAAAGTGAAAAATTAAGAAAAAGTTTTAAATGTTCCCAAATAGAAGAGTAAAACAAATACTTTATTTTTTTTATTTTTTTTATTTTTTAAAGATTTTATTTACGTCTTTGACAGAGAGAGGCAGCGACAGAGGGAACACAAGAAGGGGAAGTGGGAGAGGAGAAGCAGGCTTCCCGCAGAGCACGGAGCCCGATATGGGGCTCAATTGCAGATGCTCAGCTGACTGAGCCACTAGGCGCCCGCAAATACTATTTTTAAAGGAGGAAGAAAAAACCGAGAAAAGGAGTCTCACTCCTATGGTTCCACTGGGGCTCGAACCCAGGACCTTCTGCGTGTAAAGCAGACGTGATAACCACTACACTATGGAACCTCCCCGAGAGCACGTTGCATCATTAGCTTATTCATAGCCTAACATCTGAACCGGCGACTCAGCTCAAACCCCGCCCCTCGGCCGTAGCTCCTCCTCCGCCGTGGCTCCGCCCCACCTGCAAGACAGGGTGTTCGCGGCTAAGTCCCCGGCTCCGGCTGTGGCGTTTACGCTGCTCGCACACCCTGCCCGCCACGTTCGTCAGCCCTGTGACCAGAGCGAGGCCAGGGCTGGGGTGACCCTCCTGAGGGCCGACCCCCTAATCACCCGTCCCAAGTTTTTTGTCAGCCGCGAGGTCAGCGGGACCTGCCCAGAGGGCAGGCGGAAGCGGACCTTGCCGCGGCCATGACGGCTCTTAGCCGCTTCCCTCGGCTGGGGAGAGACCCGCGCTTTCCCGGTTTATCCCTGGGCGCCCTGCGCCGCTGCTGGCGGCACGTGGGGGCCTTGAGTCCGGAGCAGGGCGGACAGGAGCGCCTCTTGGAGCCAAAGACTGAGGCAGCGCGGGGTTTGGGAGTGGGCTGGGCGTCGCCGTCACACCGGCATTTCTGTTGACAGGGTTGGAAGAGTCCGCTGGTTAGTGGGCCCCTTGCCCGCGGGTGTAGGCTCCTAAGGGTCCCCCGACATTTTCACAGCGTCCCTCCTCTCCCGACCCCCCACCCCCACCCTCCGCCCACGGGAGCTGGAAGTTGCAGGACTTTTGTTGGCCCCTATTTGGGCTGGGGTTGGGCTGGGAGGGGCGGTGTAGACGGTTTACAGCCCTTCACCGCTGGGGGTGATGAAGCGGGAGCGGCCCAGTGCAAACGGAAAATGCCAGATTCCTTGTTCATGAGTTACTAAGAGTCCCAAAACGGTGGTAAGCAGAGCATTAAACCCAGCGCCGGTCCCTGCGACTGCGCAGGTTGTAGCCGGTGAACCTGTCGCGGTGCTTCCGAGACTTCCGGCCCGCACCAGGTGCTGGAACCCTCCGTTACGAAGGGCTCCGGTGTGTGCTCCGGCTTCTTAGTTTTCATTGTCACTGCTGTTTCCCCTCCCCAGTGCTTTTGGATGGATCTTCGTCACCGTCCTAGGATTGCTCACCACCCTCAAGCTTAAAAACCCAGCCAAGAGCCTTTGACGGGCATCTTTAAGGGCTGAGTTGAACACGGCTGAAGGCTGGGGCTGTCTTTTCCCCTGGCGTCTTCCTCTGAAGCTGGCAGAATGATGGAGACATGGTACTGATTGTATGAAAGCAACCCCTTCAGCCGAGTCCTGACTTCCTGGGAAGACCTGTGGAAGAAACAGGTGGGTGGAAGGCAAACTAATCTGGGGGGCAGAATCTAGATTCTAGTCCTGCCCTGGTTACTCGTTAACTATGTGCTCTTCGGTTCACCTCCCAAGCCTCAGCGTCCTCCTTGGTGAAATGAATGGGTTGGACCAGACACACCCACTTCCCCTCTGGGTCTAAATGTTATCCCTCCTTTCCAGGTGGGCACATAGAGGCAGTTACCTGCCGTGTAAGTTTTCCACAGGGATGGAGGCAGGCGTGCAGCTCGTGCTTGGGTTCTCTACTCTCGCGCCCCCTACTCCTACTGAGCCCCCCACTCCGTAATATTCACCATGGGGCCCGTTGCAGAATTCCTTTTTGTTGATACCTTTCTCCAGGCCCCTTGATGCAGATGGCCACGAGTGGATAGCCACCAGCAGGAGGATGGATTCATGAAAGCTCAACTGCTAGTCCATGGACCATAATGACTCCCAGGATACCCAATGCTAAGTACATCCCACCTGTTTCCAAACCTCTCTCTGTGCAGAACAAGGCTGCCGCAAATTAGGCCTGAAATTACACTCACTGTTGTGTTTTGGTTTTTCTCTAGGGAACCCTTCGCTCATCTCCAAGCTTTGTGTCTGCCCTTGCTCCAAAGGATGGGTTCTCCGAGTGCAAGTTTTGGCCAAGTTCCCACACATGCTCCATGTAGAAAAGAAGCTGGTGCACCTCTCATGCGTGCCACGTAGGTTTCTGCCTTTAGTGGAAAATTCTTGTGCCTTTTTTCCATTCTGACAAGGAGGAAGACCTTTGTTCCACTTCCCTGCTGCCCTCAGCGTGTAGTCACATTCTCTGTTGTTAGTGAAGCACGAGATTGTTTACAAAGCACTTTCACGTACACTCCTATGAGGAAGCCATGATAAGTATTACTGTCTTCATTTTTCAGCTGAGAAAGTTAAAGCCGATGAATCTGAATGCCTTCCCTGAGACCATTCTGCTTATACTCAGTCTTCTGATGCCAAAGTGATTTTGGGAGGCCCATGTCCGCAAAGGCCACGTGTGGTTCCTGTAAGAGTGCCCCTGAGTTCTTGTAATAGTTCATATGCACTCAGGGAGAGAACGGATAACTCGATTCTTCCTTTGTGATTTTATTTTTTTTAAAGATTTATTTATTTATTTGAGAGAGAGGGAGAGAGAATTTTGAGCGGACTCCCTGCAGAGCATGGAGCCAGAAGCAGGGCTCAATCCCATGACCCTGTGAAGGGGTCTTGGGCTCGATCCCAAGAGGCTGAGATCATGACGTGAGCTGACGCCAAGAATCAGACCCTCAACCGACTAAGCCACCCAGGCCCCTCTCCCTTGTAATTTTAAGATGAAGTCCTCAAAAGCAGGAAACAAAAGCCTGCCTAGAAACAACCGTTGGTGACTTTGATCTTGGAACCATCAGTGTCATGGCTAGCCTTTCAGATGGCCACAGTTTTGCCTGGCGCTTCAGGCAGTTCAGTCGGATGTGCGAGGCCTGTGTCTCCCACCCCCCCACCCCGCCCCAGGTATGCCCGTAAGCATCTGAACAACTGTAAGTCAAATCCATCAACAGACTAGTAAATAAGGACTAGAAGTCACTTCAAAGTTTTGAGTCCCCTGATTTCTCAGATGCTTGGTGTGGCTTCCCCAGCGGATGGCTTTACTGATGGAGAGCAACTCAGCCAGAGAAACCACGGTCTCAAACACTGAGCTGACTTAGGAAGCTCTGTTTATCTGATTTCATTTAGAAAGGGTTATACTCTGTCTTTCACTACCGTGCTCCGGTATTTACTCAGAAAATAAGTCATTACCTTATTATGTGAGCTCACCTTAATCTTCTCCCTTTGCAGCTCATCAAGTTCGAAACATGTGAAATTAGCCTATTGGAATGGGTATTTGATATTTGTTGCTCTTTGCCCCCATGCCTTTTCATAGTCATCTGTATCCCTCTGTCTTCTTATCTGGCTCAACTTCTATGGTCATTTTTATCACTTGTTTGCCCTTTTGTTGTACTTGTTGGCAAACAACAGTCTGTAAGGTCCCGCTCTCTCCGTACTCTGCCCTTGTATATGGCCCCAAGAGGAACACATATCCAGGTCAACCGATTTCACACTAAATTCTTGACTACTGACCTCAAGCGAACCCTTAATGTAGCCTAGAATCCAGTCTACTTCTTCGTCCATTCATTCTCCTCTTCTCCTAAAGGACAATTTCATATCTTCTCTCCCTGAACTTCCTGTACCTCCTTCCCCAGCCTCACTTACAGGTGATGAACCTGTTTCTTTTTTCAGTAAAGAGATAGAAGCAATGAGAAGAGAACTTCCGTAAGTCCCCACCACTTCTGCCCAGCCACCGGTATCTGTGCGATCAGAGATCTAGATCAGGCCTCTCCCTGTAGATCACAGTAGATCAGGGCTTCTCAACAGTTGTTTTGACATTTGGGACTGAGTAACTCTTGGTCATGGGGGTCATTCTGTGCATGGAAGGATGCCTCACAGCGCCTCTGGCCTCTACCCACTCGATGCCCCTGGCATCCCTCCCCCCAGTTGTGAGCACCCAAAATGTCCCCTGGCAGGGGGCGATCGGGGGCCATTCGATAACATGTACAGATACTTTTGGTTGTCCCAGCGTGGGTGCAAGGGTTGGTGTGCTGTTGGCCTGTGGGGGGTAGAGACCAGGGATGTGGTGAGATGTCCTGCAGGGCACATGACAGGCCGCCGTGGCAAAGCTCACCTAGTCCCGAATGTTCCTAGTGCTGTGATTGAGAAGTCCTGTCCTAGATGCATTGTGCACATTTCTATCAAAATCCAGCCCGCCACCTGCTCTTGTCCACTCCAGGTAATCACTCCAGCAAGTCCCCTCTCTCCTACATGATTATTTACCTTTTCTGTCATCGCCTTCCAATAAACTTACAAACATGCTGCAGTTTCTCTCAGCGTTAAAAGGAACCCCTGATCCCCTTTCAGCCTCTAGCTAGTTCAATTTTTTTTTAAAGACTTTATTTATTTACTTATTTATTTGACAGAGAGAGAGAGAGAATGACAGCACAGGCAGGCAGAGAGGCGGACAGAGGCAGAGAGAGAAGCAGGCTCCCTGCTGAGCAA